>NC_142053.1:22242775-22549382 GCF_982192425.1 Myodes glareolus | reverse complement strand
ATTATATGGAATCAATGGGTTCTATTTAGGGATATGCATGTACATATAAATACATGTATGCATTCAATAACAATTGAGGAAATAAGGAGAGTGAGGGGGAGCATATAGGAGCATTTGGAGGGAGGAAAGGGAAGGGAGAAACATCATAATTAAATTACAATCTCAAAAATAAAAAGCCTCACATACTGGAAACAAATAAGACATTTATTTTCAAATTTTATAAAGTTCCATCTTCTTTGGGAATATTTCACGAAGTAAATTTTTTATAATAACTATTTTATATTTATGTATATTTTAATCTCAAACAGAACATGGTTTTCCTGTTGCGAGGCACTGTATTACCCATTTACTATGTATGTATGAACTTGGACAAATTATTAAGTCGCTCTAAAACAGTCAAACTCCATGGCACGTAAGATGGGACTGGTACCTCTCTTAGAGCACTGCTCTCCATACGTGATAATTTGTACCATTGCTTGGCATGGCGCTAATATGTAACAAATAATAGTGGTGATGATGTGAACATGAATTTCCTAATTTCTCCATCTTCTTCCTTCTTTGCTTAGACGTATATGAGTGGTAATGGGTACACAATATTCCAGGTGTGGTACTTACGCCTGTCACCCCAGTATTCTGGTGGTAGAAGCAGGAAGCTCATGAGTACCACCAGTTCAGGCTACATGGTGAGTCTATCTCTCACCATGAAGCAAAGAAAAGAAGTAAAGGAAGGGAGGCTAAGAGGAAAGATGAAAAAGAAGTATGTAAGTACCTAATAAGAGACTAGGTAAAAAGCCCAAATATTCCCATCTCTTAGAAATTCACCAGAGCCCAGTCCAGTTATTGGGCAAAGAATGTAGAACCTCTTGAACACTGGTGCTGCGGTCTGTCACCTTGAATGCTGCAAACTTACCCTTCTGGTTTATTGACATTGGTGTGACTTCCCAGATGTGAGCCTCCTTTGACTTTAGAATCAACAGGAAGGAACTCCATGAAGTTTACCAACTTGGTTTCCACACAACAACATCAGAGAAGCTGAGATGAAAGAGAAGAGTTGAGCCACAGCAGCCACTGTAGCAGCGGGAAGAAAGAGGCAGCAGCAATTTGGCACTGGGCAAGCTAGGATGGTCATCTCCAGCTCTGTAATAGCCTTGGTGCTAAGACTGCATTAAATATCCATTGTCAGGGTAGGCTGAGTGGTTAAGCGGGCACTCAGCAGTTTCCTAGCTGACTCAAATCATGCTCAGTGTGTGTCTGGGTGCAGGCTAAGCTGATGTCAGGAGTGGAGCTAGTGACTTTATACTAATTTGAGTCTGTCCCGTGGGTCATAAAAGATCTTCAACTGCCACAAAGGAATGGCAGCAATAAGACCATCACAATGTCATGTCTAATATTAATGGAACTGAGGAGAACTGTTTCTAAGACAAAGCTATCCCGGACTTTTTCTTGGTAATGAGACTGTGGGAAGTCCATTAGATACCATTTATGTTTCTTTGCTGTGTTTCTTGTGTATGATTGTTTCCTTGGATTCTTCATGAGCGTGACATCTTCAAACATAAAGAAAAAATGGACAATTTTGTCTTCTAATCCCAGTTTCTCTGCCAGTTAGATACAAAAGATTATACCACAGCTGCTGTCTTCTTAGGCACAAATTTTCCCGCATGAGAATTCCTGCCAGATCCCTTACCCAGCTCCATTCTATTCAGTTCTACCGCCAACCTTGCAGAGAGCGCTAGGGAGTGTCGCTTCCGAGTAAGCAAGTGGAGTAAGCAAAGGTCCTGATCTAGACACACCATTGACAAAAGTGAAGCTGGCTTGTTGGTGTTCCAGGTGTGCCAATCTTTATAGCTAAGAACAGATGTTGTAAAATTAGATAAATTTGACTGTGAACGCTACCACTAAGTAATTATTTGACCTTCGCTAAACACAACTTCCCTGAAGAAAAGAAACACAATGAACTCTACAAAGGACATCATTATTCATGTATGGGGCTTACTACAGTACCTAGAACAAATTGATAAATATTATTCTATAATATTATTATCAATAGGGCCATTGCTGTTATTGAGGGCAGTAGCTATGGTCAAAAGCTGGCTGTCTCATGCTACATATCATTAGGGTTACCATGTAGCTACACAACGAAGTTGGCTTTGGAGCTTCATAGACTGTAAGAGATAGAGAACATTTACAATTTTAAACGCTTTTCTTTTCTACATAGCCTTACTCATCAGTTTCCAAGAGGTGGGTTTAATTTATCTAGGCCTAACAGCTCCTGCTAAGGATAGGTGAACCGGCATCCGGAGTGTTTCAGGATTGCTGTGGGGTGACACCCTGCTACTGTGGTCCTGTGTAAGTGGACACAGACATCTACAGCAGACTCTGACCTGGGCCCCTTCTGTGTTCCTGCTCTCAGTGTTGATCCTGCTAGAGTCCCAAGGTAGGGTTATACATGGAAGAATTTCACTGAAGGGAAACTATGTGAGAGAAAATAAGGCTAGAACCAGACATTGGGAATGGTCTCGGGCTGCCATGGAAGCCTGACCAAATTAGTCTGGGAGAAAATTCAAACTAGGCAGAGGATCTCTCAACATGGCAGCCGGGGCCTCTGTGGTCCTTTCTGTGCTTCACAGTTGGAGATCTGTGTACACTACTATGGTCACCACAGATATTGACAGAGAAAGATGTGTAAAAGACAAAAGTCGTGACAAAAATAGCATTTGTATTCATTGCTTTTCAGTTGTAGTGACAAAATGCCATGATCACAAATACCTGAAGGAAGGAAGTTTGTTTGCGCTTCTTCCGAGGAACAGGAGATAACAGCAGAGGAGGTAGGAGAGCCGGAGGGTGGAGCGGGAAACTGACAGAATCAACAGAACACCGGGCTACACATCCACATCCTCGCGGCTGCCCCTTCCTCCAGCAAGGCGGCACCTGTCAAAGGCTCTCTAACCCCTTCAAACAACACCACCAACTGTGGACCAAGCATTGAAAGACATGAGCCTGTGGAGGACGCTTCTCACTTAAACCACTGCCACACTGTACCATTTTCAGTGTTCTGGTTTTCCGAGTGTTTATTTACTTTATTTCTATTATGTTTTGTGGTGCTTGGATTAAACCTAGGATTTCACGTGTACGAGGCAAGTGCTCTACCACTGGGCTACATTTCAAGCCCTCTTCATACATTTCGTTTTGAGGCAGGGTCTCATAAATTTGCAGAGGTTGGCCTTGAATTCACTCTAGTACAGGCAGGCCTTGGGCCAATCATTCTCCCGTCTTCGACACCCACATCACTGGGACTGCAGTCCTGAACCACTTTACCTAGGCTCCAGCCAGATTTTAATAGCATCCTTTTTCAAAGCCGGCTAAATGCAGTATCTACAAGGCCCTAGCACAAACACACCAGGCTCCTGGGGGCACTTCCCACTCTTCCGTCTCACCAAGGTCTGTGGTTATACAATCAGAAGATTTTGACAACTATGAAAACTAGGTTATATTGCAACTTAATGGCATGAACAAGTATTAAAGCTGTGTTTTTAATTGAAGAAAATCAAATTTATTTTAAGCCCTGTATTTATAGTATAATTTTCGTTTTGTAAAGAAAATTGCATGTGCATAGGGAAAATGTAGAAGGATAAATGCAGAAATATTAACAGTGGATATATAATGTTTTAAACTTTCTATGCTTTTCTATTTTTCAAATGTATTACTTTTGAGATATTATTTCCAATCCTTTGGAGGTATTTTCTGTTTCCAAACTCCGAGCGAAAGACTGAAGCATGACTATCACTGGCTCGGTCTCTCTGAGAAAGAATGAAGTGATGAAGTGGCTTCTCAAGACTGGGTACTGTTTAAGACTTGGAACTTGGAAGTAGAGCACTGCACGGCCCTGGATTACTTCCCAGCATCGCTCTCCCCAAATAAATAAGACCATGAACACTTTTTAAACTACCTTATTGGTGACTTTTCCCCTCTTTTTTCTTGAATTTTTTTGAGGTGCTGAAGGTTAAATAAATCCAGGGCCTAGTGTACTATAGGCAAGCTTTATCCCATAGAACCCCCACTCCCAGTCTAAGCTTTTAGTCTCTCGCCTGGCTTCTGACCATTGAGAATGAAATCACTGCCTCCCTGCTAAGGTCTCCATAGTTCTCTGGCATTTGGATCCCTTACCTTAATTGGGAGTGGCCATTGATTGTTCCATTTTGGATTCAGTAGTAGCAACAAAAGGTTATTCATATATCTACTTTCCCTGTTTCCCAAAGACAGCAATAATAGCTAATATTTTTGGTTTCATTCTGTTTTTTGAGACAGGGTTTTCCTATGTAGCTCTGGCTGTCTTGGAACTCATTTGGTAGCCAAGACTGGCTTCAGACTCAGAGATCCACCTGCCTCTGCCTCCAGAGTGTTGGGACTGAAGGCGTGTGCCAGCACAGAGGACTCTCAGTGCCGCTGGCGGGCATCTGGGGTGGTAAGGATAAAGTGAATAAGCAAGATGCAAGTCACACAAGCCTTTGAGTGCTATGCTTGGGAATTTAGACTTTCTCCTAATTGGGAACAATGGAAGTATTTGTGTTGATGAAAAGGCATGGTTGGTTCTGTACTGTTGAACAGTCCATTTGACAGCAGCATAGGTATTGAATTCGATCAAAATTGGATGCGAGAAGGCCTAGAGAGATGGTTCAGTGGGTAAGAGTACTTGTTGCTCTTCCAGAGGACATGGGTTCGATCCCCAGCACTTGCATGGGAACCCAAAAGCACCTGTCACTCTAGTTCTAGGGGATCTGACACCTTTCACTGACCTCTGAGGGAACAAGTACATACATTGAGGCAGGCATACAAAAAATCACTTAAAAGATAAATAAAACAAGAAAGAAAATTCCATGTGGGAGGACAGTTCAAAGTAATTAAGGCCACTTGGTAAACCTGAGGAGAATGAGCACAGCCCATTCAAGTATCTGCATGGATAAATGAGTCTGAATTATTTCTTTCTAGAAACTTCACAATGTCACCGTTGTCTCTCATCTTTCTTCCACCTATTCACTCCTTTTCTTGGGATAATTATAGATTCCAAAAACAGAGAGTAGGCTGCTAGGCCTTGGATCTTGCACATTCCTCTAGCCTCATTTCCCGCCACCATCCCAGAAACCCACCAGCAGCTCTGGATAGCTTTCAGCTCTCCAAACTCATTGTGGCTTTTTACATACTCATCAGGGATCTTGCATACACAATGCGTTTATACTTTGAGGTCATCATGCACGGCCATTGTTATGGTTCTAATGAACTTTTTAATCATTGTTTTCTTTTTTAAATTTATTTTTCCATTCAAAAAATTTATACTTCCTCCCCTCCTCCCATTCCCCTCCTGCTCCCACACTCCCCCCTCCCCCCCTCCCTCCTTAAGAGAGGGCAGGGAACCCTGCCCTGTGGGAAGTCCAAGCTCCCCCACACACACATCCAGTCCTAGGAAGCTTTGCATCCGAATAGACAAATAGGGTCCCAAAAAGCCAGTGCATGCAGTAGAAACAAGTCCCAGTGCCTTTATCAATGGCTTCTCAGTCAGCCCCCATGTCAGTCACATTCAGAGAGTCCAGTTTGAGCACATGCTCATTCAGTCCTGGTCCAGCTGGATTTGGTGAGCTCCTATTAGAACAGGCACACTGTCTCAGTGGATGGACCAACCCCACGTAGTCCAGACTTCCTTGCTCATCTTCTCCCTCCTTCTGCTTTTCAATTGGACCTTGGGGGCTCAGTTCTTTGCTCTGATGAGGGACTTTGTCTCTATCTGTCACTGGACGAAGATTCTATGGCAATGGGCATGATGCCACAGGTAGGGGAGTGTCCACAGATGGATAAATATCAATCACTTTTGGAAACAATGCTGTAGCAAGAAGGAGAAAAGTCTTCATTTGTTTTAGAGCAAAAAGAGAAGAGGGGAGTTGTAGGGCCCCTTGGGTCTACCCCTACTCCCTAGGGTTCATTTTGAAGACAATTTCTAGCCAGCCAGCTTTTCCTGTTTGTTCCTGTGCTCCCTCTGCCCCGCCTGGTGATAGGGCATTGTTGACTCCACCTTGGGCGTGGTAATTTCCCATCTGCCTGGGGGTATTCCATTGTGCAGCAGCTAGGGATTTAAGGTCTTTCCTAAGTTTGAATAAACAATATTCGGCTGATCTCTTTGACCCGGGTCTCTTGTGTGTTCTTTCAATCTCCAGGCCCTTGCCTGGCTCATAGGGTACCATGGCGCATAAACTGTACCGAGAGAGTAAGGCAGGCTCAGGTGGTAGAGGGAGTGGTGTCAGTGAGCAACAACATTACTAGTTACACCAAATGCGGCCATGTGTCCTGTGTCCTGTTGAGCCAGGGAACAGGGAATACCTCTCTACTTTATGCAAACTACTAAGATTCTTGCCTTTAGTGATAGAGATAAGAGCTTTCCTAGGGGAGCTATCTGTTCTGGCTGGTCGCCCATCAGCACTCGGATTCTACACTAGCTATTTAATACTCAAAATGTACAAGCTACATTGAGAAGGATAGAAAGTTCACTAAGCAGAGAATCACTATCAACTGTAATACTAACTTGCTAGGTGATCTTAAGCAGAGCTCTTACTTCTTTTCTCTGAGCTTTGTTTTGTCCACTGATGAGACACCAAAACATTGGTATTAAGAATATAGGCCCCATTGGCAGAATACTTGGGTTCAAATATCACACCAATGTTTACTAACTATGTAAACCTGGGGAAATTAATTGAACTCACTGGGTCTGAGTTTCTCCATTTGTCGAGTCAGGATGACATCTATGGAGTATGTATGAGGATTAAATGATTTCAGATATATAAATGACTTAGTAAGTATTGTATAAACATTTGCTAGGATTATTAGTATCTAGCCAAGGGAACCTGGACCAAATGTTCCCAGGCATTCCCCACTTGCTAATGCAAGTTTCTTCCTGATCATGGCAAGGTCCTCATTGTAGCCATGTATGCTGCCTCTTAACCATAGTCTTTGGCTCTATGGCTTTCACTCAGGCTGTCTACACCCTGCCTGTCTGCTTGTACCCCACCTTCTTAAATATACTTATAACCTGAGTTATTTTTGCTAAACTTTCCAACATCTCTCTACTTTTGTAATAAATACAGCTGACCAGCAACCAGTTCTCCACAGCCATGTTTTTCAGTATTCTGCCACCTTTCCGAAATGTGCAAACTTCTATACTTTTCCTCAAACTCCCTATACTTTTTGTAAATCATAACTTCCTTGGGTTTCTGACTGGATAATGAAAGACTTTATTGTCTAATTTCCAGAATCCTATCTTTCTAAGAATGAATTGAATAGTGAAAATTCAGGTACACTTTTAGGCATCTGTAGAAATATGTCTTGCTGACTGTCTCTCCAGCATCCCCAGAGATGTTGCTTAGCATATATAACTCAGAAATTCATCTTGAAAACATAGTATAAACTTTAAAGACATTCACATTCTTGGCTCCAGTATTTTCATTTTGGTCAAATCATTCAAACCACAGCAATGATTTATGCATTAAAGACCCTAAACTGAGTGATATTTATATTACTGGAAACAAAAGAGCCTAAATACTAAATAAGGAAAAAGTTACAATTTATTACTAGGTAGTCTTCAAAATAGATCACAGCAGAGAAAACGTTAATGTTACAAAAATGAAATTTTGAAAGTGTACAGAATTCTGTATATTCTCAAAATCATGCAAATCAAACAAATCATAAGACAAACATATAAGAGAAATTAGCAGGAAGTACAAAAGGTGACAACATTGAATATTTCTCCACTCTTTTAAAGTATGGCAAATATATCTCTTAGTAGAAACAATATAAAACAAAATGTCACTTTTTTCTGTGGCATCAGTATAAATGTATATATCTAATATATACCAATGAAAAAAAAATAAATAATATATACCAATGACCCACATCTGCGTTTTTAGACTTTTCTCTTTTTCCATCATATATGTATCATGAAAGCAAAGGGAGACTATTCACAGGGTGAAAGGGAAGGGAGTGGAGAATATGAGTGTGGTGTTTTGAATAAGAATAACTCCCAATAGACTCATATATTTGACCAAAGAGTGGAACTCTTTGAAAGGATTAGGAGGTGTAGTCTTGTTGAAGGAAGTATGTCACTGGAGTGGGCTTTGAGGTTTCAAAAGCCCATGCCGGCCCCTCTCTCTCTCTCTCTCTCTCTCTCTCTCTCTCTCTCTCTCTCTCTCTGCAAACTCAACTTTCGTAAAATTCATACAGAATGCTATCAGTTGCTGCGGAACATCTGAATGATGTCATGGAACTTTCATCCCCAAATATACAGAGAATCATCTCTAGGTTCTGCAAAGGGACAAGAGCTTATGAACCTTTTTCGAAGAGTGCAAAGAGATTAAAAACAAAAGGCTAAGACAATTCACTAACAAGATGAGACTGTTTTTTCATAAACTCCCTAAAGTGGTGGGGAAAGGTAAGGACAACACGTGCTGACCTAATCTCATTTCTGCTAGTAAAATATGACAGACTTAATGGATTTGGGAATCCGTACAACATAATGTGTATTGACTTTAGAAAGGCTTTTGATTCTGCTCTTGGCCATGACCTACTCATTACCTAGCTTGAAAAATGTGGTTCCGACCTGCCACAATTGGTGCTAGAGAATGATATTGACAAAGTCAGTTTTAATAGCTCAATAAGAACCAGAGAGAGAGATGCACACTGGGTCTTGTGGCCTGAGGCTGACACCAATTAATATTTTCATCGATGCTTCAGCAGGTGAAGGATAAATAAGCCTGCTAATTACAGGAAAATAAAGAAAAAGAGTTTTTAACGTGGAGACATGAGATTGCACTAAACACGGCAACTATTTTATCCTTCAACCCCCAAAGAAAAAGGAAGTGGATTTAGAAATGTATAAGAAAGAAGACTAATCTTTAGTATACATCACCTCCTACATACATACAGACAAAATGTGAGCCAGGGAGTTAAGGACGGAGAGAAAATACGTGAAGGAGGGCAGAGGGGCCTCTGGCAAGGAGTTCCTTACAGATGAACAGATCAGGGGAGCTGCTGGAGAAGGCTGCAAGGCCACTTACAAATCCTACTGCCGGTCAGAATCTGATGGCGATGTGTGAACAGCAATCTCGAGGCTTGTAACAGTACACTGGGCTACAAATGGCCAAATATGTCTTAGGAATGTGTTTAAAGCAACCGCTCAACAACAACAAAAAAATAAATAAATAAATAAAAAATAAAAAGGTGAGTGATCACCTGAAAGGAGGAGCATTCATCATGGCATGTTTTTATTTGAGTTTTCTTTTCCTGGGAGGGTCCATAGCTAAGGGTTGTCTGTGCATGGGACCTAAATGGAATGCTGCCGCGGTAGAGGAACATAAAGGAGACTCGGAAATCGAGAGCGATAAGAACAAGTCACTTAGGAGTGAAAAGGTTTTGAGCAAGCCAAAAGCCAGGAGAGAAAGCCCCCAGGTGCTCAATAGGGAAACACGGGACAATTTTATGGGCTTGGAAACAGATTCTGTCATTAGTAGTCCTTCAGAAGAAAGAAGAGAGGATAGTTAGCAAAACATGGAGTTGGCTCTGCTGCGATTTCCCTGGAGTGCAGGAAAGCAACTTGAAATGCTTTTCCAAATGTCCAAATCTAGCCAGGGCACGGAGCTCTAACGACAAGCACTAAAAAAGTACATAACAGCAAATACATGTGATTTGGAACGCCCTAAAACGAGAAAGGACCTGAAAAGCCAAGTGCAAAACAATCTTCAATCGGCGAAGGCAACAAAGGAGGCTGATGGGAAGGAAAACACAATTTTCTCGTTACTTTTCTTGCTGCTCACCCCAGCCTTTGACATGATTCCTTGGAGAGTTGACTGCCAGCTGCCAGCTGCTAGCTGCCAGGCAAAAAAAAAAAAAAAATCTTCTAATGAAAGTGAATTCACTTTCATTTGCCTGAAAAGAACAAACTTTAGGGACATCAGGAGCACATAGCTGTAAATTTCTACCTCATGCAGGCAGGCCTTAGCTTTGTGCGTTTGTAATTAAGGATTATTTGGGTACGTTTGAAGCTTTGAGAGGCGAAATTATGACTTTTACTTTTATAAACCTAATAATATCTTTCAGGTGAATTTGGTTTTTAAGTTTTGTAATACATTAACACCTGATCATTGTTAAAATATGGCAAAGAGAAAATAAAGGGAAGCATTACTGTCTAGGGAAACAAAGGGGACTAACAGGAGGGGTGCGGAGCGGGGAGGGTAGGGAGATGTGGGGGGAAGGCGCTCAACATACATTGTGTACTTGTATGAGAATGTCTTTCTATAACAAAACCTTATTCAGTGAATATGCACAATGAAAATTAAAAATAAAAATAAAAGAATGAACTGTAAAAGAGGGATAAAAAGAGAAAGGCAGTCATGGGCCTCCACATTGACAATGCACACACCCACCACAGATTTAGAGTGAATTGTATTGCCAGTTTACAGGGGAGTTTTTCCTTTTAGATGTGTATATTTGCACGCACGCACACATATACACACTCGTTTATTTAATTACATATACTCAACATCACCTAATGTCTGCACACGCACTGCCACTTTTGACGGCGGCATGTTGCATGGTATTAACAGCCCATGCTTATTCATGAGTGATTTAGTTCGTAGCTAATTATATTGTCTTTTTCTCATATGAACAATATCATGATGAATATATTTTATACACAAATATGGGCATGTATAGAGTATTTATAAAGGAGAGGAGACATTCCTAAAAGTTGAATTCTTGGCAAACACAGATTTTTTTTTGTTAGAATCCACCAAATTCTATCCAGAATTGCTATTCTAATTTAGTATCAAGGTTTTACACCACCTAGAACCCTCATTTACACTTTAATTTTCTTTCCATTGTTTCTTTCTCTCTGATCTAAGAGGGAGGAGAGGCTGCCTTTATTTGGCTCTGCCCTTCCCTATTATAAATAGCTAGGGTGACTGAGCATATTTGCAAGTGTTAATTGGCTATTTGTATTTTCCTGTCAATTGCTCCTTAATTACTTTTATTTGGCCGTTGAGTTATTTCTCTTTTTACTGATGTATATGAATTATTTGCTTTTATGGACATTAACCCTTTGTTGTATGGCAGCTATTCTCTTGTACATTACCATTTGTCTTTTAAGTATTATAACAATAAAACTGTCTTTATCAAAGGCATTCCATGAAGAAAAGCAACCAAAAATATAAAAAGTTAGACCCCTTGTTCTGTTAACTCTGTTAAAGCAACTAATTTTTCTAACCAGTTAATAAACTGTAGTCAAGCCAGAATTTTCCTTTTTCCCCCTCAATTACTTAAAGTTAGCTTGCAATTACCTTGAAATCCTATCCTTACTAAAATTTTAGCCAGGTCCTAGAGGTCATATGCCTACCTTTAATAATTATGCTGTTAAGTGGTACTAGGAACCTGTCTATGTCTGCCCTGTTACCCTCCAAACAGACAAGACATCAGACATCCCAAATTATTTGAAAATATGCAATCCATTTTCTGCTGCTGGGATATATATATATATATATATATATATATATATATATATTTGCATAGGGTTTAAGTGGCCTAGAATAAATGAGCCTCATAACCCAGACTACAAGAGAAATGTTCATGGTTAGAGAAGGAGGAGGAATCTACGTCTCATTCCACTGCATAGCCACTGAGCACATTCAACTGGAACAGAATCTGCTGTATAAAAGCACCAATATGGCCCACAATTTACCAGCTTGCTGTATAAGTGAGGAAGTTAAAGGAGTCATAATTAATTGACATTTACAGGTTCTATACCCTGTAGTTTTCACCAGAATTTCAGAACCAAGAATGAGTGTAAATAGATTTTCCTCATTCGCAAACACTGTAGACGATATTTGGCCCAATGCTCAAAATTTCTGGCTCTCTTCCACGTTTGCTGTCTTCTCAATGCTTCGATCCCATGTGGAAAAGCAAGACTGCTGAATATTTAGAGGGTTTTGATTCCTTCCCTGGAGTGCACAGCATACGTACTGTCACGGCACCACCGTGTGGCCATATCCACGAACTGCCAAGTTCTCTGCTATGGGCCTGTCAGCCAAGATTCTTTCTCTCTGCTGAAAGTTTGCAAAGGGTGGCCACTAACTTGTGTTTTTCTCTCTTATCAGCTGCCAAATCAGAAAAGAAAGGGCATGTTGTCAAACACCGTCTCCACACCATATTTTCTTCTCTGTTGATCTTTTGCAATCCCCCCTCGAGTGTGTGTGTGTGTGTGTGTGTGTACACACGTGCACACATGCGCGCGCACACGTGCACACATGCGCGCGCACACGTGCTCACTACCTGCAGGTGTAGCATGTGTACACTTACTCACAACTGATCCAATGCCTCAACTATTTAGCTGTATTCAAGACTCAATGAGAAACCCTGAAAGGCAGCTAAAGGGGCATGTAGAACAAATATTTCACCAAAGTGCTATTTCCCTAGATCTGTGGTTCTCAACCTTCCTAATGCTGAGACTCTTTAACGCAGCTCCTCATGTTGTGGTGAACTCCAACCATGAAATGATTTCCTTGCTACTTCAGAACTGTGATTTTGCTGCTGTTATGAGTCATAATGTAAACATCTGACATGGGACCCCATGCAGGGGTCACGACCCCCATGCCGAGAGCCACTCTATTAGATAGATCACATGCACCATACAGCTGCTGTAAACTTTCTTTTTTAATTAATTAATTTATTTATTTATTAAAATTTTCCACCTCCTCCCCTCTTCCCATTTCCCTGCCATTACCCCCCCTCTTCCCCTCGCTCTTCAGTCCTAAGAGAAGTCAGGGTGCCCTGCCCTGTGGAAAGTCCAAGGCCCTCCCCCCTCCATCCATGTCTAAGAAGGTGTACATCCAAACAGATTAGGCTCCCAAAAAGCCAGTACATGTAGTAGAATACAGAAGGAGGGAGAACATGAGCAAGGAAATCAGGACTGCGAGGGGTGCGTCCACCCACGAAAACGGTGGGACTGATCTAATGGGAGCTCACCAAGGCCAGCTGGAATGGGACTGAAGGAGCATGTGATCAAATCAGACTCTCTGAATGTGGCTAAAAATGAGGGCGGACTGAGAAGCCAATGATAATGTAAACTTTCTTCGAAGCAGCTGCTCTGGAGCCTAAGGAGTCGGAGCACCGGAAGTTTACTGAAATGTTTCAGCGGTAAGAATCACCCAAGCAAAGGTGCTCAGTAAAACAACAGTACGTTATGTCAGTGTGGCATATTTTAAAGAGTTTCACTCACATACACTGAGGCTGGATCGATCAAACATTTCAACTCACACCTAGGCAAAGCCCATAAGAACTGGTCATTGTATCACACCCTAAACAAGTAAAGAACTTTTAAGAGTGTAGTGGCTCCCAAGAGTAAGGCCAAGTCATGCCCCTTGTGCTGACCTTGCAGTGCATTCTAGTGGTTAGGCTAAACTGTGTATATTTCCTGTGCATTTTGATTAAAATGATTTGTTTGTTTTTTTAGTCATGAGGTAGTAGGGAAGGAACTCCAGGCGTTACATATGCTAGGCAAGGACTCTACCACTGAGCTACATCCCTAACCCTGATTAGAATGGTCCATCAATGAATTGGCTGAGATGGAAGTGAGCACACTTTGGCACTTCCTGCTGGTTCAACTTGTTGCTCTGAGCCTGTGATGAATCAATCTTTCTATTTATCATACAGAACTTTCTATTTCTAACATTTGAGTCTATCTTTCTGGGTTGTGTGGCACACACTTGATTGCTACAAATTCATGCCCATCTCCTCTTCTCGACCATACATACATTCAGACTTGAGCGTGAGATACCAAGCAACTTGTTACAGAGATTGTTCACCAGCCCCTAGGATGTGTGTTGTCGAATCCCAGACACAAATACTCTCCCCGCCACAACATCTTTATAGCTAGATCTACGTTTTGTTCTTCTGCTACATTATTGATGGGCCTCATAAAAAGAACACAGACCAAACTGTAAGCTACCTTTGGCCTCTGTGAAGTTTTGTCAGAAATATAATTCAATGATGAAAACCCTACTCAATTTTTTCACAGGAAAAATTTAACCCAACACACATCTCAAGGGACTGCTGTGGGCAAGCCAAAAAAAAAAAAAAAATACATTTGTAGTTCATCAAGAGAAATAAGGCGGGCACACACAAACAAAACTTAAGGCAACCCGTGGTGGTAAGATTTGTAAGAAAAGCTGCAAGCACAGATGGGCACATGGTCTTCTTGACATGCATCTTAGGTTCAGCTGTAGAGAAATGACTAAAATCACCCTACCTCGCAACCACGGTTACATCTACCACACTCAAAATTTCCGACGTATCTGAGAGTCAGGTAGGCTACGGTCTTAGCCAGTCTTGTGACAGGCTGCTTGTAGCTGGAAGAAAGCTCCTAGGGAGGAGTTGCTGATTTGTCAAGCAACCAACTCCTGCACTTCTGGACTTATCAGGAAATTGGATGACAGGATGATTGACTTGGGGCGCCCTCTGCTGAAAGCACTTGCTATAACCTCAAAACTAAGGCCAAACAGACTGACTGGAGTCCCTGTCTGCCGAGGGAGGTAAACCCAAAGTAGAAAGCATGGATATCAGGGCTGACAACTCCATTGCAGGTAACCAACCCTTCACAACAAAAGCCTTTTGGCAGAATAAGTCTTTTAAGAGCCTAACACCCATTCTTTAATTCTGTGAATAAACATTTGCTCTGTACATAAAATGTGTTTCCTCTCTCTCCCGACAGGTTGCCTTTTTGCATGTTCACCGCCTCTTCATCATTTTATGTTTCGGTTTAAATGTTACTTCCTGAGGCTGCCTTCCGTTAGCACCCTGAAGATGTTCTTTCTGTTATCTTCCGTTCTCACCTTCCTCTGCCTCATCACCACAGCCCACCCCATCACCTGCGATGGCTCACGGAAGCTGGGAACCTGGAGCGCACTGCACAGTCTGCAGATTCCTCAACAGGTTGGAGAGTCTCTTTCAGGAAGTTGGAGTGGCTTGAGCCTCCTCCAAGCAACTCAGCAGCTTTCCACTTCTTTGGGGTGACTCGACTTGTCTTTCTTTTAGGCAGCTTGGCTGATCTTCCTTTTCCAGGCAGCTCTAAGGGTCTTCCAGGCACCTCAGATTGTCCAGAAGTGTCTCTCGGCAGGCTTTACAGCTTACATACCCTTAAGAAGGGAGGAGGCCAGGTTCTGGGACTTTCTGAAGTGACTGAGTTATTTAATTTCTAAGCTTGGAGAGCGTCTCCGTGGAATGGAAAGTTTCAACTCCCATTAGATGAGCCTGTGGTTTCAACTCCTGTCTAACATTCATATGCCTTAAGGAACTTGCTTTGAAAGAGCCACACAGCAGTGTGTGGATGCTGTGTGTGTTGTGTGTGATTGGGCAGGGGGCATACAAGAACAGTACAGAAGGGCAGTGTGTGAGAGAGAGAAGAAATGCAATAGAAAGCAAAGAGCTGCTTGCACTCAATCTTTAGAGGAAGGTGACACACAAGAGCACGGAGGAGAATCTCAGAGGGTACCCTTGGGATGGTGCCTGGAGAGGAATGTTGACATGGGGTTTGCTCAGAGCCTGAGGACCCTTCGACGTGAAACTAAAGAATTAGGCTAATGTTCAAATGTACTCATTAGGTGAACTTTGTTTATAATGGTTTTTGTGTTATGTATGTCACTGGGGATTAAAATGAAATACAGGACACATTGAAAACATTTAGTACAATACACATGACATTAGCTTTTAGTACAAAGCCCGGAACATGGGCTGACAGTGGGATGAAAGAATGAAAACAGTGACTGTCCCAGAAAAAGCAGAGAGCATGGCTGGTGTATATGTATGGTCTATACTCCTTTCCACACACAAGGAATTTGGGGTCCTGAGCATTGAATACTGTGTGCATCTGTTAAATACTAATAATGGCTTATATTGTTGGGAATAATCACTATCATTGTTGGTAGGGTGAAAGAAAAAGAAAGGTCAGGGGGTTGGTAAAATGCCTCAGCAAGTCAAGGTGCTTGTCACCAACTTGGCAGCTCATCTTCCATCTCAGGGCGCCATATGGTGAAGGGGGAGAATGAACTCCAGAAAGTTGCCCCCTGACTTCCATGTCCACATCATAGAGCTCATGTCCACTCCCAATAAAGAAATGTAATAAAAATTTGGAACTACAAATACAAGGTAGAAATCTGTTTTCCTCCGGGACACTGCGCAGAAACATTTCTTCCAGGTATGCGGAGCTTGACTACTGAGTGATTTACCTGAATACAATGAGTGTAAAACGTTACCAAGGAAAACAGTGTAGGCGTTCCATAAAAGTGTACCGAATGAATAAAACATATCAGTTAGAAACAATAATAAACTGCTTGTATGCTAGAAATGTTTGCTTCTATTAATTCAATCAAACTGTCTCACACCAAAGTTCTACTTTAAAAATAAGTTGCACCAGTCTTTGTCTCTGGCCCACTTCCTCGGCGAGTTCCTGTATCTGCTCCCGTGGAGTTCCCCTCCTGAGACTGAAATGCTTCTGTAAAGCAAACGACATGGTCAGCAAGACAAAACGACAGCCTACAGAATGGGAAAAGATCTTCACTAACCCCACATCACACAGAGGTCTGATCTCCAAAATATACAAAGAACTCAAGAAATTGGTCATCAAAAGAACAAATAATCTAATAAAAAATAGAGTACAGATCTAAACAGAGACCTTTCAACAGAGGAATCTAAAATGTCTGAAAGACACTTAAGGAAACTCTCAACATCCTCAGCCATCAGAGAAATGCAAATCAAAACAACTCTGAGATTCCATCTGACACCTGTAAGAATGGCCAAGATCAAAAACACTGATGACAACTTATGCTGGAGAGGTGGTGGGGATAGGGGAACACTCCTGCATTGCTGGTGGGAGTGCAAGCTGGTACAGCCCCTTTGGATGTCAGTGTGACAATTTCTCAGAAAATTAGGAAACAAACTTCCTCAAGACCCAGTAATACCACTTTTGGGTATATATGCAAAGGATGCTCAATCGTGCCACAAGGACATGTGCTCAACTATGTTCATAGCAGCTTTGTTTGTCATAGCCAGAACCTGAAAAAAAAAACTAAATGCCCCTCGACCGAAGAATGGATAAGGAAAATGTGGTACATTTACACCATGGAGTACTACACAGCAGAAAAAAATAACGACATCTTGAATTTTGCAGGAAAATGGATGGAATTAGGAAACATTATTTTGAGTGAGGTAATCCAGACCCAGAAAGACAACTTTCACATGTCCTCACCCCTAAGTGATTTTTAAACATAAATTAAAGAAAACCAGCCTACAAACCACAATCCCAGAGAACTTACACAACAATGAGGACCCTAAGAGAGACTTACATAGATCTAATCTACATAGAAAGTAGAAAAAGACAAGATCTCCTGAGTACATTGGGAGCATGGGGACCTTGGGAGAGGGTTGAAGGGGAGGGGACAGGCAGGGAGGGGAGCAGAGAAAAATGTAGAGCTCAATAAAAATCAATTTTAAAAAACTGGAAAAAAAAACAAGTTGCACCAATGAATCCTTAGAAAGTTAGTTCAGGTGAGAGGTAATCCATATTTTATCCACTTGGCAGCTGAGAAGGAAAACAAGAGTATCATTTAGTCGAAATCCACAAGGATGGTTTATTTGTGAGGTTGCAAGAAAGAAAACACTTTTTATCAAACTACGGAAAAGCCTTTCATGTAGTTTTTGCAAATAATATCAAACATACATTTAATAAAATATTTTTTTCCAAATGGAAAAGTGCTCTGCATGTTTTAGCTCCTTTAATGATCACGGCAAATCTATGAAATAAATGCTTTTATAACTTCAAGTTGGAAGTAAGGACACTAAGGATTGGTCATTTAATCCCAGGTCACACAGAAGATAAGTAGGTAGGACCAGGATAATGGCTCCAGACACTGTGCTGTACTGACCCCTACACTCATGTAGTAAGAAGCTGAGAAAAGAGTTTGCTTTTGGCTAAAGACAAATAGTCAGTGAAACAGCGGGTCAAACGGAAAAGTAGACGTGCTAATAGTCTGCTTACTAGCCATTAGGGAAATACTGTGTACACTCAGGAGACCTCAAGAGCTGTGGGACTGAGTCTCAGTGCTGTCATTTGCCCTCTGAAGTCTTCAGAGGAAACCTGTAAAGTGATGAAGGGAAGTGAAAAGAAACCGTGTGTACAATGATGGTGTTAGAGGTGAAAGAAACTTCAGCAACGTTTTTCAAAAGAATGTTGCTGTTCCAGATATCTCTCATCCATAATGTAGGCAGAGCACATGCCTGCTTCAGCACCCTGAAAGGCAGTGTATACATGGTGAGTAGTAATGACCTCTAATAAGAAATGAAGTATATATGAAATGGGAGAGGAGTTACGTAAGGAAGGCAACTGGGAGAAGGGGCATGGGACACAAAGGAAGGCCATTGGGGGATGGAAATGAAAACAAGATAAAATGATAAATAATATGTGAAAATTAAATTCTATAATGTATCCTTAAAGCAACAAGGCTGTGTTGTAAAAGACGCCCAGACTTCCGAAATAATCACACAGAAACTATATTATTTAAATCACTGCTTGGCCAATCACTTAAGTGTATTCCCAGCTAGCTCCTACATCTAGAATTAACTCATTTTCATTATTTTAAATTTCACCATGAGGCTTGTGGCCTACAGGCAAGGTTCTAGCTGGCGACTTGTGTCTTTCCCCTCTGGTGGCTACATGACATCTCCCTGACTCTGCCTTCTTTCTCACAGCATTCAGTTTAGTTTTCCCTGCCTAGTTCTATTCTGCTAAGTCACTGGTGAAAACAGATTTTTTATTCATTAACCAATAAAACCAACACATAGACAGAAAGAGTTCCCACACCAAGGCTACAATGTAAGATGCAAATGAGATAGAAGCAAATGTTCGTGTGTGTGTGTGTGTGTGTGTGTGTGTGTGTGGTTTTCTTCTTTATATAATATTTCCTTTATATGCCATTAATTTATATACTAACTTTAAAAATTAATTACAAATCACAGTATGTAAAGTATAGAGGGCCTAACCTAAATCAGACTGGAGACCAAAACCATTTTATTTCACAGAAAAATAATTTTCTAATGGTCCAGAGTTGAACCAAAAATTTGGGAAGGGGAAAATAAAAAATCTAGTAGCATTGGTCAAAAATCCTGACACCAGGGGCCAAGGTTTGGCTGCTGTTATTGTGTACATATGAGTATTTCCATGCACATATGTGCATCATGTGCCTGCCTGGCTCCCATGCAGGCCAGAAGAGGGCATTGGACCTTCTAAAACTGGAGCTATAGGTAGTTAGTTACAAGATGCCTGATGTGGGTCAAGGAAACTAAACTGAGATCCTCTACAGAAGCAGTACTTAACCACTGAGCCATCTCCCCGGCAGCAAGAACCAAGGGTTTTTATTTCCATATGCAAGACCTTAAAGTATATTTATGGACCAATCACATTGAGTTCAAGGGTTAGAATCCCCCTTTGTTTCTTCAATGATAAGGACCCCAGGCTGCTCCTTTCCACCAGTGTGGAACAGGTATGTCTGGGACCAGGGGAAAGTGATGAGGAGTATGGAGTTCAAGGAACCTCAGGAAAGCTGGTTTCTTTATGAGCATACCTAATTGGAAAAGAGCCCAGTGTTACTTTATTAGATCATCCAGGACTGGTTTCCCATGCCAACTACCCTAGGAGTTCCATGGTCCTCCACCCCAAACTACTGTGCTTTAGCTTCAGTTACAGAAGAGAAATCCAGGCAGGGTACAGACAAGGCCTTGGAGTTCAGAGGCCTGGCTGTGAAACCCAGGGTTCTCACTCCTACTTGTGTGACTACGAGATCTAGTACCTGTGATTGTATGGTCATGTACACCCTTAATCCCAGCACTTTAGAGGCAGAGGCAGGTGGTCCAAGCTTTCAAGGCTTTTTAGACAAATAAAGAAGAAAAACATCTTGTTGCTTTGGCCCCGAAATGTACCTCCTAGTACTTCTCCTTACTTTAGTATATTATGAGAATATCATAAATTGTATTTAGTGTTTTTTTTTCTTTTAGAGAAGAATTTGATTGGAATAGGTGCAATGGCAAGGGAATTAAATTCAAGCAAAGATTGATCACACTGACACTGAGTGAGGGAGAAATGGGCATTCCTGGTGCTCCTCTGCTTCTATAGAAATTTGAAAAGTCCCATAAGAAAAATGCTTTCAATAACACATAACCGAAAGAGATGGCGCTTTGGATTTATACCAAGTGGTGGTTTAATGAATTCTTAAGCGTTCCTGGGCCTAGTCGCACTCCTTTATAAGATGTGAGCAGTAATTTTTCCTGCCTCACAAAGTGGTTCTGATTATTAAGTGAAGTTGTGTGTATAAAGGACTTCATAGAGTGTCTGAGCTGTGACAAATTTTCAGTAAGTAGCTGCCAGCATTATATGAAGATGTAAGTAGAGCATTGCTATGCAGTGGGTATTAATAGATAGAATGGGTCCTCGTCATGCTTATCAGCCTCATTGAGAGACGAGCTTTTCATGTCTGGCCAGAATGGACAGTCAAAACTGAGCTCCTAATCTCCTGATAGGGGCCTTGAGATCTCTGCACTGAATAACTATTTTCCTATAGAAGAATGGGGTTGCAGTTGTAGTTTCTCTGGTTCCATGCATTCAGAAACTTCCACCCAAGTGTAGGACCCACCAAGCACCCTCCAGCGGAGCGCAAAGCCTCATGCACGGCTGCTGTCTTTATCCTGGCAGCTTAGAGAGGATCTTGCTTGGGGAAAGGCACACAGCTGGGAATCTGTTTGTTCATTTGGCTGGTCCTGAGGCAAAAGTCTACATATGTAGAATAAACCAAGTTGGCCTTCGATTTACTCTGTAACTCTGACTGGCCTTGCAGAAATCCTCCTACCTCAGCTTCTTAAGTGCTGGGATTAACACTGTGAGCCACAATATCTGACTTTGAAAATATTGCTTGCTAAGCATTTTATGAGCTCCCCTCTCAGCTTCTTAGGACTGGGCTAGCCTCATAGGAAACTATTCATTATCACATGGCTACTGAATGGTCCGCAAGGCCAGAACCAGGTTAGGAGATGATAAACATAGGTGCACAGCCCAGAAACAATTTTTTTAAAAAAAATTCTCATAACCAGGATGACTTTCCTCACTGACCTGCACAACAACTATGACATGAAGTCCAAACTATGGGATTCAAAGTTGAAATGATGACCAAACTTCCAGTTGTTTCCATACCCACTGGAGGTTTCAGCCCCTCAAACTGTGACATCATAGGTAGACTTTCTTTGCTTTGTACTGACTCAATCTGGGTTGGAGACTGTTATCTACTCCATTTGTTGCCCCAAGTGATTGACACTTGTTTCTTACTGGCCGAAGTATGAGTGTTTGCTAACAATCAGCTTACTGGAGAATTTTTTTTTTCATAGAGTATTAGAGACAGTGATGCCTGGCAAACTCTTGTTCAGATTCATTTGAGAAGGTTTATACTTGGGGTAGGGAGCCAGGTCATTTAGACAGGAGCAAAGAATCAACAGGGTGTGAACGTCTAGAGCACCTGGGAAGAAAAGGTGCCAGATTGTAGTGCTTTGGCACACAGCTGAGGGGACTGGATTTTGTCTGTGAAGAGGGGAGAGCAGCTAAACTTGGGAAGAATGTTGTGACCAGACCCGTGAGTTAGGACAGTGGCTCTCCTATGCACTGGGGCATGTAGACTCTCCTGGGATCTCTCACAGAAAGACAATCTCTAATTCCACTTCAGAATGTGAGCAATGGAGTCCGGGAATAAGGAGGGTTTTGAGGCCACAGGGATACGGATCTGATTTTAAGAAACAGTTTCAGGAAGAGGGCTCTGGTGATGAAGAGAGAGGCTAAAAATGGAAGGATAATGACAAAGACATTGTGGCAATCCATGTGGCCTGGAGGGGGAAACAAAGAAGGCCACTTCCTAAATGCCTACACGTTTGGGGGAGCCTAATTTAGATGAAATGGGCTCCAGAAAGGACTTGGAAATTTGACTCTGTCAACCCATCTGCCAGTGCCTTGCGACTTCTTTCAGTAACCACCCAGTTTCGTGGCATCTAAATCAAATTCATAAAGCCTCTGCTATTCTCTCTCTCAAGCCTCAGTACAGACAAGTGGTCCTGATCTGGGTGGCTTAGGAACAGACATCTACCTTCAGACCACAGCGGGAAAGCTGCTTTTTGTGCGTTTTGGATTCATCCATGAAAAGGTCAAATAAAACAGGTTCCAGAGAGTGGTTAAGTCCTATCAAGCTACGGTGTACTATCTTACACAACTTGACAATCCCTTTCAGGTACTCACTCCCAAGTCACATGAACGTCAGCAGAGCAGTGATTCACAACGTGTGCGTCAAGAACCCTTTGGGGTCGACCAATCCTTTCACAAGTATCCTGTGTATCAGATATTAGAATTCACAGCAGTAGCAGAATTACAGTTATCAAGTATCAATGAAATAATTTTATGGTTGGGGTCACCATAACTTGTGCTAAAGAGTCACAGCATTAGGAAGGCTGGGAACCACTGATTTAGAGCATGGTTAAGTCACAAAAACTGTTAAACTTTTCCTACATCCAGGTAGGCATCATCAAGGCTTACCAAGATTAGTAAAATAACAAGATTATAGTAAGTATAAAACTGAATGAGTATAAAATATAATAAAACTAGACAAGGAGACTTGATGATCATTAAACCTTATGCCATCCTTAAAGTAATAAGACTGAAGTGTAAAAATGCAAATGAGAGAGAAGCAAATGTCATTTTATTATGACATTATTAAACTGTTATTTGCTTTGCTTTTATTTGTGTTTTCTTTTGGTTTGGTTTTTTGAGAAAGGGTTGGGTTCTCTATGTAGCCCTCGCTACCATGAGACTTGCTCTGTAACCAGGTTGGCCTCAAACTCTGAGATCCACCTGCCTCCACAGTGCTGGGATTAAAAGCATCACTGTCTGGCTTTTTTTTTTCTAAGTGAGGTGTGGTACTTGAATTTAAAGACTTGCATCACTTTTCCTAAAGATCTATTGTAACTACCAACCTGATTAACAAAGTTATATTGTTAATGGTTTATTCTTTCTTCTCCCTCCTAGGTAGCACCTAAACATTTTGGGGGGCTGGGGACAGAATTTCACAAATATCCCAGTTTGGCTTCAAAATTTCTATGTAGCAGAGGATGGCCTTGAACTTCTGATCCTCCTGCCCCTACCTTCTGAGTGCTGGGATTGTAGGCATGCACTACCACCATGCATGGCTTTATACATTTCACCTAGAATAGAGACTTGGAGTCTGGAAATTCCAGGAACCAGGCCAGACCTGTTATAGAGGCAGCTACACCCTTGGAGCCCTTGAAGATCTCATCAGTCAGATAAGCCTGACCCCTGAGATGCTTCCTGGAGAGATGGGTGGGAAAGAATGAAGTCATAAGTCTTCCTTGCCAAAGTGTGACAGAGTAGGTCCCAAATCAACTAGGGTTATCAAAGAGTTCGTTTTTATTGTTGGAGAGATGGTGATTCACTTGGCATTTAGTGGATAAGGCCTTTCAGAATGTTTGTCATTGGCTACATTCAATGTTTAGATGTCATTCTTTAAAAAATATTTATGTAAGTATCATATATATACATGCTTATATAAGATGAGTATACAAATTATATTATTATATGAGTATATAGTTTACATTATTATATAAGATGAGCATGTAGATTGCATTATTATATAAGTATATAGATTACATTGTTATATGAATATATAGATTATGTTTTTGAGTATATAGATTACATTTTTTGTTTTTTTTATTATTTAAAAAATACCAATCCAAATTCTCACTCCCTTCCCTCCTCCCACTCTCCCCTTTCTCCCTCCACAGACCCTCCCACCCCACCCCTCCAACCCTAATGGAATGCCATGCACCCTGACCTGTGGAAAGTCCAAGGCCCTCCCTACTACATCTAGGTTGAACAAGGTTTACATCCAAAGAGAATAGGAGTCCATGAAGCTGGTATATGCAGTAGAGACATATCCCAGTGTCATTATCAGTGGCTCCTCAGTCTGCCCCAGCTGTCAACCCCCTTCAGAGGGGCTTGGTTGTTCCCATGCTCGTTCACTCTCAGTCCAGTTGGAGTTGGTGAGCTACCATTAGTTCAAGCAAACTGTCTCAGTGGATGGCCCCCACATGGTCTTGACTTCTTTGTTCATACTCTCATTCCTTCCACTCTTCAATTGGATCTTGAGAGCTCAGTCCAGTGTTCCGATGTGGGTCTCTGCCTCTGTTTCCATCTGTTCTTGGACGAAGGTTCTATGGTGATATTTAAGATAATCATCAGTCTGACTACAGGATAATGCCAGTTCAGACACCCTCCCCTCTATTGCTTAGCATCTTAGCTGGGGTCATCCTTGTGGATTCCTGGGCATTTTTCTAGAGCCAGGTTTCTTGCTAACTCCATAATGGCTCCCTCAATCAAGATATCTTTTTCCTTGCTCTCATATCTGTCGTCAACCCCCTTCTCCCCTTCCTTCTACCTCCTGCCCCCCTGCTCCCAATTTTTTGTCTGATTCCAATTTCCAGGTGTGTCTATATATGTTTTTCTTTGGGTTCACCTTATTACTTAGTTTCTCTAGGATCCTGAGCTATAGGCTCGTTGCCCTTTGTTTATGACTAGTATCCACTTCTGAGTGAGTACATACCATATTCATTTTGGGGGGTCTGGATTACCTCACTCAGGATAATGTTTTCTAATTCCGTCCATTTGCATGCAAAATTCAAGATGTCACTTTTTTTTACTGATGAGTAGTACACTAATGTGTAGATGTGCCATGATGAGTATATAGATTACATTTTTATATGAGTATATTTTTATCATTTTGGACAGCGTGCATCACTCTCCATCCTAGGATGACCTGTAACTCACTTATTGTATTGATTAGCCTTGAACTTTCAGCAGTCCTCATGTCTCTGCCTCCCAAGTGCCGAGATAACAGGGATAAGTCACCATGTCTAGCAAAAGAGTCATTCTTCTTTAAGTGACAATAGGACATAGTCTATGTTTTTGCTTATTTTCTTGCAAAATGTTCACTTTTTATGCTAACATTTTTATTCATTCATCCCAGAGAGTGCTGAGGACAGAATTTAGGCCCTTGGGTATTCTAGGTAAGAGCTATATGGTTAGGCTACCTTACAGCCTGGTGTTTTCAAATCTTGACCTCAGAAGACAGGGACATTGGGCAGCCAACTTAACCTTCATGCTGCAAGCAGTAATAATAACTCTATTGACAAGTATATACAAGGCTGGCTGCACCTCTGTCACTAATGCAAATGTGTTGTAGATTGTTACTCCAATTCATACGTAGAATGTCTGATGTGTTGGCTATTGCTTTCTCTGTTGGTAGAGAAGGAACTAGAAGCACTAAGATATTCATGACTCTTCCAGATATTAGAGTTGGCATTTACGGGAGAGCTTAGGACCAAACCCAGACAGTATGTGGTTGAGACCTTTATCTCAACCTCTAACATCCACAACAGCTAGTGTGCAAAATAAGGGGAACTGCCCACTATAGTTCCAGTTGGAAAGGAAAACCATGAGACACGAGTGAGCTTCAAGAAAGGGAAATTGAATAAGAGTGAGAACAAACTCATTTCCATCATTTTATAAGTATTGCTTATGGTTGTGCAAGGAAGAGAAGAAAAGAAGAGAGGAAAGAGAAAGAAGAGGGGAGGGGATTTCAATGTGATTAGGTCCAAGAGAGCGGTAGAATGGTGATTTCACTGTTGTGCTTACTCGAGTACTTACATATAGTTTAATTCTTAACAGCACATGTTTAAACTGATTCCCCTCCCCGCTCTCAGAACTGGTACACATGCTGCGAGCATCTGACCCAGCTGAAGACCTGAGTGTTTGTTCCTACTGGTTTACACAGTACTTGGCTTCAATGGCTTCAGTTGTGAGAGCAAAGATCTGCTTCCCCCCAGGATCTGCTTCTTCTTGGGCCCCAGGAGTCACTGTAGCTTAGGAAGCATGACCTCTGACCCACACCTCTGTTCTCTTAGACTCTGGGAAAGTCTGCTAAGTTTTCAATACATAGGGAATTTGGACTTGCTCTACAGCTCCAGGGTCAATCAACTTCTTGTCCAAAGGGCAAGAAAATAAACATTCCAAGCTCCAGAGCTCCATTTTAACGACTCCTGCTGCTGTAGATTAGAAGCAGCCTGAGAAAACAAAGAAATGGTTGTGCTGCATTCCAATAACACATTAATTTCTCCTGAAGGTTGCAGGGATTGGAGCATCTGTGAAAATGCTGCAGGAGGCCACGTTTGTGTCTAAAGTCAAATTCCTTCAGCGAAGTGTCAAGATATTTCCTCCTTCCCCTGTAAACGACCAGAAATCCAAGTTCTTGGCAGCAATGTTGGGGGTCAACACATCCTTGAGTTTTGTTATCATTCTCTGGAAGCACACTGTCTTTGTTTAGTTCAATCCCCAGTGGAGGAAAGAGGGAAGAAGGTCCCAGCTAACTGCTGCACTGTTCTTTGCCTTTCCCACACAGTAGTGTCAGGGACCATGCTATTAGGACAATGCCAGAAAGAAATGGGTTCCCATGCACGTGGGCAGCCAGGAGTGTCCCATAGTTCCCTTGTTCCAAACCTGTGGTGCTGTGCTTTTGCCTTATTTTCACCCCCACGAAAGGAAATCACTCTCCACTTCAACTCCGCCCCGACCCTAGTTTGCTATAACTCCGAATGTGTGAGAGTTTGAACGCTCCCCAGACTCAGGTGGTAGGCCGCAGGGTCTCTGATTGCTCCTGCTATTGTTCCAGGAACTGTGGGATATTTGAGAGGAGCCGCCCAGCTGAGGAAGTGAGTAGCTGCTGCGGTGGACCCTGAGGTTTATAGGCTGGCCCCGGCTTCGTGTCCCATCTCCATTTCCTGGGTGTGGGGATGTAAGCAAGTAACCTCCCAGCCCTGCCACCGTGATGGACTGTACCCTCAAAGCATAAATGAAAAGAATGTCCTCCTTCCTTTACATTATACCTTTAAGGTCACGGTCATGGAGAAAGTAACTAATCCACAGGGAGATTCGCAAGCCTCGGGCAGCTAGGTTAATCAGTCATTTCTTCATTTCAACTCTACCTCCAGGCTCAGAGAGCCCATTTTCTCAGGACACAATTTTCCTTGGTGTCTTGAAGTTACGTACAGTCCAGGAGAGCTGCCTGTTTTCTACCTCAGTGAGTATTACCTGCTCTTTAATGGCACCCATTCCTCTCAAGCAAAAAAAAAAAAAAAAAAAAAAAAAATAGAGCTACCTTTATTTACTAAATGGTGTGGTGTCAAGACAAATGTCCCCCATAGTTTCACATATTTGAACCCTTGGTCTGAATTGGTGGTGGTGTCTGGAGCAGGTATAAGTGGTGTGGCCTTGCTGGAGGAAGTATGCTATTAGAAGAAAGCTTGGAGATTCAAAGCCTCTCGCCATTTCTAGTTTTCTCTCTCTGTTTCTTGCTTGCCAATGAAGATGTACCTCAGCGTCCTGTTCTAATGACCGGGCCTATTGCATGTGGTCACACCTCTCCATCATGAAGGATGTGTCCCTCTGGAATTGTAAGTCAGAACAAACGCTTCTAAAAGTTTGGGTTTTATAAATCATAGCAATAAAAATTTAACTAATATGCTAAGCAGTTTCCAGTTTAGTCCTTCAGATCTCCCATTCCCAGGAGGCATGTGTGTGTGTGTGTGTGGGGGGGGGGCTTTGTATAATGGAGACCTTTAGTTGACCATTTTTCTGTGATGCTAGGGTTGGAAACCAGGGACTTATCTGAGCTGTACTCTCAGTTGGTATGAAAAACTTCACAGCAACAGCAGAGGATACTAACAGCCAGTGAACCTGTAGATTTTTCCCCTTTAATCCCTTGCAATGGATATTTAAATTCTCTTTGAGAAAGAGCTAGCACAAATCATCTCTATTATAGTCCTAACCCCAAAGACTTGGGGCGGGGGGAGAATGTGCATGCCGAATATAATTAGAGCAAACTGTGGTCAAAGTCAAAATGTTAACATTTACCTTTAACCTTTTTCTTGTGGATAAAAGGAAGAGGTAGGCAATTAAGAGCAGTTCTCCTTTTTGCATCCCACTACATGTGAAAGCACCTACTATAATAACCTTTAAATTAAAACACGGGTAGATTTCATTTGCATGGCAAACCTTGTATTTCACGGACAATTTTGGTTTACTCAAATCATGGCCTCCAAGGAGGAAGCATGACAAATTAAAACCATTTTGGCAAAAAAGGAGTAGAATGGACCGTCTCATTTTCATCCTTTGCTGTCAAGTGTAAAGAAAAGCACTGTCTGAGAAAAGAGCCCAGTTCTGGTTTGCTTATGATGTCACAGGGTCTAGTGGCTGTAAACCTTGAAATCATGAGATCGCTCAAAACTTGCAATTGAAACTTTATTTCACATCTATTGTTAAATTACACAAAATCAGTAAACGGTTTGTAAAGCTACACCACTGAACAGATGTTTACAGTTTGAAATCGTGGGATTTACATGATGATGACAAACTGTCTATTTATACCATTCTCTATATACAGTAATCAGTAGAGACAGAGAAAACGCACTTCATCTCTGCAAACCATGCACACCACAGCAATAACACAGTTTTTTTTTCTGTAATGAGCTTTTCCACTGGCTCAGACTTCGTCCTGCTTTCCAACACTGTCAGTTTTAAGAGCAAACATTTTCAATTAAAACTAAAGAAACTGAAATATCATAGTGATCTACAGAATATTTTAAGAACACAATGTACACCAAATAGGTTTATTCTAAAACACTTTGACTTCAAGATGTGCTTTTTAAAATTCCTTCCAGTTTTTAAGGTATCATAATTCTTAACACTGCAATACCACAAAACAAAAGCTGTAGATATTGTTACAGAGCTCAGAGTCAAGAAAATCCTTTTAGACCTAGGTACTCAACTTCTTGTCCAACTAGTGGCCATATTATTACAGATGACACCAGGTTATGCACTTGGGCAGACTGTGCTACATAGGACTTCTAAGCATGTCCTTCTTGAAAACAAATGTCACTTCTAGTCACTGTGTTTGATTGAAAGCCAAGGGATTAATGTAAGTTCTTATAGAAGTGTAGCAACAACCATGAAGAGGAAACTGCCAAGCAGGATGATATTTAGCAACACAGTGGGGACATAATTCTTCCTTTGTTCAATTTGCCACTGATACCTTCAATGTGCAATTACACAGACTTACGCTACCAAACTATCCTCAACTTGTATGTTCTTGAAACTTAGCTTCACTGCAGAATATTCTTCACTTCTGATTTTTCATAAATAAAAACCTGGTAAATGTGTTAACCCCAAGTATCAAGAGGCAGCTTTTGGTGTTATTGGTTATCTAATGTTGTAATTTAGTACTATTGTCTTTGGAAAAAAATTTGCTCTCGTTATTGTGTACAAATCTTTCAACACAAAAAGAACCATGGGCCGGAAATAGCCAGCCAAACTGGAAACATTACAATAAACAAAATAAGGAACAGTTCACATTCAGGTTCAGTTCAATTTGATCAAGAATAAAAAGTTCAGCAATATTTAGAGACATACTTGAGAGTTTCTTGTTAAGGGCCTTACTACACAGACACTGATAAGACAATTCTATAGAAAGTCCTGGCTTTAATCCAGGATTAAATACCACAAGAGATTTAGCAACACACCATTTAGATGATGAAGGAAAATTCTATACATGGATTCATTTGGAATGAGCACAACTTGGAGAAGCATTAAAGTGAATGAGAAGCAGCGCCAAAAAGATTGAAATTGTTGAAATTACAGTGCCCTGAAACCATCTGGAAACTGGATCTTTCCATTGGTATTCCATTTGGAAAAAATGCTTTGTAAATATGAGATATACCCTGTTTAAAACCTTTTAATCAGCAGAAGGTAGAAAAATTTTAAATTTTAAACATCTGTTAAATTACAAGACACGAATCCCAATCTATTTGAAAAGCCATATTTTTACATAAACCCACCCACATTTAAGTGAGAAATTGTTTACTTTCTACAGTTTGGCAAAATTTATCATCAGTTGTTTTTCTGTTTAAATAGACTCCTTGTTAAAACAAGAAGGAAATGGAAGGTTTGAGCGTCTTTTGGTCTGTTCATGTTTTTACTTATGCTTCCCTCTGGCAGGCGGGCAGGGGGGTGGCTTTCAAAATTGGGCTTTAACAGAGTATCCGGAATCATTTAAAATCTGATTCTTAGCCATAAGTTTAAGTGGCCACATTTCGTGTTTTCTTTGTGTCTCCATACCTAATTTAAGACCTTCTTAAAATATCTAAACTGCAATTTCTGGTGAGTCTGGTTTGGCTCTTGGATTGCAGAAATAGTTCATCCCCAAAAAAGACAATTTAATTACACAGTGAGATTTGCTTTAGCCACACACGGTGTAACACTGAATCAAAGGCAACTGTAAAGGCAACATCTACACTTGGTTTTTTTAACTTCCAAAATGAAGGAAGCAGGATGTGTTTGGACATTTCCATCTTGTTAGATACACACCATCTTTTTGGTGGTGCTTTGGGAAGCAGTGTGCACACCCCTTCCCGAGCCAGTTAGCGCCATGTCTCTACACTGCCTATGTAGTCGTTGGTGCCATTGCTGCTGCTATCACTCGGCTCATGGCCTGAGCCCTGCTTCTGACTTCCCCGGTTCTCCTTATGGATCAAATTGGGATTGAAATTCTGAGTCAGGTTCTGACTCAGACTCTGAGTCAGATTCTGATTTGGGTTAGGATTTGGATTCTGACTCAGATTCTGACCTGGACTCTGGTTCTGGCCCTGACTCTGACTCTGGAAATGGGTCTGAAGGAACCTTCCCTTCAGAAACTTGCGCTGCTCCTGACGCTTCCGCCTGGCATCCTGATGCTCCTTCTGCCTCATGAACTGATACCTTTGCAGAAAGAGGTCTTTCGCATAGCTGTACAACTCCATATCCAGAAAATTCAGTCCCTCAATACGCTTTTGGATTTCCTCATTGATCTCTACGCTAGAGGCCCTAGTGGTATTGTATTGGGTAAACGGCGAGATAAAGTTCATGTTGAAGGTCTTCTCAAACAGGTACTGGGTCTTGCGCTGAAATTCGGTGAGGCCAAAGAATGCCATGTGCTTCAGATTGGACTTGGCACTTTCCAGAAGGACCTTGTTTCTTTGCTTTTCCGGCATGACAGAGAGGTTGTAGCAGCCCACTAGAGTCAGGTCGGACAGCATGCGCACTTGGCGGTTGTTGGCCAGATTATAGGGACAGTCCATGAACTCTTTGAGAGGGCAGCCAGACCAGTCATCCCCGGTGTAGCAGCTGGGCAGTTCTTCAGAGGTTGGAGGCCTTCCGTCACAGACGTGCAGGGACGCTTTCCATGTCGCCCCTCTCTGGACATGCCTCCATTCACTCAAGTACCGGGACACGGGATCTCGGAGGATGGTGATATAGTGGAAATTCCTATGGGCAAAGCATAGGGAGCAACAGTCAGAAGTGTAGTTGACATGAAGGTGGGTGGCATATGTGATGTTCATGGCCACTAAGGAATGCAACTGAGGAACGACAGCGATCTGATAGCATTTGTCCTGCAAACTGTGCTGTGGTCCCCTCTTTGTATCCAACTAGCGTGACCACATAGCAAATTCATTTATCCAATCTCCTGGCACTGTATCCACAGCAGGCATAAACGTGTTAGATTCTGGATAACAACCTTGCTGTGTTTTACCCTCCTTTGTTCTCTTCCCAATGGCCCTATTGGCCCAGTACGCAACCATTTTATTTTATACTCTAACCCCCTAAACCCTTATGAAACGAATCATAAAATGAAGACTCAGCTGAAGCAAATGACTCATGGAAGTGAAACGGAGTTGATAAGGGAGCTAAAAATTCTAACATTTCTTTATGAACAATGCACAAGCATTTTTCCAATAACCTGGTCTAATCTGGAAAGGCTATGGAAAAAAGAAAATCGCACCAAAATTATTTGACATGATACTTTCCCTTCTGGTTATTACCAGAATAACGTATGGCTCATACGTTAGAGGAATGGACTGTAGAGGCCGGCAGAGCATCAGGGCCTCCAGAAATAAACACAGTGGTTAGTATGGTCTAAAGTCGGCATGTAACTGCCAACGCCATATATGCAAGCATCTACCTCTGCTGACACAGTACCATTCCCAGGATAGGAAAGTTAACTCTGTCAGATCCCTAATATTCTTTTTCTTTATTCACTGAACAACTAAACAAATATAACGAGTGTGGAAGCATTGTTGGATGGCCATCTTTCCTTCTGAGTTGCAAATAGATAAAGTTCTCTACACAAACAGCAGAGCAGTAGACATTTAAATTCACTGGCTGACACACTCAAACACATACATAATACGTACACACTCGTAGCCCACAACCCAGATACATCAAGGTCTATGTGGTTAGGCATAATCAAATAGAGAAATTCCCCTGCAATTGTGCTTTTGCTGAGACAGGAATTGTCATTCACATACAGTAGATGAGAGATGAGGTTGTTGGAAAGGTATATTTGTGGTAGGAAATCAATGATAAAGACAGAGTATATTTCTTAAAGGAAACTCAGGGAATGGCTTGCAACTTTTCTGATTTTGCCATTTCCACCTGAAGGAATTGTGAATGTTCTGAGAGAGCACCAGAGAGGACCTTCTCAACTACTTGGACTATTCAACATTCAACAAGCAAAGGTTTCTTCCGACTCAGACTTGGGGTCTTCTGCCATCTCAGGGGTTCCTAGGTTCTAGTCTCTGTGTTTCAATCATGTGGCATCCACGGCTGGTTTTGCTTTTCATTCATTCCTTTGTTCATTCACAACATATTTATGGAGCAAACCACAAGGCAAGGTTTTAGTAGCAATCAGCCTGATTGTTAGAAAGTAAAGAAATTTATTTAATCCAGTGACACATTTGGATTAATCTTTTAACCAGTTTCTGCAGGCATGCATTGTAATGGAGACTCTTGGGCAGGGAGTGAGGTATAATGAGGTTACCTTCATGCATAGCTAACAGCCCTCCCATCCTAATTTGTTTTGCTGGTTTAAGTCTACAGTGACATCTTCTGGCAAATCATAGAGTGCACCGCAGTGCAGGCTTGTGGCCTTCCTGCCCCCACACTTAAACTTGCAGACCAGATATAGTCAGCTACCAAGGGTAGGGTGCCAATCACTGTTTTATAAGCACCACTCATATGCTAAAAGAGGAAACAAGGAGTGACTGAGACCTCTCCAAGGTCCTTGAATTATGAAGGGGGTAATCCAACATCCTTCCAGGGAAAACTGTCTCAGGGACCTAGATGGGCTCAATTGGGAGCACCTGATGCTGCTGAAAAGCAGACCCAATGGCGAAAAGGAAGACGTGCTGATGGGCTGGTCTTCAGTGTTCCTTGGCCCCTGCAGTTACCTTGTGTGCTGGAGGGCGGGAAAATAAGTAAACATAATATACTGGGGTCTGGGAAGAAGGCTCATTTGGGAAGGTGCTTGCCTTGCAAACATGAGGACCTGAGTTCCGATCCCTGGAATCCACATAAAAAGTCAGGTCTACAGCGTGTGTCTGTAATTCCAGACATGTGGAGGTAGAAACAGGTGGAAACGTGAAATTCACTGGTCCGTCGCAGATTAGCTCAATCAATGAGCTCCGGGTTTAGTGAGTCTCAAAAGTAAGGTGGACAGTCACGAACACAATGGCCCTTTTGGAGGCCATGCCAAACCACTGACATAGCAAACAGAATTGTTCTACTTTTTCATTTACTTGCTTGCGTGTGCACGCGTATGTGTACGTGTGTATACACTGAACACAAGCATACATTGGTGCCTATGTGGAAGTCAGAGGACAATTTTCAGGAGGACATTCTGTCCTTCTACAATGCGTGTTCCAGGGGTCAAACTCAGGTTACTAGACTTCTCAGTAAGGTCCTTTACCATCAAACTGTCTTGCTGGTCCTGGGTGGGTCAGCCTTAGGCTGCCTTGTGCCATTAGAGGCACCATGGGCATATAGGTGCAATGAAAGATCAGGCATCCCATTAACCCAGGAAACGGTTGAGTTTTGAAACTCAGCTTGCTCCTCCTGGATGGGTGTAGATTGCTTGTGACTTTGCTCAATTTCTTCCTTTTAAAGGAAGCCCAAGCCTTTCAAAAACGCATCTGGATTCTGATTATACCCTCCGGTACCTTCAGCACACTTTCTTCTTGGCCATGTCTGCATCCAGGCACTGATTAAAATAGAACAAACTATTGCAGGTCTGTGGCATTTGCTAGAAACCTCCCTGCAGATTGGTATAAACCCAACTGGTCCTGTGAAACAGGCCAGTTTAATTTTCAAAGAGCAAGGCAAGCTCATCCCCAGAAAAAGCATACACAGTTGATTTCACTCAGCAATCATTGGACAGCATTGTCTTGCGACCAAACGTGTCATTTAATTAAAATGAACAGGTTTCACATTGTGAAACTGGAGCCATGACTCTCCATCAGTTTCCTGGGTTAATGGGATGCCTGATCGTTCAGTGCACCTGTATGCCCATGGTGCCTCTAGTGGCACAGGGCAGCCTGAGGCTAGCCACCTTCTTTTGCACGACAGCTGCTCTCCAGGTGGCCTTGGATTAACCCAACCTCTTCTTGTTTCTCGCAGGCAGCTTTTGAGATCACTGCAGAAGGTGTTTGGGCTGCACGTTCTGAGATAAGTATTTTGAGATAAGAAGGAATGGCTTGAAACAGCCCCAGTCTTGCTGCTGTCCTTCCTAAGGAACAAAACATCTGGATTAGGAAGGACCTGCCCAGACTTTGTTCCTTTGCCCTAGAAGCACAATGCATTTCAAACATTTTCAAAGAGACATAGTTTTTAAGATTAAAAAAGTGGGGGTCTTTTACTGTGGTCTAAGTGCAGTATAAATACTTATTTTTTTTATGACAGGGTATTGCTAGATATTCAAGCTAGTCTGGAGCTCAGTATATAGCCCAGGCTGGCCTGAAGCTCATGAGTCTCCTGCCTCAGTCTCTTAATAGCCATATTAGAAGCACGCCTGGCTCTGACAGCACATTTGAACTCTATGCTCCCTGAGTGGCTTTCTTGGGCCTTGGAAAACTAGCTCATAATAGATCCCGGCTGCTTTCAATCTTTGCTGCCCGTCTATGATGAACAAATTCACTCCACTTAACTTGTGGATGAGTATGTTCTGTTTATCTGGACTCAACATACTGTGAGCCTGTTTCACGTTTACAGTGTCCTGTCGTTGATAAGAAAACGTGGAGACAATAAGATCCAAAGAAAAAGCTGTGTAGTCTCCAACTCTTCGTCCTCAGGAATTATTTATATCTAAACAATTCCCCATGACTGGCTGATCCCGAGTCTTAGTAGATCTCTCAAAGCTAACCTTTGCGTCACCACGCAGGTGCAAGCCCTTATCACTTCTGTATTAGATGTTTGCTACAGTGGTGTCTTAGGCCACTTGTATGCATTGGGGCCTATGCTCCTTCCACAGTCCCACATCTACACCTGACCTGTCATTCCCCAATAAGTCCTCTCAATAATACTCTCTCAAAGTTATTGTAAAAAACCAGGTCTTCTGCATTAGACATAGCCATGTGGGTGGGGCCCAGCTCTTTTTCTGTTTAGTCTTGTTGTGAGATTATGAATCCTAGGGCATGGTCTTGTCTGCGGACATGACAGTTTATAAGCTTAGGGAGAGGGTTTTGCCCTCTCTTGATCCTGAGTTCTCTTGGGTGGTTGGAATGGAGCAGGTGGCTTGCTCATCACCCCTGGACAAAACAACTGGATGAAGGCAGCAGGATCAGCAGCAGCGGCTAACCTGCTCTGTATCAGTGAGTGTTTACCCCTACTTTATACCTAAATAAATTCTTGAGAACCCTTAACAAACTCACGTGGCTTCTTGCTACACAGTCTAGTCTCTTACGAGCATACCTTTCACTATGCTAACTCTGGATATGGATAACTGACAAAACTGATTTTCATTGGTGCAGGTAGAAGGAGCAGATAGTATTGGTTTTCAGTGGGCTGAATCTAGAATATCACTAAACAGTCTACAAGAGCAAGCACCCTACAACAAAGAATCATTCATCTTCCTAACGGCAACATTGAGAAATTATGTTCTATGTGTCATGCTCCAAGGATATAAAAATCCTTTTCATTGTTAATGTTTATCCCAGTCAATAACTTTAACAGGCCCTTGCCTTTGTATCCAGTGTACCCATTATTTCTATTTGTCCTTCATACATCACCTAGAAAACGACACACTACTCAAAGGTTTTCTCCTCCATAAAACCTTTCAGGACAAAATAAGTTTCCCACCTCTACCGGGTTGCCCTGGGATGCTCCTACTGGGACAGTCACTACAATGTGCTGTGATTGTCTAGTGATTTTTCTGCCTCCCCTTTTGGGCTACGAGCACTAACAGAGTAAAGAATAAGTATTGTTTATCAATATAAGCTCCTCTGGGCCTAGCATGATGTTTGACATAAAGTAAGTGATTAATGAAAGAGTATTGAATGAAGGCAGTCAGAGCAGCTAACATGAAAAATGTACATCTTGTTCTTTGATAATGAAGAGCCACTAGATGTCACTATTTAGTAACAGAAACACCATTTGGTACTGGTGATGGAGCATTTTAAGATCTGGTTATATTCAGCGGCTGCACCTGACTTCTCACGCAGTAGGCCACTTTCAAAGGAGGCTGGGAAGATCAAGGTCATTAAAATGCGAGTGAAGAGCAAGCGTGCTTTTGCTCCTTGTTTTACTACTGACTTCTTCTGCAGTAAGAACGCGAGGCAGAAGTCACGGAAGCATGGATTTGTCCGTGCAAGAAGAAAGAGCCGCAGCCGCAACTCATCTGATTCAAGGCCTCCACTGTAAAGCAGGAGGGGCAGAGGCCCTAAGAGCCCCTAGGAACCGGTAATACAAGATAGCACACTGAGCCAACCTTGAAAGAACTCACTAACTCCACTCAAGTAGAAAGGCCTGACTATGGAGAACGTGTACTTGCTCACCTCAAGCCCATAGCTAGGAGTGCTTTGTGCCTGTCTCTTATGCATTAAGTGGAGACTCTGAGAGGAACAGCATGGCCCAAGGTCATGTCTCAAGTTAAAACAAGGGGATTTACAGTGTATCTTCTGATTCTGGAAAAGGGCTTTTTGTTTTATTTGTTTTCTCATTGCATTTCTGGGACAAAACCCCAGGTCTTGAAGCTTTGTAAGGAAATTAAAGGAGTGGTTGGTTCTAGATGTGAGGACCTAGAACCAGCACCACCATCCTCTTGGAGCTTCTTGAGTCGTCCACTATTCCAAAACTTGGGTCTCAGGGCTCTGGAACCTTTGCTTTAGTGGGCTCTCTTGGGAATTCTGCCACACCCTTACACATTGGAGCGGGAGAATCTCTGGCCTAGAGGTGTGGTGTCAGCCATCAGAAGTCTTTCCAATCAAGTGAAGCTCTCATGGAAAGAAAGCCCAAGATCCTGTTGGTATTGATCGGGGAATCTCTGCGGATGCCCATTTCTGTTAGGCACTAACTATTCAGGGACCCATTCTGTGAACAAAGTTCTGACGATCAAGTTGTAAATGTTGACTTTCCTTTGAGACCACTGGTTCACAAAAGGCCATCATAGGATTTTTCTACACAATTCATAGAGGAAATAAATATCAAGGCCATTTTATTTTAAGTGGGGGAAGGCCAGAAAACTCATAGCAGTTAAGGTCACAGGAGTGATCAATAAAAAGTTAATTTAAGAAAGAAAACAGCTTCTTAACCCAAATCAATAGGAGCAAAATTTTATTATACCTATGGTTTACTTCGGATTTCTTTTCTGAAAGTTCAGTCTTTACACAACTTTCCTTGGTTTTGGAGTAATAGAGAGTGATAGAAAACCAGAGTTGTAGTTGGTAAACTAAGTAAACTAAGCCAATAGTAGGGGTATACATGTGCTTGAAACATTAATGCCGAGAGGCTGGTCTCTACCATCAACTAAAAAAGGCTGAAGTAAATGCTATGATCCTCTCGCTGCATGCAAATAACACAGTCCAAGCAAGGAAGATGACTCTCAGTTCAAACAACATTAATATATGAGCCTCAGCTAAATAAAAGCACAGTAAATTGAATTAAAAGCAAATACGCCTCTGGTGGGACCAGATCCCTCCAGCCCTGCAGTTGATGTTTGAATTGATTTTCTTGTGTGGTTCATATATTGACAGTCCCCAAAGGGGAGTTCCATAAACGCTGTGATCAGCAGTGGCAACAGCCTCTTTAAAGAAGACTGGGGCTTCGGAAGGGGACTACTTTGAAGCGGATGGATGATCATTCAGATGTTCTAGTTTTTGGTACATTTGCCACAACAGTCTTGTGGCTTAGTAGTGAAGCTTTATTTAGTGAAACGTGAGAGGCATCACATGTGCAGACAATGGGCTTCACAGAGCATTGATACCCATGATTTCATTTCATTGTCTTTCCAACACTGAAAATCCCAAATAATGTGGACGCTAAACCTCTACTTTCCCCTTTCAAGCTAATACTCTGGGCTATCATTTGACTTGGTTCACCCAGGGATACAAATGGGACAGAACCAATTCTTAGGGGTCCACAGAGCTATAGGATGACCAAAACGCTCTTTGGTCACTCAAGAGATGAACTTCTTTCCTTAGCAGGGGGTATCATGTCCAAGAAAAAGATCTCTGAACAGAAAACCAACCTGCAGCAGGCTGAAGGTCTCATTCCCACCAAATGAGCTACAATGTTTTTGTCAAAGATGGAAGTCATGTACTAGGGTGGTCCAAGATGATTAAAACCCAGACTAGGCATGCCCTGAACTATACTTTCTAGGTTGGTGTAGCACGCTCTATGGCACATAGACAACAAATATTCTTAATGGCAGGTGTCTCAAGACATGGCCTTGTCTTGAAGTAACAAGTGGCTGTATTCAGCTCTTCTTGGAAAGGTTTTAGATCTTCTTCATACCTCAACAAAGAGACTAGCTCTCTGGGTATAAAGTAACATTTTAACAAACTTCTGCCCCCACCCCGGGCGGGGGGATTTGGTTGTGACATGGGGAACCTTCTCAGAGCACAAATGGCCTTCACTAAAACAGAAGTGTGGTTTATGGTGATATCTTTTATGGGACAGACAAATGATTCAGGTTTTTTTTCTTCTATGGAAAAGAAAGACTTCTATTATGGCTGAATTCAAACTTGAAATGGAGTTTTTCATGTAATCAGTCATGGGGGCATTAACTGAAAAAAGTCACTCCCCTCTTTCCCAAAGCCCCATAGGTTTCAAAGTACATAAATATTAAGGGTTTTGCAAACTGTGGGAAAACTGAGATTTTTTTTAACAAGATGTGAAATTCCAAGCTTTATGGCCCGTGGTCACCAGTCTACCCAGAATCCACTGAGTTTCTTGGCATCATGAAAACCTTTGCAGCTTACACCACTTCCCAACCACCTCTATTTTTGCCTTCTATAATTATGTTGTGAGTTCCGGTTCGTTAATAGCCCAAGTGTTTTGGAGAAGGAGGGTACTTTTAGAGAAAACCCTCTTTAGTGTATGCATGAGGTAGGTAGATGGGGCAGGGTTGCAGGAATATAATTTCTCTAAGTCACATGCAGACAAGTTTGCCATTGATTAACAAGCTCAGGCTACCTAGCTTCCCTTCCAGGACCTCCTTCCTGCCACATGGCATTTCTCAGAGGTTCTGATTCTTTTTATTCTTTCAATGTGACATTCTATGCCAAACTGCCAAACCTTGGGGGTGTGCATCTGAGGCAAGCGATAGGGGTTGGATCTCTTCCTTCCTCCAACCCCAACATGAGTAGGTGGATGTGAGGAGTGGGAATCTCACACCGCATGGCATCAGAACCAGGCAAAGAAGCTTCTAAACAGCCTCTCTGTGGTTATTCTGGTTTACATCTAGCTCGCCAGATGGTGTTTCCTATAACCTCGTGAGCTGGAAATCAGATGGTTCTGCCCTGCCTTTTGATTGGCCAGTACAACCACTATAAACCACAAGATGCTTCAGGTTTCAACTAGGAAGTAATAAAGCTAAGACACAAGTGATATCTAATTCAGTAACCCGCACATCCAAGGATCGAATCGACTGTCTTTTGACTTTTGAAGCTAGGGGGCTTAAAAGATAATATTCAAAAACTGTTAGCTACTATTATTGCTATTGGTGTTGTTATATAGATAAGGATATTCAACAAAAAGGGTCAAGTCAACCATCCTTCAAAATCACACAGCCAGATACTGATTGTCTGGTAGTTCTGCATAAGCCCTGAGCCTAAACCCTTGTACCCAGCTTTAGTTGCCATGGGCCAGGAAAAAAAGCAGCCTGGTGGGAGAAACAATACCTGGAATAGGAGGCAGTTGACTTTGACAGGGTAATAAATGACGGGGACTAATGCTGCAGTTTTGTGGTCCCACTATGAAGCCTTAGGAATGGAACTGAAGCCTTTCAGTGCTCCAGGGCCTTGGGGATGGGATGTAGCTGATAACTATTTTAGTTCCAACTTTCCATTCCACAGATGCAGAAACTGATAATCTGTTCTCTTGCTGTCTCCAAACTGCGAAAATGCAAAGGCCTATGGACCACTTTAAGGACTGCCACAATGCCACAGAATATCAAGTCATGGTCTTTTCACATGGTAAGTGGTCAATAAATATTATTTAGGGCTGTTTTAAGTTGGCTGGTTCCATTCATTCACCCAGGGTCTCCTGTGCACACACTGTCAGCCAGGCAGGCACCTCCTCAAGTGTTCTTTTGCAGAAATCATTAGAGGAAACCTAGTCAGGAAAAGTGCCTGCTCTCAGCACTGTGCTAGTTTCCAGAACGGCACAGGGGAAACGTTTCTCCTAAATGAAGGCTGCCCTTCTTGTGCCCCGGGTTGATTTTTAATGAGCTCCAATATTGTTTTAAGGTGCCGAGAAAAATGAAGTGTAAACTTTGGCTTCGGTGGGGAGACGCAGACCTTCTTAAACATTTCAACTGGAAAGAATTGGAACCATTCAGAGTCTCGAGAGCTGGCGCGGTCATGAATTGCATAGGCTTATCCCCCTGGAGAGAGTTTCCTTTAGTTATTCCAGCTGCCAAAGGCACACATGCTGAAGAACATGGCAGCATCACGAGTGTGTGAAAATCACCATGAGTATAGTACCGCTACTTCCTTGGGTCTTCATAGTGCTAACAGAAAAATAAATAAATAAATAAAACTCATTGATCTGCCATCTAACCTTTTGCCCTAAGAATCCGACAGCAAGCTGGAGCGAGCAGAGGAGGGTGGAAGGACTGAACACGTCAAGCGCATGCTTTGGCAGAAGTTGCCATCTTTAAAGTTAGCCTGTAAGAGGGCTATAGGTTCCGTACATCAGAGAGCTATCTTTCATGTAGAAAAATAAGCTTGGATGGCCTTGTTTCCCTTTGAAGGCAAAACAGGCCCTCCTCCGTAACCAGTGGTGCAGTATTGGGAAGCCGAGGGATGAGTGCCCTCACCATTACCCGCCCCCTCCCCAGGCATAATATGCTCCTGTAGGTAGCAGTTCAAAAATCATACCGGAATGTCTGGAATCCCAGAGAAAGACATTTCTCTTCAGGCCTAAAACATTTCAGACTGAGTAAATTTATAGTGCATGAAATCCAATGCCGATGTATACTGTAAAACGTAAGTCACAGTTTCGTTTTGTTTTGTGAATATGTAAACATGCCACAGTTTTTTGACAGAGCTGAAAGTTTTTAAAAATGGCATGCTATAAACACCATCTTGTGCAAAACAGAGCCTCACTCCGTGGAAAAGGAGAGGGGCCATGCTGTTTGTCATGCTGGGGAGTAGTTCTCAGAGGGGATTGGCTGGAATCCACATGCCAATTTACGTGCACTTAGCTATGGTTGCTTTGTAGATAATCAAAGCTATGTCTTGTACGTAGAACTTGCCACCTGATTAAAGATAGAGGTCATTACAGGTGTAAGATGACAAATCCACATATTGTTCAGAGCCTTGACAGGCCTCTTAAAGGTCCTTGGGTCCAAGCAGTTGAAGAATGACACACCAAGACTTAGAGATGAAGGGTAAGGACTCACATATTCTACTTGGGGCAGAGCCACAGTCCAAAACCAAGTTTCCAGTTCCTTCCTCAGCATTTAATTTTTTAATTAAAAATTATTATTATTATTATTATTTAGATATCATGATCAGATGACTGGCAAACAGAAACAGGCTTTATGCCGAGGCAGTTCCTCCAATGGGGGAAGCTCACTTCTTTTCACTGGCTGCAGGGCAAGGCTCCCTTGCCTCGCTTGGTCTTTCTTACTAGACATGAGGCTCATTCTCAGAGATGGTGACTGAAAGTGGATTGAAGGCCTTTGAAGGCCGCAGATTCTTGATGATAGCCTCTAACCTGTATTGGTGGTACACAAAGGCTGACTGAAGAAAATCTTCATCCGTAAGAGGAGAGAGGGAGGAGGAAAACGGGGAGAGAGTGAATGGTGGAGGAATGGAGGGAGAGCAATGAGGCCGAGCGGTCTGGTTAATAAAGATTGGGTATTTTTTGATCATTCTCTCTTTATGAATAATATAAGACAAGCATTAAACCAAAATGAGGAAATTAGGCTTCCAAATAAGTAGGCAATTAGCCCAAGGAGATGCAATTAGTCAGCACTGGGTCCAGGACTAGAAGGCAACTCTTCTAAAACACCCAGGGCAGTGATTTTTACTGTTCTTTTGCACAGTAAACACTAATGTTGGAAGAATTCCTTTCTCCAATTTTGTCTCATCAACCACAGACTTGTTCTGTAAGAGCCTCAAGAGTCAAACAATTGGGCATCTTTCGAGGGTCAGACATCTTACAAGATGTCATACTTGAGGGACAGTTGATGAACCATCTGCCATGAAACCTTATAATTTGCCCAGGATGTTCCTTTTAGTCTTCTCCTACCTGCTGTACACCAGTTCCTTGTTCCTTCCATCAGAGCTAATGGGCTTCCAATGCTGGCCTTTCCCTAGCAGCAGAAGATGTGACCATCATAATCCTACCAAAGCAAACGCTGTTTCTTTCCCGGTTCTTCCCACTGAAGCCTGAAATACTCTACCTTTAGCTGCTGTTGCTTCTTGGCCTGTGCTGTCAGAAGGTCTAACTGCTCACACGGTTGGCACTGTCCATCCCTTGTCCCATATCTTTCTGTCTGGTCTCCTCTCTGTCTCTCTGCTCCTCCCCCACCCCCTTTCCTTTGCTTAAATCTCTCAAAATCTCAGGTCTGGGAGGAAATGCATTTGACCAAGATATCACCTATGTAAGAGCACCAGAAAAATTCTGTGAGAAGGCCACACCCTTAAAGGGCAATGCCATGCCCTCCTCAGTGAGGAAAGTCCAAGCAGCATTAGGGAGAGTAGCGCCAAAGAGGCCTTCCTAGAGTCACAGCCCGCAGGGAGCTGGCTACTGTGTTGTCATCAAGAGGCTTTTTTTTTCCTTTCTGCTCAAAGAAAGCAAAGGAATTTGAAATGAGGCCATTTGGTGACAGTTTGATCAAACTCCCCCCCACTTCCAGAATCATGAATCAGTCATGAACACAGTAAGTTAAAGCAAGATTTGATTTCCCCAGGGCTATTTTTGAAGTTCCGTCATCCTCCCCTCTTCCCCACCTCCTTCCACTTAACATTCATGAGTCAAGGTGTGGGGAGAACACACCGACCTTCACCTGGAAAGAACGGACTGACAGTTGCTATATGGGCAGGTATGCTGAGGGAAAGGCCAGTGTCGCTGCAGTTCAGCAGAGCAAGCTCTGTTGGGATGTTGGGGGCCCTAGCGCTGAGGTGCTTCATGAGAAGCCCTGGTGCATTTTCAGGGATGGAAGCGTTATTGCCCCATACCTTTCCAAAGGCACCACGGCCTCTTTCTTCTTTTGTCCTGAAAAAGATCTTTTAACGTAGCGTGTTTGCTTTCACTCTCATTAGATCCTCAGGGCATGCCTACAAAATAGACAGGTCTAGCCCATTCCCCAAAATACAGAAATTAGTGCCCAGAAAGGTGAAAGGTCACATACCTAGTAAGCGATCAAGTTGCATATGTCTTAAACCCATGTCTAGACGCCCAGTCTCATTTTGCTATCCGGTGCCACTTTGCTTATTTTAAAATGAAAGGAATTTGGTGTGATGTAGTGTGGGGCTTTCTGCAACTCTTAACAGCACAAGAAACCAAAGCCAGCCTGGTGGGGTGCTATGATTTGAAGAGGGCTGGGGAACAGAGGCCAGAAGTCCACAACAGAAGATGTATGCCTTTGGTTTAAGAATCTACCATGTGAGTGTGTGTTGTGTGTGTGTGTGTGTGTGTGTGTGTGTGTGTGTGTGTGTGTGTGTGAATGATAGGGAATAAAAAGTAGAGAATCATACACTATTTATATATTTATTATTTTTCTTTTTTTTTTTGAGACAGGGTTCTCTGTGTATCCCCTAGCTATCCTGGAACTAGCTCTGTAGACTAGGGTGACCTGGAACTCAGAGATTTACCTGCCTCTGTTTTGCTAGTGCTGGGATTAAAGGTGTGAGTCACCACCTCCTGGCAGTCATAAGCTATTAAGATTTAGCATTTCCATAGAGGCGACTACAGGACCTCCAATAGAGCCTCCTGGGAACTCACAATCAGACCCCACATTGTGAGGAGATGGTTTGCGGTGGAGAAGACAGTGTAAAAGGCATGCATAATACTGAATATCAAGTTTAGAGGAAAGAAAGCGTAGTTAAGAAGGAACACAACGGACCCCACAGGAATTATACTGGAGCTGAGAACCTGTCAGAAACTTCTGGTTTAAAATACATGTGATACGCAGAGAGGAGGCATGGGGACCAGAAAGAGTGGGAAAGAAGAAACTGAGAAAAGTAAGAGTAAGGCACAGTGATAAATTTCGTGTACTAACTAAAAAGCAATAATAAATCAAATTCATATGAAATTAAAGTTACAAAGGGTAAAGCCCAAGGCTTTATAGAGGAAATTAGCAGGCTGGATTTTGGCAGAATGATGCCAATGACTTTTATCACTAAGTTTCTGGTTGGGTCTTATCTTTATTCTCAGCAATGCCCCCGCCTATAGAAGCACACACACTAACTAAGCGAACTGACCTCCTGCTGCTTCACAGCAGATGGCCAGCAATGGCTGTGCTCCATGCTGTTTTCCCCAAGTACAACATGGTCTGTTTTCCCTCTTTCCAAAGAGCTTATAAGAAATCTGGAGGAAAAGCTTGAGAAGTGTCTACAGATGCCCAAATCCACACACGGTCAAGTCCCTTACTTATCTAAACTGGTGGGTGAGGCACAGCCACACCATGCACATCCTCCCATACAGGTGAACTGTCTCTAGATTACTTCTAATGTCCAAATGCAATATGGACACCACGCAAAAGCTGTGACAATAATTCTTATACTCCACAGTCTAGGGATTAGTGACATGCAAAAAATATCTGCAGGTGTTCAGGACAGCCACATATTTTTCCAAATATTTCTCCCTTAAAGCTAGGTGAAGTCACAGAAGTGGACCCGTGAAAACAAAGTATCAAATGCACTGTCTTCATAAGGCTTCGTTTCTCTCTGATATTCACAGCTGATGCCACCACGTATTTGTATGAACCACGAGAAATGACTCTCTGGACAGCCTTTAGAGCAGTGGTCCTCACCTTATGGGTCGTGACCCCTTTTGGGAGTCACATATCAGATATTTACATTACGATTCACAACAGCAGCAAGAATATAGTTGTGAAGTAGCAATGAGAACGAAATAATTTCATGGTGGGGGGATCACCACAACATGGGGAACTATACTAAAGTGCCACAGCATTAGGAAGGCTGAAAACCACTGCTCTAGAGGAGGCTGCTCATCTGACCTTGTAATTCATGTCCCTCCAAGGTCATGGGCATTTCATTAAGAGAGTAGGTTCTCTTTCTGTCTATCCTGGTCTCCTCCTGTTGACTTTGTGGGTCCAGAATCATGCAGAAAATCCAACCACTGACAAATGCTTCATATTTAAGTCTCTGGAGTCAGAATGCCCTGGAAGCAAGTTCTAGAGTACATTATATAATGCCTCTAAAGTGTGCCTCTCTTCTTCTGGACATCTACTGCACATAACTGTGATTTTTCAAAGGGCTAACCTACGTAAATTGCTTAGCAAAATGCAAGACACCTGGTGCAGATTCCCCAGCCTCTCACTAGTGTATCACTTTCTTCTTAATGAAATGCGCAGTCCTACCAGGCTCCCTTTAGCCATGCCCCAACAGAGCTGTTATTCTAGAAGCACAGGAAATCACATTAGGAAGCCTTTGGGCAAAAATTTGTTAAATGACCTGACTCCCACTATATTTACAGTGGCATTTGCTCCTCAAAATGCACGGAAAGACAGGAACTGGTTTCAACTTGAATTTGATATTTTTGTGGCCCACACACTGAATGCCACCAAAGCCTCTGCTCCCCGAACGGCGGTTTGTGGAGATGGAATAGCGGCAGTTTTTCATTTTCCAGAGTCCACTCACCCTTCCAAGAATCTCAATGCCTCATTGATTCATAATACAGTGCATAAAGATTTCATTTTTTCTGCCCACAGTGATACATTATGGAGGCAATCTGTTTTGCCACTGAAAAGTTTGCTTAGTAGAAAAATTTGGAGTTTTGACATTCAGGAAATTACAGTCATCTGTAAAACACGATTGATATGCCAAGGCTAACATTTTCATTGCACTCTTGGAGCCAGAATAACTATGATAAAATATGTGTTACCCCACACACATCTCAGGATCTTTTAAGGAAACATTAGCACTGGGAACCTGCCACCCTGGGCTCCAGGATTACAATGGCAATGTCAGTCAGCTGCTCCCTTCTCACCAGCATCCCTCCATGTCCAAACCCAGAGTCAGGTGCTACGACAAAGCAATGACCTGATCCATGTTCTATCTTGGTCCTGTACTGAGTACTGGGGCTGTTTGTTCCCAGGCTGTCAAGGTAAAACCGTGTAAGGGAATCGAGAGAATTAAATTTGGGGATTCTACACACCCCCATTGTGGATTTGCCAACCAGTTCCTAAAAGGTCTAGGGAAGAAGCTGAAGGCTTACAAAAGTGTATCTGCCTATGACCCCAACTTATTTTTATGCTTTAAAAGGTTATGCTACACCACAAAATGGTGGCTCATGCCTTTAATGCCAGCACTTGGGAGGCAGAGGCAGGTGGACCTCTGAATTTGAGGCCAGCCTGATCTACAGAGTGAGTTCCAGGATAGCCAGAACTACACAGAGAAACCATGACTCAAAAACAAACAAACAAACAAACAAACAAACAAACAAACAAACAAACCCAAACCACAACCCTCCCCCACAAAAAAGGGTCAGGTTAGCCTTAAACTCATGGCAACCCTCCAGCCTCAGCCTCCTAAGAGCAGGGATTACAGATTGTACACCACCATGCCCAGCCTCTTTCTTCACCTCATTAATAGGTGCAATTTTCTAAACAATACCAGAAGCCTGCAGCTCTGCAGATATTTGTTTAGCATTTGGTTTAAGTGATAAAAGTGGTGGGCATAGTAGAGGGGCTTGGATATGAGATGACCCTTGGAGCCAGGCTGGGTGAGTTTATTCCTTGGTCCTCACGCACTTGATCTCATTGATAGTACATATACAAATCTGGGGTTCCAAAGCAGACAACAGGCATCATTGTCTTGACATTTGGAAGATGCTTAAAGTTGATCCCAATATAGCCTTTCGAGTACTGGAAACTGCGTTGTACACAAACAGTATGGATGGGTCTGACTCACCAATTAAAGAGTCCTTAAAGGCTAAAAGAAGTCTTGTGTGCATCCATACTCAGTTGTCACAAATGCTCACTCATCTTTGACTATAGATCAGACACAACTCCAGGGGATTAAAATGTGCTCATTCAATTATCACAACAAACCTACAGGGTAGGGACTAGGATTGTCATCCTCCGTTCAACGACAAAGGAACTGAGACACAGAGGTTGAACAACTTCCAAGTCACAGAGCTTGCTAGTAAGAGGTAGAGCAAGGATTCAAAGTTCCTACAGGCTGGTGACACACTTCACGTTCATGATCTATAATGTCTTTTATAAGGAAAAAAAATTAAAGCCCTCTCCTGGCAACCAGAAACACAATCCATTAGTAAATTACTTGTTGTGCAAAAGCACAAGGACTCAAGTTCAATCCCTAGCACCCACATAAAATGCTAGGCATAAGGTAATCCTAGTGTTGGAGAGGGAGAAGCAGGCAAATCTCTGGGCTTGCCGGTCTAGCCAGACTAACCTAAGCAGTGAGCTCCAGATTTCAGTTCATGGTTCCAGAGGCATGATACCCAGTCGGCCTCTGGCATCAATGTGTGCATTCATCTGTACACACACAAAGCTGGGTGCACGCACACGTATGTGTTCAGGTACACAAAAGACACTCTGGTGGGCTTTCTTGTTTCCCAGAAGGTCCCTTTTCCTTCACTAAGTCTCTTACAGGAGCAAACATGACTGATCAGAGAGGAGGGTGTCGAGGCTGGAGGAGGCCGAGGGAGGAAGGATGCTGAAAGGGAAAGCAAATCAGAGCTCTCCTTCCTCACAGTAGCATCCAAACAACCCAAGTTGGCTTGGCTTTCCTCTTCCTGAAACATAGGCTGGGGAACACTGCATGGTTCTGACCTGACACAGGGCTCTAGGCGCGTGACCTGACTCTGCAGTCTTGGAGACAAGTCAGGACCTATTTCCCTAGTTTTGACATGTGTTATTTTGTTTTATCTATAACTAAGCTATATACTCTTTATGGGTCAGGAGTCAACCCTTAAACTGGATTATTCCAGCCCTCAAATCTTTCCCTGACCCTTCCAGGAAATCCTTAGAGCCTCCAGGTAACTGACACACACAGGTTCACCAGTTAACAGACTTTATTAGAAAGCAGATAAAGCAACAAGACAGGGAGCAAGGACACTGGGTGCAGAGCACAGATGCTGGGAAAAGGGTTTACAGGAACACTGAAGCAAGAATTGAGCAAGTACCCCAAATAACTCCCTTACTTACCTACCCACCAGAGCTAAGGGGAGAGGGCCCCAGTACATACTGGTTTTCATAGATCATCCTTCTCTACTTATATGATATACATGGAGGCGACTTTCAGAGTTGGCTCTTAAATACTCCTAGGCATGAGTAAGAATGCCTTTGGAAGTCCCCTCAAATCTTTCTTAGAAGTAGGCGGGAAATAAAAAATAAATGTACAGGCAAAAATAGAGAAGTGTTCCTCCTGTCTATCTCGATGATGTCTTACACATTGATTTAGAGGGGTTTATTACTCTGTGAGTCACACTTGGTGAACAGCACATTTCGGAATTTAGACTACGTAAAAAAGGACCTAATGGATTGCTGCAAACTGCTCCTGACGGGGCCCACTTGTCTTCAGTCCCCAGAACCCCAGGAAAGCAGGGCCCTGGACTGCCTCTGCAAATGCCAGTCAGCCCGCCGCCCCAACACACTCTTCCAGCAGAACAGGCACTGTTCTTTCCAGCCCAGCCCCCTCCAGAAAATTCTTCAGCGCCATCGATTCAATCCCTTACCCACTTAGCAATTTTCTTCATTTCTGTCCCCAGACAGCTTTTCTCGCACCTCCCCACATTGTTCTGTTTCTTCCACCATGGGGTGATCGATGACCCAATAGGCCTTTACATTTACAAAGCGACTGCATTTACATAAGATGGTGCTTCTCTCAATCTAAAAGGAGGCACAACTGTAACAGACACCTACTAGGGAGGTACCTATTCATCACCCACATTTACAGGGCCTTGGACAGGATAGACTATTTTAGGAACGGGTAAATGAGGGGATAGAGCCCTGTAAAGTTTATCACTACAACTAATCAATAAGTCTCAACTAGTAGACTCTATACCTCGAGGAAAAAAATAAACAAAGGTATAGGGGAATATATTTTGCGCTTAAAGTTTGGTGAATTTAATTGGAATGTTCATTGATTTCCTTTAATACACAGATTATATAATCAGGAAGTCCGTAGCAATTGAAAACGGCAAGTCCAGTCTTCACTCATTAGGGCATTTTGGTAATATCTAATAATGGTGGCTATTCTCATTTAACTGAATTGAAAGTGAAACATATATTAGTTTACAAAAACTTAATGTGATCAAGTTCAAACAGGCCACTGCCACGCCACCCTGATTAAAGCACTTGCGACCACTCCACATTCCTCAGAGATTTGTGGTAATAATGACTTAAACTCAGGTTTCTTCTCGGGGGAGTCAGATGCAGACTTTTTTTTTTTTACTAGACAATTAGAAATCTCCATTCTTTATGTTGAAAAACATTGAAGTGGTGTTATTGCTGCTAATGCTCACAGACTGCAGAACAGTAAACGGCATGCGCTGGGATGCCTTTCTCTCTTGACCGTCACTGCCTTCCCTGCGGGATGATCATTAATCGGAGCTGCGGCTCCTGGGAGGGGTGATGAATTTAGCAATGGTAAAGTGAACGTTTTAAAAATAGTTTTGGGGTGAGGGGAGGTGGAAGTCCACGTCTCCGTCTTTTTAGGGTTCAATTAAAAACATTTGCTTAGGGTCCTGTTTAAAAAAAAAAACACTGACTGAACTGGTCTGCTGTCCTGAGTAGAAGACGATAGAATGAGGTGACTTCTTTTAAATGTGCCCTTAAAAGACCACCATAGAGCGTGTGGGGAGAGACATGAAGTACTTTTCTCTGCAAACACATCTCCCCAAGCCCAGCAGCTTCAAACTCCAGCAGCACTAAAGTACCTGGAAAAGAACTGATGTTTCTGCGTCATCATTTTTTCGGGTACTGGTGACGAGGGGCTGTCTAGTCCACTAAGGTACCCTCATTTAATAACATAGAAAGCATAGACCCAGAGAGGCTAAGTGATGTTCTCAAGGTGGCAAAGTTAGTCAGTGTCGGACCTGGGGACAGAAGTTCATTCTTTCTTTATTTATTTTTCTATCCCAGACTATATCTAGTCTACTCGTAAGGCTTATGCCAAGTTCTTGGACTCACCTTTGAACTCCGTCTGCCTCTGCCTCCCTTTCTCTCTCCAATTCCACAACTATATATCAATAAGTATTTTTAAAGCACTCTCAGCAACAATTTTCCAGGTAATAGGTCTTGAAAGGCAGACATAAGAGGAGGTACAGATAGAGGGGTCAATTGGGTCTGAGCATCACTCTCTGAAATCTCGCAGGACCCAGGGAAATGAGTCCTACACTTGGTTCAACAGAAAACTCAACAGAGACAAGGACTCTTCACTTAAACTAAGAAGTTCAAGGGTCTTTCAAGTTCAGAGAGAAAGACATTTTGTTTATCATCCGTTCACTTATTTGTTAGAGTGAGACTGCCATTTAAATATTTTCTCACTCTGAATTCCAGGAGTGTACTGGATGTTCTGGAAACAAGAGGACAAGAACCAGTGGCCGATCATAGGGTGCACTGCAGTTCCCCTGTTCTGTTTACTACAAACACTTTGCAGAGAGGTCTTACTTTAGCCTATATAATCAAAGCTCATTTGTACTTGGGGAGGCTGTACGGAAGACAAAAGAAGTCCATCTACTCTTCCTGGAGAGGGCATAGCCAGAAACTTAGCTGGAGAAAGGCGTGAACAGAGAGTGGGCTAACAGAGGGAAGTAGAGCTGTGATTTGAAGGGCCTTGCCTTGTTTTGTCCAGTGTTTATACCCCTCCATCCCACTGTATCTGGGACTGCACCTGTCTTATAATTCCAGGGGTTCTTCTTGTCTACTTATTTGTAGGAACTAGAACATAAGATGCACACTAGCAGGAACTGACTTCATGTGTTTCAGGCTCACCATGCCACCCCTCTTCCACCCGTTCGCTTTCAGTCACACCAGCGTGCAGAACTTGTATTGACCGCGTGCACAGCAGAAGATTGCTGACTGAATTAATAAAAAAAAATGCAATGGCACAGATAGCGCCTGATTAAATGATAAATGGATATTATTCAGCAATGGATAGATGTTCTCAGAGTGTACCAAGAGAGACATGATAGAGAAAGAGATATTCATCATTTTAAAATGAGTAATAACAGTGAATCTCTTTAATATGCTCCAAAATATTTGAGAAAATTTGTGTAAGTCATCTTGCTGAATCCTCAAGACTCTCCAGTGGTAGCCAATAATGCAGTGTACAATTCAAATGTCTGGATGAAGGGAATTTTTAAAGCTTTCACCAAATGAAGTGATAAAGGCAACTACCATTATGCGATGTATACCTGTATCAAATATTGACTGTGGGGCATCCCATGCACATTACTGTACAATCGATATGGTTTTGTGTTACCAGTTTATTTTAAAAACCAATTTCTGCTAGAAACTATATTCTAACTACTTCCACTTTACCGGTGAGGAAATTGAGGCTCAAATCAGTATCTTATTTCAAGTGCTAGAGCCAAGACGCCAACCCGTGTCAATCTAGTTGGAAAGACTGGGTGGGCTCTTTCCAATGAGATTTGGACAGGGCTGTTTGAGGGTTGAAGGACAAGCGGAGATACTATGGTGGCATCTAGTGGATAAGAAAGATAGCAATATGATCAAGGGAAAGATGAGGTGTGAAGATGACACCAGCATGTGGTCAGGAGTACTGCTGAACCTTTTGTTGGATGGGGGGTAGAAGCAGCAAGAGAAAATGTAGGCAAGAGAATGCAGTTAGAGGAGATTTGTATGTGATTCTAGGGACTTCAGGTGTTTTCTTCTTTTGATTTTGTTTGTTTGCCTTGTCTGAGACTCTAGCTTTGACCTGTGATGTAGCTACGATGAAACTAGCTTTTCTCACGAGTAGCATCTCCAAAGGATATTTCCACTGTTCAAACATCTCTACATTGTCATATACGCTTTAAACAAGGTTCCATGGGAGAGAATTTACATATAAGAAACCTCAGATCTACTCAACATTGTAACAGAGCAGTAAACGGAACGGAAGCATAAAACAGGCACTATTTAGATGAGTCACGCTCTGTTTTTAGAACACCTACTGAAATCTACAAAAGAAAGAGTGCTCAGAATTAATAACCTTAGCAAAGTTTTAGATTAGCATGAGATTAACAGACAAAACTTGACTGTACATCCATTTACTTGTCACGAAGAATTATATAGTAAAAAAAAAAGCCATACCAAGGTAAAAGAGCAAAAGTATGAAACATTTGGGATTGAGGGTGTAGCTCTGTAGTTGAGTGATGGCTGAGCAATCACGAGGCACTAGCTTAGATCCAAAGCACTTCAGAAAAGGTATGAAACTCTTCAATATTTACCCAGCAAAGGACAGAAAACCTTGCTCCCTGAGAATCATAGAGCACCAACGGATCTAAGTGAACTGACAGCATTCACGGAGACTCAATGTGGTTAAAATGTCTGTTCTCCCTAAATCCCATGCACAGATTTAAGGCAATCCATGCCAAAGTCCTCGTAGGATTTTCAAAGTGGCGCATAAACTTAAAGAATATTTCTAGAAATCATATAGAAACAGAGAGAACATGTAATAGCGAAAACAACGTCATAGAACTGAGAATCTGGAAACAGAAACAGTATGATTTTCAACAAAGGTGCCAAAGTTATTTGATGAAAAGAGTACGGTGTCAAAAACTGGTGCTTACATAACCTCATATCTATATGTATAGGGGTTTGCATGACCAATGTTCCCTAGATGCTCAGGTGTTTGAACAATTGGCTCCCAGTCGATAGCACTGTTTGGTGAGGTTATGAAACCTTTAGAAGATGCAGCCTTACTAGAGGAAGTATGTTACTGGGAGAAAGGTTAAGAGTTAATAGCTTTATCTCACTTCTAGCTCACTCACTGTGCTTCCTATTTATAGATGGGGATGTGACCTGCTGCCATGTCTCATCCACCATTACAGACTCGCCCTCTGGAGCCATAAAACAAATTATTCTTCAAGTCACTCTTGATCATGGTGCTGGATTATCGCAGCAATAAGAAAAAAGCTAATACAATATATAAATTAAAGGCTATGCACAAAACTTCATTCACAATGAATAGTTGACTAAATAACAGATAAAACTACTAGAGGAGCAAACCTTTGTAACTTTGCACTAGGGAAGGATTTTAGATATGAAGTTAGAGTATAATTCACAAAAGGCAAATATTGAACTGGACTTCACATTAAAAACTGCTCTACTTTAAAACTATTCCACATTCCAGATTGTTGGTCAATGTTGGATTCATAATAATGATCTAGAAGCATGCTGCTTTCACCCTTGGTTTCCATGCTCTCCTAGTATGGCAAGCCATAGGAGCTGCACTCCAATGGCCAATTGTCCGAAATCCAACACATTCGTCCCAGCATTATTCACTGACACCGTGCCTGGAGTTCTTTTGGCTTGGACAGATCTGGGCGACCCTTATTACAGAGAGCAGCAGCACCCTTGCCTCCCTGAGTTTGTGTGGCAAGGGTTTGTGTTGGGGGGCAGACAAGAAAGGAGGTCCTGCTTTCCAAGGTCCAACCAGCAGAACACACTTCCTCACCAAGAGGCGCCGTCAAGCCCAGTAGTGACAGGCACTCATTGGGAGCGGCACTTCCTGTGTCTCACGGAGGGCAATGGGCACCTGTTAGCAGATGCTCTGCTTCCTAGATGCGCTACTCATCAGTTCTCTTACCCAAGCTGTATGAGCTAGTGGTGAGGTTACGACTGCCTCATTTCAAGAGCTGGCAAGGTAGATAACAAACAAGTGGAGCCAACCAGAGCTCATCAAAATCCTACTGGCCAAGTCACATTGTCCCCAGCTGCAACCCATTGGCAAATGAAACAAACATAATCACTAGTTGACATTTAGTGAACACTTGCCGTGTGCCAGGCGCATTGAGAGCTCCACTTGGATTAGGATATTTAATCCTCACAACAGCCCAATGAGGTGCATATAAAGTTATGAAGCGGGAGAGCCAGGATTCAAATCCAGGTCTATCTGACTCTAGGGATGGTAGCTTTTCATGAATACACAAGGCTGTCTGATTAATTTATTTAAAGAAGTATTTGAACAGGCGGGTGTTGCAGCTGCTTAGCCTGAGGTTAAACATCAAAGTATCAAAGTATGGTAAGCCTACGTTATTTATCCCTGTCTACTCTTTTTCAAATGGTTTATTCGAGTTTCCTGACTTATTAATGAATGTGTTTTCTAGGTTATATCTGAAATTTGTGTTTTTACCAAAAGTTTCACAGAATCCTGGCTGGGGAATATGGGAGCAGAAGAAAGTCAGGCTACAAAGGAACTTGTCCTGGGCATGTCTACTTAGGACCTGGTTTTCCCCTTTTCTATAAAGAAGTAATGGGGAGGAGGATAAACTAAACAGTATAACACTTTGGTTTTGCATGAGCTTCGTGGTATTGGTTTAACAGCCAAGTGAAGGTATTTGGTATTATTGCCACCTAAAGCTACAAAATCATATGAAAATTGAAGGTTTGAATTATGTTAACATAATGTACCACAATTTTGAAGTGAGAAAATACACACACACACACACACACACAGAGGTAAAACTCAGAGTTAAGCAGCCGTCACAGCTTACTGGCTCAGAATAAACACATGTGTCTCAATGGGAGGAAAGGCCAGGCACGCTTTCTGTGATGAACATGAACATAGCTAGACGAAAGCACACCCCAGTGGGTCTCTGCAGAGCAAGCAAGCCCCCACTTCTTTGTAAAGCAGTTAAGTTTTTCTATTTGGTCCCTGCCAACCATGTTCTACCCTGCTCCCATTCAAGTCCCACCCAATAGATACAGAAGTCTGCTTGCTACAAAACGTTCAGCAAATCTAGGTTGTAGTCAGCCGTCCTGTGGCATCCTCTTCTGGGGTCAATTCCATGCATAAGCAAAGTCAGACTTTCTTGAAGGATTTGTCTTTGGGCTGCCAGCTCACTAAAAAAATGACATGGAGACTTATTAATTATGAAAGCTCGGCCTTAGCTTAAGCTTGTTTCTAACTAGCTCTTATAATTTAAATTAACCCATATTTTTAATCTATGTTCTTTTATGTGGCTCAGTTACTTTTCCTCTGTACTGCCCATCCTGCTTCTTCTCCAGCTGGCAGTCGAATCTACCTTTCAGCGTTCTCTCTGCCCAGAAGTCTCTGCTGTACTTCCTGCCTAGGTATTGGCTGTTTAGCTTTATTAACTCAATCACAGAGACATTCTTCACACAGTGTAAAGGAATATTAAACAACAGGATTTCGTCATCTTATTGTGAAAGTGTTCTTCCCTTCCTCTAGCTTAATTCATTTAAGCCATTATTTATAGAGCTTAACTCACCATTTATGGCAGCAGTTACTAGCTACAATGCTTGGTTGATCTGCAATGGCTTTTAATATTCATGGCCTTCAAAAATATTTGAGCCAGGCATGGTGATGGATGCTTTTGATACCAGCACTAAGGAGGCAAATGAAAGCCGTTCTCTCTCTACGAGATCAAGGCTAGCCTGGTCTACATAGCAAGCTCCAGGATAGTCTTGGCTTCACAGTAAGACCTTCAACCATGAAAAACAAAAGAGTATTTAAAAATGAGAATTGGCTCATGCCTTTCCATTGTCTCAGCCTATGTTAGAACTATCTCACACTGAGACTATTTAGTATCATCTCATCTGCATGTAAGCGAATATAAATGGGCCTCCCTGGATGATAATATAGTGGGTATATGAGTACATCATCAGCCACTCTTATTGTTATACCAAAATACAGATACAACTTAAGGGAAGAGAGCTTTCTTTCAGCTGACAGTTCAGGGCATACAGTCTAAAAAGACAAAGAAGGTAGAGTGGCTGGCAGCCTCAGCCAGTAGTGGGAGGAGCTTATGAGATAGTTTGTTACGAGATCTACTAGGGCAGGAATCAGAGAGCTTGGGTTGCAAGCAGAGATGGTCCAGAAGCTCAAGCCTGATTCCTATGGTCCTACACCTGCACAAGGCACCACATGTAAAAAGTTCACAACCTCTCAGAACAGCCTTAGCAGCTAGAGTCCAAGACTTCAAACAGAATAGTGTGTGTGGGGGGGGCATATTTGACAGTCGATAGACAACAGTGTAGAAAGTACATTATTTTTGAGACAGGGTTCTGCTATGCAGCACAGGCTGACCTCAGATTCACAACCTGTCTCCCTCAGCCTCCTAAGAATGTGCATGCACGTGTGTGTGTGTGTGTGTGTGTGTGTGTGTGTGTGTGTGTGTGCGCGCACGCATATAGAGGTCAGGGGTCTCTTACTGGCCTGGATCTCACCAAGCAGGTCAGCCTTCCCAGTGCTGGGATGACATGTGTGTGCCAGTGTGCTCAGTTTCCTTACATGGACTCTGGGAACTAAATTCATGCTTACAGGGCAAGCACTTAACTGAGGTATCTCATCAGCATTTACACACATTTCAACATATTTTCGGCTTATGGCGGGTTTATTATAAGTTGAGGAACACCTGTATCTCTCCACAGATGGGACCACCAGCATCGGCTGTTTGGTTTGAGAGGAAACATCATGGTGATCTGTACATTCTAATTATTGCATCGTTGAGAGTTCAACAATACCTTGAGAAAAGACACCTTCCAAACGCAGCAGAGTGGTATTGCAGAAGAAAAGAAGTGCTGGAGAAGTGCATGCTTTTTTTCCTTTCTCTACCTCTACTGCTATATTTTCTATAAAGTGAAATAAACCTAATTCTTCCAAATTCTACATTTCCACTGGGCTCCCAATCCATGCATCATGGACTATGGAGGTGAAAGCACATTGTTGGACAGCTGAGAGCAAAAGAGACCAGGAGCTGAAGTGCTGAGCATCAAAGACCAGAGTTCTAGGCTTTCATCTGCTATGAAGTAGATGCGTGACTCAGGAGAAGTCATTTCCCTTTCGTTAGTGGTGATTTCCGTATCTACAATCTGCCCAGCCAAGGGACTGGCCTCATGTAAAGAATGAAAATATTCTGCTGCAAAATAAGCACATTTAAAACTGGACATGGTGGCAGATGCCACTAATCCCAGAGAGTAAGAAACTTGTGAGTTCAAGGCCAGAGTGGATAACATACCAAGACTCGTATCTCACGAGACCAAAACAAGTTAGCATCCCTGAACACGTTGAAAGCTCCTGGTGGCAACTATGCATTTTCAGCCTTGATGGGTTCAGTGTGATCCAGTGGGAGGTAAAGCGATTGATGGTGGGCTGCTGTGTCAGGCCGAGTAACACATTTATATTCCAAAAAGGAGCCCTATGTGAGGCTCAGTGCTGTGACCTGGCCTGGTTGGCCATGGGTCAGCAAGTGTCTACAAAACTTACACTGTTTGATCTCAAGCTATGACTCTGTACTGATTTCTGTCTCTGTCTTGTCAATCTGATTCACTGTCAACATGGAAGAAATTGCTTGCTCCTCGCTGAAAGTCCTTGCCAGGGTGGTCTGGCTCTGCCGCTCAGACATATCCCACTCCATCTGTTCCTCCCTGAAACAGAAGGCTGGCTGCCCAGCTTCGGATCCAGGCAATGCAACAGAGCAAGCGGAATCGACACAACGTCCAAGCTGGAGGTTTCCTGAGCTCCTCCCTGAGCATGCTTCATTAGACCTCAGTCAGTTCTAAGTAGGTGGAAAGTCAGAAGGAGCAATTGCTCATGTGGTTGTAGCTTTGACTGACCCCACAACTCCAGCTTCTCTGAGCCACTTTCCAGCAGGCATTTTCTTCATGTGGGAAAGGAGGGCTGGCAAGTGAGTGAGTGGTTGTATGCATGTGTGTGTGTGTGTGTGTGTGTGTGTGTAAGCATGCTCATGTGAACACATACAATGGCCAGAGGAGGGAGTCATGTGTCTTTATTTCTCTCTGCCTTTTTACCTTGAGCTAGAACCTGAAGCTCACCATTTCAGCTTCACCAAGTTTGACTGGCTAGTGAGCTCCTGGTGCCCACTTGTTTCTGTCCACTAACATTAGAGCTATAGGCATATGCAGACCATAGTTGTACTGGTAAGGGGAATTTAAAGTCAGGTCCTTATGTTTACAGAGAAAGTGTTCTACCCACTGAAGCCCCTTCTCATCTCTACATTTTGCATTTTCTTTGGTCTTAACCTAGACTTGTTACTTGAGATGTGAATACTGATGACATTAAAGGGTTCAGAAGTCACTTAACCAATATCATGACTTGACTTCTTCTGCATCCCAGTAACTGTATTGGTTAGTGGTAACTCATGTCACATGTTGTGACTATTTAATTACATCACTTAAACAACATATCACTATGCCAACTTTTCTTTACAAAGACTGTGAGCTACTTGGGGACAGTTACTGAACATTTTGTTTTTTATCTATGTGGCTTTAGAATGCAGCATGGTGGTACAAAGTAGATTCTCTCCCTCCCTCTGCCCATATCTATCTATCTATCTATCTATCTATCTATCTATCTATCTATCTATCCATCTATCTTTCCATCTATCTATCTATCTATCTATCTATCTATCTATCTCTGTACATACATACATAGATATATTATAATTACTTAAGAACTTGAGTCAAAGATGGACTTTGCAAAAACCATACATTTGTAGATCTCATTTCAACATATTATTTTCCCAAACTGCAATTTCTTCACATATAAAGTAGAAAAGAATAACGTGCCCACTGTGTGAGCTTTATGTGGGCAGGCACTATTGAGGGAAAAATGTACTTCATGGGCCATAGACATGTTGGCACACAAGCACACAAGCAATACATACTAGTTACTATTAATATTTGCCATAAGAAGAACTTGGCACAGTTTGACTTTTACATTTTATATTTCTTTAGAAAATAGAAGAGCTTATTTCTTTTCAGAGAAGAACAGTCTTTCTCTCTTGCAGCCTATATCTGGCCTCCAAAACAGCAAAGAGAAACTAGAGCTACACGGTAGCTGGATATCTTACTGTCATTAGATCAAATAATGCCAGGAAGCCCAGCAGAATGGGTGCCTTCCATTGCTGCCTGTTGTTACCACCATATGCCCTGAAACCAAGGAAGTGCAAGGACAACTTAGCAGGAAGTATACAGAACACCTTTCTCTGAACCACAAAGCAGAAACGTAAACACTGATAGACAGCATTCTACAAGGTGTAGAGAAGGTCCCCAAGTGTCTTATCACAGCCATGAAGGACCGGCATTGTTCCTGAGGACAAAGATAACCCAAGGCAGAGAAAATATGCAATGACAGATTAAGAAAAAATTCCACTCCTCAAAACCAGTGGGAGATAAACGCAGGGCTGTGACACAGAGGAATCTGGTCACCGTAACTGTGAAGAAGGGATCTGAAAACTTTCTAATTTAATACTAATGACTAAACAAGATGATGAAAAGTTAAAAGGGATTATTTTAATCTGTAAGTCACTGTGTATAGCAAACAAAAGACATCTAGCACAGAATGCAAAAATGGCAAAAGCTTGGGATGATCCAAACATAGTAGCTGTGATAGAAGATCATGGTTTATCTACTTGAGAATGCATTTAGTCAGGCCTCCTGTTGTGAACAACCTGGATATAGTATTCTGCATGCATTCTTGGCATCAGCCTAACACATTATATCAACTGCTCCTTGGGTGATACACAGGGGCTCCTTACTTAATAGGTAAAAGATCAGGTGCCTGCAAAGTCCAAAGAAAAAATTGAAGCAATGCTTCTTTGAAAGTGTATCAGTAAATCACAGACATCCATGTTTTACATCAGGGTCTAATAAATGGAAATTGCACCCTGGAAGCATCAGTGTAATAGGTATGAATAAGGGTGCCCAGACAGAGTCTGAGCCCAGATAGGGTCTGTCATTTCTTCAAGTCAGAAGTTAAAGCTTCTCTCCAGTGCATCATTGTGAACTGAGAGTGTACAGTCACAACGGCTGGGGACTAATTTGGAAACTGTCAACTGTTTGGAAATGTGTCCATCAATTCTATTCCTTCATAATCTTTACAGCATTTTGACTGTGGTGCTTGGCAATAAATAACCAACATGAATTCTAACTGTTCAGAGAGTTAGCCTCATAGCTTTACCACCACTTTTCATATTTTCACAGATAGGCCACAATCAACTTAAATGCAAAACTGAAATGGTATTCAGGAGGTGAAAAAGAAGGGCAAAGCAGCAGCCAATAGATCTCCCACATTGGGAATCGAATAGCAGATTATATTCAAAGTACGGCATTTAGTGTCCAGTGCTGAATGCATAAAATATATGACCACCTTCCCTGGCAAAGCCTTGCTCTTGTAGTGGCATATCTTATTACCCCATTAGAGCTTCTAGTGGGAGGACAGCATCTTTCATTTGCTAGATGCAGGCCAGCAGAAAGCCCTGCATCCTTGGGAAAGAGAGACTATAAGAAAAAACTGAGGGGCTGGAAAGATGGCTTCGCAATTAAGAGCACTGGCTGCTCTTCCACAGGCTATGGTTTTAATTCTTAGTACCCACATAACAGCTCACAACTGTCTATAACTCCAGTTCCAGAGGACGTGATATCCTCATATATACATGCTGTCAAAGCACCAATAGATAGATAGATAGATAGATAGATAGATAGATAGATAGATAGATAGATAAAAGCTGAGTTGTTCATACAAGGGCTGTACCTATTAGAGAGGGAACTGTCTAACTGAAGGGTGTCTCCATGGGGACAAACCAATTCAGAATGCTATACTCTGCTAAAGCCAAGAGGAGAGATTATCCAAAACTGTCTTTTGGAACCATCATAAAGACACAAATCAACTACCACATGTACTCAATGCAAAAAAAAAATGTAGGGCAATGTACATGCTGGTTATTGTGGAAAGAATAAACATATCATGTAATCACAGATAATTAAAATGTAAATGTATTTGAATCAGGAAATTTATGAACTCACTTTCCAGAACCTTCTAATTTAGCCTTAAATATCAAAACACGGATTTTCATGCATTGCCCAAACTATAAATTGATGAGTCAGTATTGCTTATTTAATTTTTGAACATCTTAGAATAAAACTTGCATTGCCTTTCCAGACATATGCCCTTTACCCTTGCAAAATCATCTCCTGCCTCTTCCCCTTCCCTCCTCCTTATACGAGCATCACCTTCATAGATATTGTTCTTTTAATTCCCACTGTCAGGCACATGGCAAGCATCATGTCTTCATTGAATGGCAATGAATGAATGAGAAAATGAGGACACACAGCTTGGCGGTGACTATGTGAGATACACAACAGCAGTTTTCACTTACTTCCCACTCTTAGGTGTGCTCCGGGTCTTTGGAGATGATGGAGAGTTGGCACCTGAGTTGAAGTTTGAAGAACCCCATCTATCCTTACTATACCCACCAAACAAAAATATATACAAAGAACACAGAGACAAAAAGCAATTAGTCATTTCATTTAAAGATTTTCAAGACCTCTTCCTCTCTCTCCCTCCCTCCCACTCCAGCAAATTTTTATCCAGTGATGTCCTTCAGTGGCAATCATAGTGGGAACCATTAGTCAAGGTCAAATAAAACTGTCCTTTAGAGCAAAGTTTGACCTGTTAAATTCCATGAGCACCATAGCTCAAGCTCCCAGGAAGGCTTTAGTGGGGCAAAGGGTTACAAAATATAGAAAAAAACGGAGTAGTAGCTTCTCTTCAACAAAACAAACAAAACCTCTTCCATTTCCAGCCACTGGAGTGTCTGTATCACAAGTTCAGTTCAGAATCTGCTGCCTTTCAGTGAGGAATATGGATACCAAGTGACTTCAAAATGTCTTTGGGAGATACTGTCAGATGAATTAATAATTTTCACTCATAATGTTGCCTGGGAAGGGCATGAATTCAGATATTCTTTCAAGAGAAGCACCACTTGCTTCATGAGTAATTGAATTTAAATTTCCACCTTCAATAACTCCACAGCTTATGTCAAACCTTGGAAACAATTACTAAATAAATCACAAGGAAGGTCTGCTTTATCTCATCAGGTTAATAAACGAAAGCAAATTAATCACCTCAAGGTAAACAAAGAGGAATAATTGATTGGAGTCTCCTTGATTACTTTATTCTATTTCCTTTATCAAACTATTTTACCATTATCTTCAATTCAGCTGAATTGCCTTGAAATTAATACTTTACTTCATTTTAAGATTTCCATGGAAACCAATTCAAAACTTTTTTCTCCACTTGATGTGTGGAATTATTTATCCCAATTTCATCAGAATTTTTTTTTCTGTACTAAAATCTATGTCAGCAGAATCTCATAAAGACTGAAGGTAAAACATGCCTATCTTCTTGTTCAAGGTATATAATAGGACCCCCTTCATTTTTTGTTTACATTTAGTTATGTCTGTGTACATGTAAATGTGTGTGCACATGTGTCACAGCCTGTGCACAGAGAGGTCACAGGGCAACTTGTAGGAGTCATTTCTCTCCTTTCCCTATGTGGGGCCTAAGAGATGCCCTCCTGGCAGCAAGTGTTCAGAGCGAGCTCACCAGCCCAGGACCTTCTTACCTTCTTTTGCAATTTAAAGTTATTATTAATACATGTGTATGCATGTGTGTATTGGGGTGGTGTGTGTGTGTGTGTGTGTGTGTGTGTGTGTGTGTAAAATGGGGTGCATGTGGAAGTCAGGAGACAACTTTCCATTGTTTCTTGGTCAACCAAAAGTTCCAGGATCAAACTGAGGCTGTTGGGTTTGCTCAACAAGTGCTTTTACCTGCTGAGATATCTCATGGGCCCAGAACCTTCTATGGGTAGAGAGTAGTGTCTAAGAGAATGTCAAAGAGCCTTCTAGATCCTTATGAATCTTTAAAGTCCTTTGAAAACAAGTGTCTCTGTGTAGTAGCATTTCTGTGTAGGCTGAGAGGGGGCCATAAATGACATTCTATCCTACAGTCACTAGTTTCGAGTGGGCACCAGGGTGTGATTGGAACAAGAATTAATGAGGGCTACTTGTGATTGCAAAGGTAATAAAGATGGATAGACCAAGGTAATAAAGATGAATAGACATAGACAAACACTAATCGGGGGAGTTGATATTAGCAAAAGCTCCAGCAGTTTGGATGGAGTGTCCACAAGAGCCAAAAGCAGCCAAGTAAAGTGGGAGTCATGCAGGTGGGCACTGACGCTACTGCAATTTTAAACAAGGAGGCAGTGGGGACATTACTCATGCTTGGGCAACATGCTCACTGGAGACTGGGGAGCTCAAAGAGGACTGCTACCCCCACCCATCCATTACAATTTCTTGGCAAAGAACTCCTTATGCAGTTCAGGAATGAATACCAGTCACACTCCCTATCCAGAACCAAGGTCAGAAATTGACTGCCACAATTCAAATCTGGACAAAAGATTCTGGTCAGAAAGATCAATCAGAGGCATGTACGAAAACGTCATAATGAGAGCTGGTACTTTGTATGGTAATAAACAGCAGAAAGAAGGAGAGAAGGTAGGATGGAGAGAAGGAGGAAGGCGGAGGAAAGGAAGGATGAAAGAAAGAAAAAAGAAAGTTCTCATTCAAAACAATTCAAAATCATTGCTTTTAAATAGTGGGTGCAGTTTGATGCGAAGGATTCAGTAAGCTTCCTGTTACACACAAGTAGCACCCGGGGCTATAGCTCAGTCGGTAGAGTGTTTGCCTAGTGTGTATGACTCCCTGGGTTGGATCCCCAGGCCACAGCAGAAACCTGTGTGGTGGTACGTGTCTGCAATTCCAGCACGGAGGAGGTGGAAGCAGGAGGATTAAAAGTTCAGGATCATCCTCAGCTGCAAATCAAGTTTGAGGTCAGTATGGTCTACAAGGGCCCTCGACTCCAAGGGGGAAAATAAACACGAGGAGGTCTTAGTCACCTCCCTTCTACATTCCTGGACACTGGGCCTCTTTCAATCCTTCACACACACACACACACACACACACACACACACACACACACACACACACAGTAGGCAGTGGGACATTTGCCTGGATGCAGCACTCTTACACCAGAGGGCTTTTAAATCACCCGGTGGAGGCTCCAAGCTCATGCTATGTGCTCATCTAACTTTAGACCTCAGTGTACTTTTGAATAAGATAACACTCATTCTCACTGCTAAATTCCCACCTCTGGCCCTTGGGGAAGAAGGTCTTCTAAAATTTGCATTACGAGTGATTCTCAAGTGAGGGGAGCAAGGCAGGAAATCAGAAGAAAATGTCAGCCTGCAAAGACAACCTTATTATTGTCAGCTGCCTCTCTGGAGGTGGGTTGTTCTGGAGGAGAAACCTTTAAAAGATAGAAATGATTCCACCCCACCCCACCCCCAGGCCTACTGCCAAGTCCCTGAAGTGCGGAGCTGAGGGGAATGAAAACAAAAACATTCTCAAAAATAAATCACATGGGGAGGGTATGGCACCAAGGCTAGAGGTGAAAGTACTCAATCGTCTCCAAATGTGTCTTCTGTGCAAATAACAGATGGGTTCCCGGTGGGAACTGGATCAGAAAGAGGAGTGGGCAAGAAGAACTTCTGGCAGGCTTGGATCCTAGGAGGGCAATTTTGTAGCTATACTAAGGATCATTGGACAGTGAGAGCTGCCAAAAAAAAAAAGGGCAGGAAAAAAAAAGCCATCTCTCCCCATCCCAGAGATGTAGGCTGGGTAGATAAGCCCTGACAAGATGCTGTAAATCTCAAACCTTGAGACACAAGACAGTGAAAGCAGTAATTCTGAGGGCCTTGAGTTTTCTCAAAGTGCCTCGTAAGAGATAAAGCGAAAATACTGCAGCAGCAGACTACTGGGAGCCTCGAAGATCTGGAAAGACACAGGTCAAAGGCCTGAAGATTAAGATGCTGCCAAGAATCCTGGTTACCGAAACAGCCAGCACTCGCAGGGACTTACAGGAATGTCTGTTTGCTTCTAAGCTCTATGGCTGATAATTCGGGGCATATGCGAATGAGGAGGGGACCGCGTTGCTTTTGAGCTAGTTCCTAACCTTTGCATCTGAAACAGACATGCTCAGTTGCCCCTCCTTTGATCCGTCTGCTTCTACACCCCTTGCCAGCCCTCTTCACTTTCATCTCTCCTTTAAGTTGTAATCTCAAGAGCTATGGCTGAAATCCCAGAAGGTCGGGGTCCAGCCCTCTTGAGCCCCACCTGAGTTGTCTCCTCTTCGGAGATAAGATTCTGGCTCTCCTCTGGGCCTCATCAAAGGCTTGTGAAACCAATTCCAGGTGAGTTTCTGATAAGAAAACTAATGTGTGCCAGCCCGCCTCTGACGGTCTGCTGGGCTGTCCTCACTAACTATTAATAGCAAGGAGGCTTTCTTTCCCATCCAGGCTCCATATATGCACCAAAGGCCAGAACGGTGCAAAAATAAATCCCGCAGTGCTGCGCGCATTCCATCTAAGTAGGAAAACTGTGATGGACCCAAGTCTGCAGCACTCTCAAAGGGTTGCTGGAGGGACAATTTGATATTCATTGTCGGAAACTAAACTGGCAACCAGACCCACTCCTGCTGGAGTTTTTTCGTTCTTGCCAGAGAGGTAATTATGAACAAAGAACTTAGTGGTTGAAAACACACTTCATTCACGGGTTGTTTTTTTAAACTGCTATTTGAGATTGAAGCTAGACCCTTATACATGCAGGTCACACCCTCTACCAATCTACTTCCCCCAGTGTTTTAACCCACTTTATTGATGGACAGCATGCAGATATCTGTATTACTGATTGTACATCATAAGCTCTTTTTGGAAACAATAAACCTCGGGTCCAAGAGAAATAGTTTGCTTCTGCAGTTACTGAAGTTGTAAAAATTAATTCCCAGAGTCCTAAAAGCCTGAAATTGTGTTTCAGGAGTCAGGCATAGGTGATTGCATGCACACTTACTGTCACTGGTTCAGTTTTTGGCCCTAAACATATGGTCCCACAGTATCACTTGTATTTTATTGCTTATCTGTCTCTTTTGTTAACTTTTACGTTGGTGCTTGTTATGGTTTAAGCATCATTTGTCCTCGGGAAAAGCTACATTGAGGGTTGATCTCCAAATTTAATGATACTGGGAGGCGGTGAGGCATTTAACAGGGATGGACATTTAATCGGGAGCACAGGGTCAGAGCCTTCATGAGTGGGCTAAACACTGTACAAGCAAGTTGCCCTCAAGGGAATCAAACACTCCGAAACACATCTGCTCTTGTCAGCCCATGTCTGCTTGCTACTTTCAACATGTCCTGCCATCATCTGCCATGTTAGGTGCAACATGAGGACTTTAGATATGACTGAGGGATTGCTCTTAATTGCCTCTTTGAGAAAACTTCAGCAGGACTGGATCTGGTTGGCATTTTGGTTTCAGACAATGGTTATCAAATTGTCCCATCTTGATCTTCAGGGCCTTTACAAGTGTGATAAACAAACCAGCTCACGAATCTGGTTAATGCAACAGAAAACAGGCAAAGCGAGCACATAGAAAAATTTCTTGAACAAATAAATAAAAAAAACACCCTGCATTTGGGCTCAGAGGGAAGGATTATTATCAAAGATTAAAAGGTCTAGCAACTGTGAGAAAAAGAAATGGTGACCACACTTTCCATGGCTGATGAACGGTCCAGGGGAATTGGAATTCTGTTGCTGATGGTTGGTCATCATGTATATTGCAAAGACAAGTGAGTTTTGAAAAGAAATTTCGTTTTCAAGCAAGCATGCTTGGACAATAGGAGAGTGCTTCTTAATAATAGTCCTAAGCCTGTTGCAACCATATAGCTTTTAGTGATTTCCAATGCATGTTCTTGTAAAGTGATAATAGAGGTGTAGCCCAAGATACTGTAGAGGGCTCATTCTAAGTCTCTCTTGGGGGAAATAGTAGCTATTTTGTGCTTCTAGCAAAGACTCTAGGCTTCAGAAAGCTGTGAGGATTGGGCCATGCACTTAAAACCCAGTCAGTAGGAAAGATACAAACTCATTCCGTGTGCTCCCCACACTGATGTCTGAGTCCACTCAACAGTCCATCTACCAAGTGGAAATCTTCGGAGAGGCTTTTAAATCTCGACTGCCTCCTGGTGAGCGCGCTTGCCTTTCTCGTCTCGAAGAGACCTACATTTTTGAAGTAGTTTGCCCTTGTTCTGTTACCGGGTAAGAAGGCTCTTCAAATATTGATTCCTGTAATTAAAGCTGATGAAGCATCTGTATGTCATTTTCCTGCCTTGTTATGTCCTGAGTGGTTTTCCTTCTTTGCCACCCCCTACCTTTTTCATTTTCATTCCTTCTACCTGAAGTGTTTGAATTAGAGTCCATGATCCTTTTAGTCCCTTATGCTCATTACCCTATTTCTGTTACTCATCAAGCAGAGAAAGTTCAGTTCTCCAAGACGCACTTTGTTTTGCTCTTCCACCTGGCTTCCCTTGGCTTAACTCTGGAGAGCAGGGGAGGCTTTTCAGAGAAGACAAAAGCTCATTCTTGGTGCTGGGTAGCCTAGTATAACTCTAGTCTAGGGGACAACTCCTAAGCTCAAAGCACTTGCTTAGAAATCTTGAGTTCTAATCTTGGCTGCCAGTGAGACGTCTAACTTAGTGTTTTGGAATTGTCATGTGTTAAAAAACAGAGGGGATTAAACCAATCAGATAGCCCATCCCTAGAGAAACTCACAGCTGCTCTGGAATTGCAAAGCTTTGAGAAAAGGCTGCCTGGGCACATACATTACCCTGCCCTCTCCCCTTCCATTAGCGTCTCAGTCTAACAGCTAACCACAGGGCACCAGGAACAGTAGCAATGAGCTCATTGATTATTATTGCTATTTGCTCTCCTCACCTAGTGGCACATGCTGGGTTTTGCCAAAGGAGTGATAGTCACATTGCTTAACGTCTCACTGGGGTCAGGGGAAAATATGAGTCAGATTTTAAATTATAGTATGGTCTCATGTAAGCTAACCAATCACGTATGCATTTTGAAAGAGTGTGGACCTTGCTTTCAGAGTATCTGAGGCCGATGGAACTTTAGCTAACAGTTATAAGTGCTATTGTACTATTACATCAAGCCCTGGTGTTTCTCCATCAGAAGGGAGGTTAAGGAGTAAAAGTCATATTTCTGGAACTAGATGGCCTTGGGTAATTGAGACCTAAAATATGAAACGTGCTTGGACTGGCATGGCCATTAGAGAGGTGGAAAGAAAGAAACAATGCCTAGTATTAAAAAAAAGAAAACATAACAGAATTTGGAGATTGATTACATTTGAGGAATGAGAATAAACTCTAAACAGTTGTGGAGAATGTTCAGAAACCAGATGGCCTGGAAACAAATCTACTCTACCAGTTAAAGAGATTAGTTGGGAGGAGGATATAGGTTATAGAATATAATGAGGAATTGGCCTTGGCACATATTAAAGCTAGGTTATGGACGGGCAATTTTTGCCAGACATTTAGAGAGATGGCACTCTAATTCCAGAAGAAAGACAGAGTGAGACACTAATCTTTGCTCCAAGGGGTGCCCGAAGCCATGAGATAGCAGTGGGGCCAAATGGGACAGTTGGCCTTGTGATTCAGGAGCAGATACGCCTGGTGGCATCCTTTGCCAGAATGTTTAGCTCTTCTTTGGTTTGTGAAGATTGTGAGAGCTTGTGAGGGCTTTGCAAAGATCTGTGGGCCAGGGATCCAAGCAAAAGAGGCCAAGTCAGTAGATTTAGTTGTCTAAAGCTCACTGTTAAGGTTAATGAAAGAAAGTACAAGGCTTGATCCTGGTAGACCCCAGTGACTTCCTTTTTTCCATCTCCCTTGCAAGCCTGTCCATGTCCCCATGCCCTAGTTCAGACAGAGCACTAAGCTAGGGACAGATTGGGGAGAACCCTTAATAGAAACCCATCACAAAGTCCATCCCATGCTGCTGCCACCTCAGTGTAAGGAAGACACTGGAGAGGAACAAAATTAATGAGTAAACCCAAGGTTCATTTACAGTCAGTACCTTTTCATTGCCCGCTCTTACCAAGGACTAACCAAATACTGGAGGCTAAACTGGAATCTACTCTATCTTTTCTCTGTGGTTCTATTTCCCCTTCCCGTTTCTGTATTTCAGCTTATGAACTGCACCCCAAGGTACCATCCTTGAATAATAAAACCAGCCACAGTTGGCCATGGGGACAAGCTATCTGGGAGTAAATCAAGAAGCTGAGAATTTACACATCTACCATGTTCTCAGCTGATGCCCATGCCGTCTGCTCGTGATCTGCCTTTTGAGAGGCACTGCTGCACAACAGCTACGCGAGTAGCAATCAAGAGGACAATCATCTACATCCACCATCCCTGATTCCCCCCAAAAATACAATTAGAACCCTGAGACATGAAGGGCTGCTGACATGCATCTCTGGCGAAATGTCTCCTTTCTGAGGAAGTGGCAATTACTGCAAACACCACAGAGTGGAGCTCAATAGCAGGTGAAACAAAAACTGGATCCGACAAGCATTAATTGAGCCCGCAGTTCTATTTCCTGAAAACGATCTGCTATAATTAAAAATGCACAACTAGAGTCTTGTTGGTGAAAGTTATATACTAGGGAGTTCCCAGAGTAGGCCAGAGTCTCAGAGAACATTTTAGGAAAGGATGAAGGAGCTAAATACTACAGCAGGAATTAACAGATAAAGAAAAAAGGCATGTCAGCCTGACATGACAGAAAATTTGACAAACAAGAAGATAAGGCAAAAGCTTTGTGTGGGTGAAGAACACTTCCCTATTGGGTTATTAGTGATTGGTTTTATTTTCTAATAAAATACACTCACAAGATTTTTAAGCATTGTGTTCATATGCTTTTTTAAAAGCTCATAATATTTGTTACACTGAGAGTTTTCAATACCAGCTTACTGTTAAGCATACTCGGTGAAATGGCTGATAGCGTGCATTTGATGAACTGAATTGGCTGACTGACACAGATTACATTAGAAGTTTGCTAATGAGGTTATGTGGTCTGTTTTATTGTTCAAATGACTTATGTCAGATCACACTGTATGTTGAAAAGGATGACAGTCTAATGCAGTACTATTTCCTGAGCCCTGGTGCCCAAATATATGAAACACAAACACAGTAAAAATCAGAGTGTGATAGCAACTTCAGAGAATTGCATTGCTGAACTAACTGGAAGCAAACCTGGGTTTGGGAGGAGAATTTGAGCACTGCAATCAGGCAGGACTTGGATCAAATTCTTTCTTTCTTTCTTTCTTTTCTGGGATCGGGTGGATTTGGACAAATAGCATCAACAAGACATATTTGTTTTTACCTAATACTTCTAATCTTGACGATGACAGTGAGGATTCAGAAACTGGGTTTTTTTAAAGCTAATGATGGTATTAAAAGCCAATATTGAAGTGCAAATATCTGTTTCCCACCATCTCAAGTGCTATCTTAGGAGCCAAATAAATGAATCTGAGATAGAAAAGAGCATCAGAAACCATAGAAATCAGGCAAAAGAGCCACTTCAAGCTTACAGTGTTTTCGGGGGTAGTAAGAAAAGAAGGTTCCTATAAACCCTGTTACAGTTAGGAGGATAGCATTATTGTAACATGCACGCTCATATATAATCAAAAACCTGCCCGATCATGAAAGAAACACCCATGCTGTTCTATAGCACTTTATAATCACTGTTAAATAGTAGGTCTTTTATATTTCATAACAATAGATGCCTCATCATGCACATTCAGTCTAGTCAAAACCAAGACATTCACCTCAGCCAAAGATTAAGTCTCTTTATTGACTATAATCTACCCTCAGACAAGGAAAAGGATCACAGAAATATGTAACATGAAATGATCTTTAGAGGCAGAAAAATAAAGCTCAGTGAGGAGATGGGATGTATCCAAGAGAAGAATGTAAGGATAAAACATGAATCTAACACTTGAACTTGACTGGCACGTGACAAATAGGGTCATAAACCCCATGAAGTGCAAAGCAAGGCAAGGTGGCTGGGAACCAAAAATGATGTAACACCAATTAATTGTAGCTCCATTTGCCAACATAAGAAGGGTGGGTGTCTTTTTGGTGGGGGAATGAGGATACATGCATGGAAGGAGACAATATATTCAGTTTTGTTGAATTTTGCAAGCCCATGGGATCACTGAGCAAAATGTTAACTTGGCAATTGGATATATGGATACAGAATTTAGTGAGACACAGACCTCAGCTGAAGGCTGGCTTTCACAAATCTGGGAATTTGCAGGATTTAAAACCCATAGAGTATAAGAGACTACACAGAGGGAGTGTTTGGAGTGCGCTGAGTGAGGAGAGAATAGCCAAGGGAGATGATTAAGGACAGGCCAGAGATGAGATTGTGTGCTTATGGGAGCCAAAGCAGAAACCAAATCTGAGAGCAGGAGTATTCCAATCACAGGAGACTCATTTGTTGATTCCAAGACAGTGTTTTATTCAAGGATTCCAAGTGCTACAGGTTGCTTTTTCCTCGTGGACTTTTCTGCTTCATTGTGGTATCGTGTTAGTCATCCTGCCCGTCATCACACCCAGAGCATTTGATAGAGAAGAATTCTTCTTGATCACATGCAACCTGTTCTAATCAATTGCTGCCAAGGATGACCTGACGTACAGTGAAGGAAGAATATTGTACATCAACAAAATCCATAATTATGGGCTTTGGATGTGTTTTTTAAAACCCAGTCTTATTTATTACAACAAAGGTCAATAAAACAAGAAGCTGTCATAGAAGAAACTAAATGTACTAAGGTTTGATGTAGGAAGGTCATCTGTCTATGTGTTACTTTCATTGGTTAATAAAGAGACTGCCTTGGCCTTTTAATAGGGCAGAAAATTAGGTGGGTGGAGTAGACAAAACAGAATGCTGGGAAGAAGGCAATGAGACAGACGCCATGATCCCCCTTCCCAAGACGGACGTTGGCTAGACTCATGCTGGTAAGCCACGACCTCATGGTGACATACAGATTATTAGATATGGGTTAGTCAAAATGTGAGAGTTAGCCAATAAGAGGCTAGAACTAATGGGCCAGGCAGTGTTTAAATGAATACAGTTTCCATGAAATTATTTTGGGTAAAGCTTACCGGGAGCCGGGTGCCGCCGCTCCTTTTTGCAACAAAGGTTTATGCAAATATAGTTATAAGTTCCCTAAAAAATCTATGCTTTCAATTATTTATTTGTTTTGTTTCTCTACTATATGTAAAATCAGAAATAAGCCTTATAGCCCTCATCTTGGCTTCCAAACTTTAAAGCAAAACTTTACTGTGGTGTACTCAGGACTCAAATCCACCTAATGCTGATATCCACTTGTCTTGAAGGCCTAGGGACCTCTTTGGAATATTGTTTCCAGGCCTTGAAAACAGCAGTTCCCTGATTCTCACCAGTCACTAGACAATCAACTTATTTAAGTCATACTATAAAACTCAACAAACCAGGTTCCCACTGTCAGTGGGAACACTTCTTGGCATCATGGAAGTGGAGGAATGGACAGGGTAAAGACATTAGAGACAGAGGGTAGCTTCGAACTAAGAAAGTCTCCAGAGCAAAAAGAAGGAAAGAGAAAAAGAAGGCCCTCCCAGAGAATGTCTCCATGACTACCACAGCGCTACGGCTGATGCCAGTATGGGAAGGACACGCTCTCTTCCTCACGTTCTTCAAGGTTTGTAAGAAAATGGCTGTCTTTACTTATTGAGATTATCGAAAAAGGGCTGCTGTAGACATTAAACCATCTCTAAGCTTCCTCCAAAAAGAAGGACATGAGCTTGAACACCTCTCAGATAATTCTGAAAGAATTCTCTATGTGACATAGGAACACAACTGCAGCTGTGAAGAAAGCAACTGTCACTGAGGCTCAAGAATCTCAGTCAATCATCTGGTCCCAAAGAAGTAGATAAGACTTCCAGGTAATTCTCGGGCCGGGAGGTGGTGGAGCATGCCTTTAATTCCAGTACTTGGGAGGCAGAGGCAGGTGAATCCCTGTGAGTTTGAGGCCAGCCTGGTCTAGGACTGTTACACAGGGAAACCCTGTCTCAAAAAACAAAAAAACAAAACAAGAAAAAAAAAGGAAGCAGAACAGAGGATGTTAGCTAGTGAAAGCAGTGTGGGCACTTAGAGAAACCCAGACTTAGGACAGACTTAGTAGGGGAGATACCAAGTTTGCTGCTTGAAAGGAATACGAACAACTCTTTCTGGCTTAGGGATAAACAAAATGAGCTTGTAAAATTCATTTCACAGATAGGAAGACAGCTCAGCGGGTTAAGGCTGACACACCCTAAGATTTATCATCAGGAGTCACATGGGAGAAAAGAGAAAACTGACTCCCGCAAGATGTCCTCTGAATTCCATGTGTGTTGTGTCATTCACATGTATGTGCACACACGTAAAAAATAGGTGTAATAAGTAAAAACTGTTTAAGGTCAGAGATGGCACAATGTAGAGATGCCTTCTAGTAACCATACGGTCATAGATTCGTCAGATCAATCAAAAAATGTTATTCAGTTAGTTTAGGTTTATATCATTATGGACTGTGTGGCCTCTTCTAATGTCAATTATGTTTTCTTCCCTTTCTCCAGAACCTTTCACATACTCTGCTTATCTAGGGATTATGGGAGAACAATTTAGTGTTAATATTCTAGATACGCTAAGGGGAAATGAGACCCTAGAGGAAGAGACTGATCCTCTTATACACAGAAAGTTTTGTTGTTAGATCTTTTCTAAATCTTTTCCCTTTAGAAGCTGTTGCTCTACTCATCCCTGATGGATCCTGGCAGGAGTTTTGCTTCAGTTAAGAGGGCATTTCCATTACTGTATGCTTGCCAACATGTCAAAACTCATATCAGACTTATGGAGGCACCTATAATTCCAGAGTAAGGTTATCAATGGTTTATGAAAGACCACACACTACGGGATACATATGGCTTACAGACATGGGTCTTAACCCATCTGGATTTTGTTTCTGGGAATGCTACAGATGCTCTGTTTCTTGAGACAATATGGCTTCTGGAATCAGAGAGCAACTTCGTGAAGAGATAACGACAAACGGAATGCCAAGCAAAATACCATGGAAAATGGCTCTGGAATCAGTCAGCAATCCAGGTCAGCAATTCTAGAGTAGGAAAAATCGGATTAAGTAGAAATATACTTCTTGCTGATTTTAAACAACCAGCTTTAGAAATAAGGAGATAGTGAGTGATGCATGCTGCTCCATGGTACCCCACTTTTACTGGTGTTTGGGGAGACAGAGAAGGAAGAATTAAAGATGAACATTACCTATAGTGTCAAAAGTGTGGCTACAGAGACTTAGTTTATTTCAAGAACAACAGGTCCAAGCTTGCAGCATGGGGTACGGAAAGAGCAGAACAATGATTTGTCATTTCTAACATACCTCTTATCTCCAAAATTGAGGGGCTTTCGCTAAAGTACCACTATAAGATGGGGAAAATCAAAATCAACAGAAAGATTTTGAAGGAGAGAAAGCCTCATCCACAAAACCTTGGGTTACTTTGATTACCGAAATTGAGTGTTGGAGTTGGCTTTGAGTTTCCAGGCAACCAGGACAATAATGGAAACTGATGGCTAATGGCATTGTCAAGTTGTGATAAAAAAGAAAAATGCTATTTGTTTGTCAAGAGGATTAAATGTACTTTACTTTTTTGTGCTATTCAAAGCAAAACTTGTTTTATAGAAGATAGTGAAAGATAATATCCTCTTTTCTCTTTATTCTATCTACCTATCTTCTCTTTATTCTATTTATCAATCAATGAATCAATCACTTACATAGAGACTTTATAAAAAGTGAACTTGATCGGGTCTAATTTCCATTCAGGAAACTTCAGATAGCACTAGCGATATCACATATAAAGATGGCAGTAGTGACTAAGCTTAGCTAATGTGGTAGAAGCATAATTTTTGATTATCCAATCTGATCCTAAGGAAACCAGTGAAAAACTCTGGTCTCTTTAAAGAAGCATAAGCTAGAACATAAACAGTCTTCTTATTGCAAAGCAGGCAGGATTGCATCCATTTGGCTACTTTGCATTTATGGGTTTGAGGCATTTCTTGGTAGGCTCTACTGTCTGTATCCTGCCCCCAAGACCATGTCTGTATCTTCTGGGTCCATCTGGTAGGGGGCCAGGGAGACACAGTTGAAAGCTACAGAGAAATGCACTCCTGATTTCCTTAGGTCCTCTTTCCAGCTCTTTGTTCAGGGCTCCTGGGATACTCTCTTGTCCAGTGATAGCTGTTATCATCATCTGCTTCCATTATCTGCAATTCTCCATCTATGCCTCCCATCAACTTCCCCCAAAAAGCTTTCCCTCTGGGCAAGGTAGTGGCTCAGTAAATGAACTGCAAATCCAACAATTTGATGTACTTTGCAGTCTCAGAGCCCACTTTTCTCTTTCTTATCCATGGGTTACTGAGGAAGAGTGGAAGGAAAGTTCTTCCTCTGGAAGCATACTTACCTATAATCAAAAAGGACCCATAAGAGGGCTCCAGTGCAAACAAAGAGGCTCCCTCTTCTAGACTTTAACAAATTAAAACCCATATTAATTAATTCTTCAGCCCTTTAATTGCTCCTGGATTAAATATGTTGTGGCTATTTTTCATTCCTGCCCTGGTTGTCACAAGTTCAATAATTCACTTAGGGAATTCTGGCATCATGTATTTGGCCCTGCCTGTCTATGGAGTCAAAAGGAGTAACTCATTAGTAAGTAAGAAGCATTAATTAGACTTGGGTAAATTTACACTTGCGAATGATGCTAGCTTAGTTCCAGATTGCTGGAAGGAAACTCATGCTCAGGGTTGCTTGGCAAATGTAGAGTCGATGTAGGCAATGTGATAAAGTCTCAAAACAGATCCTCAGCAAGCCACCAGAGCCTACACTATTTCCAATGCATGCGGTTCCTCTCAAAGGTGTCACCTAGAAAGACTAGATGAAAATTCCAGGGGTACCAATGTATCCACATTTCTAGGGCTCCTCCCTGGTACCTGTCTTTATGGGCAGTTACAAGAAACACGAGAAGAATCATTTGTGACGGTGTAGTGACACCTTATTGTTGGCCTCAACCATAGGGCCAAGCTTGATCATCCAATTGCAACACCATAATTATCTTCTGATGAAATATGACTGATTCTAAAACTCCAGTCTACCTTCAAAGCTGTGCAGAGTCGTGACAGCATGCTCTAACTGTCAAATGTATTACCGATGCAGAAACATGTTGAAAAAGTCAGCACTTTCTTCCATCTATCATTTCTGCTGTGTCAAAAATAAGTCTGTTGGATTCTTTTGTTTATTATTGTGCTTTGGTATCATTCCACCTTTGACTAGAAATGAATCCCAATATCTGTATCACAGCTTAATAATTTCTGCATTTTCTTATGCACACAGGAGAGAACCATATACCATGTTGAAATATCCCCTTCCCGCCTATGATCTTTCATTGACTTCTCTAATGGGAATGGTTCTGATGACAGGTGAGGAAATGGATTCATAGGTCAGTATCCTCAAAGGCCCATTAAGTATGGTGCTATTTGATAGCCGCATTAACTGTCTTAACCAGTGCCAGACAACAACCAAGGAAATGCAGAAGTTGAAAAACTAATACAGAATCTTAGGCAGCTGAATGCAAATGCAAATCACTATCCTCACTAATTAAAACTTTGGCCCTTTGATTGCTCCTGGATTAAGTTCACAGAGGTGATTTTTCATTCCTGCCTAGGTTGACACAAGCCCAATAATTCAATCCGGCATTCTGACGTCACTTGCTTGGTTCTGATTGGCCACAGAGTCAAAAAAAAAAGGGATCTCATTAGGGAGTGAGTGATATTAATTAGACTTCTGTAAATAACACCTATATATGATATGAGTTTCTGATTTCACCCAGATTGTTGAGAGGGCCATATTGAGAATTGGGAAATTGTGGTTATCGGTAGAAGCCAAGGCAGCAGTCCTTCAGCTGAGTGGAATGCTTCAATTCGCACAAACGAAATGTGAACTAAACAATGCAGTCCTGACAGCTGGCCCGGTGCTCATGGACTGCAAGTGGCAGAGTATATTAACATGAGTTGTTTTTTAATTAAAATGTGGTGGTGGCTCTTGTTTTATACTCATTACCGCCAAATAGGATTTATGATACAAATTCACAATGCTGATCTACTATTGTTTCGATAACAATACCCTTATCACTTACTAGGGATAAAATGCTACTGATACAAAGATCTAGTGTATACAGCCTATTCTCAAAGATATTACAGAACTGAAATAGTGAATTCAAATGACAGCTCATGCTGGTGAGGATGTGAAGTAAGGGATGGCACTCATCCATTGCTTGTGGGAGTGCAAACTTGTACAGCCACTATAGAAATTGGTTTGAGTGTTCCTCAGGAAGATGGGAATAGATCTACTTCAAGATCCAGCTACCCACTCTTAGGCATATACCCAAAGGATGCTTCATCCTACAGCAGAGAAACTTGTTCAACCATGTTCACTGCAGCTTTATCCATAATAGCCAGAAACTGAAAACTACCTAGATGCCCCTTAACATTTGAATGGATAAAGAAAATGTGACACATTTACACAATGAAGTATTATTCAGTTGTCAAAAAATGAAATCTACAGGTAAATGTACAGAATTGAAAAAAAAAATCATCCTGAGTGAGGTATCCCAAACCCAGAAAGACAAATATGGTGTGTGTTCACATACATATTGATACTAGCTATAATTCAATTATAACCAAGATATAAGGTAAAAGAAAGGGGTGGAGGGATAGACTCTGCTAGGAAAAAGAAATCGTTATGGATGGATGGAAGAGGAAGGACTGGAACAAGAGGATCAAGAGGGGAGAAGGAAAGAAGTGTGAGATCAAAGCCAGAATGGGCACCTTAATGAAAACTTGTCTCTCAAAATTAAAAGACTCATAATGTAGCTTAGTGGTAGAATACTTGCCTGGCATGAATGAGGCCCTAGGTTTGATCCCCGGTACTACAAAACAACAAACACCCCCCCGCAAAAAAAATCTCCAGTCTCATTGCCTTCAGGGGTGCTTGGATTAATGGTAGTCATCCTTAATGAATGAATGAATGAATGAATAGATAGATAGATAGATAGATAGATAGATAGATAGATAGATAGATAGATAAATGAATCTGCACCTAGAAGCAGGATAACCATTCTATTCTGGCCTCTTGAAGGACACTCTTCTAATCTTGAGTGAGGGGGAGGCAATGGGTATGATGTTCTACAGATCGATCCTTCTCTGAATGAATTTCATCATAAGTGACACTCCTTTGGGATAAGAAATGGCTGACTAGAAATCATTCAAGGTTATTAGATAAATGATAGTTTCTAAAGTGTTCAGGAGCAACATTTGGAATTTCAACTAGTGGCTAGACATAGAAGCACAGTTAGAACTGCATTGTCTGGAAACGGTGTGGATGTTAAGACACGAGGGGACACTTCTAATACTATTCGTATAAATCTTCAATCCAGTGACCAGAACCATCGGCAGCTAGCTCTCTTCTGATTTCAGAGCCTTGTGAAGTACAAATTTCAGGTGGTTTTGATTACTTTAGTAACGAAGACAAGCCAGAGGATCTGGGGCTAGGGAAGACCTTTCTCCTAAAATCCACAAAGCCAACAGCAAAAGAGCTGTTAAAAACCCATCACAAACATAACATAATGGAAGTGTATGGATGGGAGTCTGAAACTATTGATTCAAAATACAAGAAACTAATGGGAAAATTGCCATCTCTAATATTCATTAAAGTGTCCTAGTTCACAGAAGCAGTGATGGAAATCCGAGACGGAAAGGCCTGTGGCCCTTATAGCTAGCAGGAGAAATCTCCACTAGGCATAGGATTCATTTTTATCTCTTAGATCTAAGCTACAGTTGATACAGGGACTCAGTTAAAGAAGTAGAAAGCAGAAAACTGCCTGAACTGCATAGGCTTCAGTGACAGTTTATCAATGCAAAATATGTCTTCAGACTGCATGGGAAACAATTTGCAGGCTCAACATATTCAAGTGCAAAAAATGACCTTCCTGACCTTCCAAGGCTGATTCTTAGCCTCTTCATTTATCTCCTGCTGTCTATCCCAAGCCAGAACCAACCCTCTTTCAACCTCAGTAAGTGAGGAGGTCCAGGGAGAAGTTTTAGATGAGCATGTAAATTCCTGCTTCGATTTCATTATTCAAAAATGCCCTTGGGAAACCCAGCTTTGATAGGGCATTATGGTGAGAGACACACAATGAATAATTGGCTCAAATTGATACATATAATAGCCTGCCCCACAACCAACTCAATATCAAAGCTGTTGGTATAGAGGCATTAAGAAAATAAAATCTACAACTCATTTTTAAGTCAAATTGCTGATTTAACCATTCAGCTTTAACTGCAGCTAATCGATTCAAAATACACCTTACAACAGCCTTCAGACCCCAAATTGCTTGCTTTTACTTAGATGAAGCAGATTGTTATAAAGGGCAAATACCAAATTTTCCCCTTAATATCCCTGAGAAATACTGGGAAAGTTAATATTACACTTTAGAACACTTAAACATTTGACACATCTTTATAGAACATAATTAGACTGTAAGCTAAGATTGTGCATTTTTAACTCAGTTGCAAAAAAATAATGGTGGCTAAAAAGAGCAAGTCAGTGAACTGAGTCACAGTGACCCAGAGTGTTGGGGTGGCTCAATACCCCTGTAGGGAAGAGCTGGGCCCCGGAGGAAGCAATTGAAATCTTCTATGTCAGGAAGCTGCTTCGATTGAAAGCTGAAGTTGACAACATAGATTTTCTAGAAAGGGCCAGATAGGAAATATTTTCACATTTGAGGACTCTACCGCTGCAGGACAAAAGCACCCACAGACACCGTGTGCATTAATGCATGGCTGTGCTCCAACGGAACTTTATTTACAGGCACACAACTTTGCATGCTATAAAAGTTTCAAGTGTCACAAACTAGTGTTCGGTGGCTTTTATTGACTCATTTGAAAATATGCAAATTGCTCTTAGTTTATAGATCCTAACGAAACCAAAGAAAACCCATGCAATGGGGCTGACGGTGTGCAGTGAATTAGATTGATCCCAGGCCACAATTGTTGACCTGTAATATAAACCCTAAGTTGGCAATGTGCCTAAGAAATGAGAAGTCTTGAGTTTCTTGAGGCACACTCACTCCTAAGCCGCCAACAGCGGCCGCTCTGTGAGCTCTAGGGTCATTATATACTCAAGTAGCAGTTGTTTGTCCCAGAGAATTTTGGGTTTGGCGGGGGTGGGGTGGTTTGCACAGATACTTTGCTTTTTTGTTAGTTCTTCATATAGAAGTTTCTTCCTTACCTACATCCCGTTCTCTTCCTTCTTCTAGCAGTCTCTCAGACTATAGTTTTTTTTCTATACATTATTTTTTTTTTGTAATTTAAGAGACTGTCAGCATCTGTTCCTGACCTAGAATCTTGCATTTGGGTGTCTTCAAGAACTGCACATTACACCTTAAATCTATTCTGATCCTGAAGTAGTCTTATATGGAGAATATGTTCATTTTTATTGACAAAATTTTAAGGAAGTAAGAAAGAAGATAAAACCTTCCTCACTTCTATTTCTACAAAAAGGGAATCCATACTCGACTATGTCTTCCACACAATGGCATTTCAAATGCCACCAGTACTACTAGCAGCAACAGTGGAAGGGCTATTCAAGATGCTGTGGTGAGGGCCTGGGTGTATCTCAGTGGTGCAACATGTCTTTTGCATGAAGGTTTGAGTTATTTCCCCAGAACTACGCTATGGCGAAAACAGCTATACTAACTCTTAAAGCGGCATGAATGTGTACTTCTGAACATGGTAGTGGAGTCACTCCATAGCGACAGGTGACAAACTGGTTTTTGTCTGTTGAGACAAAAACACCTGGGCTGCAAATGGAACTATACCTCTGCTTCTGTTCTTGTCTAGCTGAGAAAAAAGGGGAAGAAATGGATTTCTGTGAGCCTTGCCTTTGTGTTTGAATACATCCTTCAGGAACCTTCCAGGTTATAATGTTCATATGTTTTGAGTAATCCATCATAACAAAAGAAGACAATGAAACTTTCTGAGTAGTTGCTAGGTGCTACCTCATAACATCAAACAGTTGATGAGGAAATACCTCAAGCTGTTCTCACCTGTCTCCAAGTATAATGGGAGCAAGGTAGATGTGGTCATAATATGACTGCCCTAGTGATATTAAAGTCTCAGCAACATAAAATTTAGAACAAATTTAGAATGGATGGTTATTTACTAGATATGTCAAAAGGTACATTGCTGTTCCAGACAAGAAAGTCAATAAACAATACAGTTTCCTTAGGGAAATATATATATAGACAGTGGCGTTTGGACTAGTTAGTAAAACCCTGTGGGACCAAGGCTACATCAAAAGGCAAACATCTCCTGAGGACTTTCTCTTAACTTTCTATCATCAACTCTAGCTAAAGTAAACCCCTTCACCTTCACTGGACACATTTTAATAAGTTGCACATTTTTAATGATTTCCTACTCCCTAGGTGTCTTGTCGTAGTCTAACAAGGTAGAACACACGTAATCCAGATGTAAGGGAAATGGAGACACTGCAGCTGGCAGGAATTGCTCTCTGGCTTGTGCAAGGCTCAAAAGTACTGGCTAAAACCCACCAGGGAAAAGAACAACAGGAAAAACATCTGTTTTCAAGTTCCTTGCCTGGGGTGGGGGAAGCCAGTTGTTTATAGAACAATTTATGGTTGCAATTTCAGTGGTTGATTGCTTGATTCATTCATCCAGTTCCTAATCACAGATCAAACACAGGTTCCAATAATGAAATAATTTTAGGCATGATTACAAACAGTCTCCTACTGAGGGCTTTTGCTTAGAAACAAGGAGTTTTTCCCCCACCCCCAACACACACACACACATACACACACACACACACACACACACACACACACACACACACACACTCCCTCACCTCCCCTGTTACTCAGTGAGGCAGCCATCAGAAGGAGCAATGGGATTGTAGCTCATCCACCCCTGGGGATGGGGTAGAGCACTGTCCACTCATTCTCACTATCATCTCTTCCCTTTGTGCGGGCAGAGTGGTTGGCTATGAGCAGAACAGGGCAATGAATACCAAAGGAAACACCTTTCCCCTTCTCTGATCTTCAACAGAGCCAATATTTTCTTCTATCTTTGACAACAAACCCGATAATTATCTCTTTGATGCATCACATTAGGTAGCTCATTATTGGCTTCCAAATCAAGTCTCCATCTCCTCATGGCTTCTTAGGGACTCCGTGAGGTAGCTCAGCCTTACCTATCTCCTAAGTACCATGCCAGCAGCACTATGGTCTCCCATACTTGTTCTTGCCTCTGGAAACTGACAAAGCTGCTTCCTCTAAGTGGATCACACTTCCCCATCTTCTGCCAGGACAAACTCTCACTTTTCTTTGAAAACCTGCAGTTGCCTCTTTTTTTTGTGGCTAGTCCTCTTTACAGCCCCAGGCAACATCGGTTCCTTTCAATTGACTCCATTTTGTTCAGTCTGGATTATATCACATAAAAAGCACAGCATCCATCTGCACTTTTAGCTCTCTATTCCATCCCCTGCGAGCTGTGGGGTGTTTTGGAAGGTCTGTGCATCACGTTTCACCTTCCCATGCACTCCTCTCCCATGATGCCCAGTTTCATCACTACGTGGCAAGACTGAGCCCGACTGGTCTCTTAGTTAAGTATATACTTATATAAGAGTCATAGAATAGGGGGAAAAAAACCTCTTTTTGTAGGCTGTGTGTAACTGTTTATTCTGCATGGTGCGGCTACCTATCTCAGGAGTTACACTAATGAGGATCTTACACGATGAACGTAGACATCTGACACATGGGCTAGCATCTTCAGATTGTAGCCAGTGTTGAAAAGATACATATCACAGTCCCTTTCGGGAAGTGGGGAGCTTAAAATATATTACTGGACAGTTGCAGGGAGAGCTACTTTAAAAACCATGTTGGCTACGGTTATAGAGTCCTGCGAAGACTTCCCAGCAATTGGCTTAGGAGCCCACATTGCAGAAGTGACCTTTACACAATTCTTGGACATCAAAAGAAAGCAGAATTTACCACTGAGGTGAATAGGTTGTAGAATAATTAGCTACAAAGAAGGCCAACCTCTTCTGTAGCTGGTGGCTAGGGTAAGATTGCAGAGGGCAGAGCCTTAAAGAAGGAACAGTGCCATGCCTGCATATACTCTCCAATGAAAGTGAGGAGGGGAAATAAAGGGTAAACCAAGTGACATGATGGGGAGCTCACATTACTTGTGTTTTTCACTAGTGAGTGCTAACTGTCTGAATCACCTGTTAAATAGCTCATCCTAAAGTCATTAAGAGTTTTGCATGACATCATAAATATTTTGTGAATTTAAATAACACTTCCAATGTCTAAAAGGGGGAATTTTAAAAGAAAAGTGGGGCACTTAATAAACAGACCAGCAGACACTCGTGATCATCCTATCTCCCTAAGAGAAAGAAGTTGGCTTCATTTAACCTGGCCTTCTAACCTGCACATAGTACAAGCCTTCAAACTGCCTGTGTAGCAGTGTAACATATACCAGCACTCAAGAAATGAATCGGAAAAGAAATCAGAGATCCTTGGAAAAACACTGAGATATCAATCACAATGTATTTTTATGAAATCAAAAGTTTAAAAACAAGATACTTGTTCTCTTATGTAAGCAGGACTACCTACTGAGTGCCAAGCAGAGGGAGGGATGACACATGGTCCATGAGGCATCAGTACCAGACTCAGGAAACACAGACAGTAAGGGAGAGAGACAATTAGAAAAACAACCTGAATCTGCTTGGGCCACCGGACTGCAACTTCTCCCTTAAAAGTCAGCAGTGACCTCCCACTATCCAGGTCCAGTGGCTTTTATTTTAAAAAGCAGTGTGGTTGGTTATAGCAGAATAGGGCATTTATTGAGAAATACACTGGATATCTTGAGCAAGAGTTTTCGAGGATAAAGAGAATAAAGTACAAGGTCCTGGTGTTGCAGAAGTCCTGGTAATTTAAGGGGAAAAAACCCCAAAGAAGCAGATAGCAATTAACAGAGAGAGCACAAATGTCAGCATGCAGAGACTAAGAGAGTGGGGAGTGCTCAGCTCTAAATGGGATATCTAGCCCACACACCCCTGCCCCGAAGGCTGAGGGACCTGTGTGGAAGAGAGGAAGGAACGATCGGGAGAGCCAGAACTGGTAGATGACTGCCTACAAAGAAACAGTTTCTAGACACAAAAGGCAAGATAAACACATGCGCTCACAGCCGCTGGGAGAGTACACATAAGGCTTGCACAAACTCAGGACAGACCTAATCCCAGCATGGAGGACAGGGAGTGAGCATGAAGCCCCATCCCTAGCTGAGGACCTAAATCATTTGATTGCTGTTGAGAGAGGGAGAGACAAGTTTCCTCAATGGTGTAACACCTAGGATAGCATCATGGACTCATCACTGAGGTGACTAGGTACATGAAACACTGCAGGGCCAGGGGTTACACTTGTAATGTTCAGGGTAAGCCCATGGCCAGGGGTAGTTGCCTAACACACTGGACTTAATGGGGGTGGGGTTGGATTAGTAACGTGGGTAGGGTACAGGTGGTTATGGAGGACTTGGGAGGTTGAATGTTGAAAATAGATTGCAAGGAACTATAAAAGGATTAAAAACACTGCATAAAAGGAGAAAAGGTGACATGGACATGGGGCTGAGTAAAAGTCAGAAGTCAGAGAGGGGGTGGGAACAGGAGGCAGACTATGTAGACCCTTGTAGCATTGTAGCTCGAATGTGGTAAGGAGGAACTGGGAGCAGGCCAATGGCATGCCATGCAATGAATTGACACTTTAAAGGGTCCATACTGAGGGGAAACTAGGTGGACAGAAGAGATGAAGGAGGGTGTGGCTCACATTTGTAATCACAGGACCTGGCAGGCGGAGGCAGGGGAACTCCCCCAAGTTCCAGGCCAGACTAGATTATATAGCAAGACTTTGTCAGAAAACATTAACAAATTAGACTGTAGAAGATCAATTGTAGACCAGAAAAACTAGCTAGTACGTTTATAGAAACCCATGTAAGAAATTAAAACACATGCTCTTGGCAAGAGTCAGCCAGATTCCTAAGACAAAATGAAGGAGAAAGTAGATTGACTTTGCTAACAGCATGGCTCTGTGGCCTAAGAGACAAAAACTAGCAGGAACGGGACTATGTCCACTTGAGCAACTGGAAGGTCAGAGTTGTCTTTTACTAAGGTGAGAAATACTTTCCGACATCTGAGTTCTAGTGAGAAGCCCAGGATAGCAAGGAAACTTGCCAGTGGAACTGATGAATGCGATGTTGGTTAATAGCAGTCTGGAGAGATTGAAGATGAGAGCCTGGAGACGTACATGAGCACAAAAACTTTCAACATCCTCTATTACCCCTTGAGTGCAACCATCCCCAAATGTCGACAGGCAGGCAGCCTGTGCCTCAGCTAACATTCTCCTTATAGTCTTTCCACACCATGCTCATCCTGGCCTTTGTTTGTAGCATCTTTGATCTTCAAAAGCAGGGGTTCCATGTAAAGAGGAATTATAGTAATGGACATAGTGCAGATTCTGTTACACTAATGACATATCGTTTACTGGAGGAGTTCATTTGCAGTGGTATTGGTCTTCATATACTCTTCCTACACCTGCTAACATTGAAATGTAAAAATCTGTATATATGCTTAATGGTATCTCAGAGACGACAGCGAGACCAATGCCTAACCACTTCTTGGAGAGGCAGAGCTCCTTCCTATCAGTTATATGCCCTCAGATGAAACTGGTGGGATGTTTTTGGTGCATTGTTTTGGGGGAGAGATATGATAAAATGTAGCAATCAAATCAAAAAATTCATAGTATTTTCTTTCTTGCAATGCCAAATTAAGGCAAACCAGACCCTAAAAATTGATGTGAAAAGCTGCAGCATTTTGCCTCCCTCACTGAGTACATCATTAGCTTCTTACTGAAGTGATTCTCTGGCTGGAACATCAGCTTTTACTAATTATTGTCAGCAGTTCTATGACTCTGTAAATGAGATTAACACAAGTTTAAAAGTGCTAAACTAACTATCAAAACCAGGAATCACATTCTGCTTTAAATTATTCACAGAGCTTTAAGAGCAGGTATCCAGATAGAAACTGCATGAGGATGAACATGGGGGTCATCGGCTTTCCTACACTCTCAAGTGTTCAAACAGCAGGTCCTCTGTATTTTCCTCTTGAAATGGGGGGGGGATCCTACTGGAGGGCAGAATCCAGTATAATAATCATAGGTACAAAGCTTGGCAAATGACTTCTTCCTTCTCCCACTGGGCAACAACGATCACTTGTAGATCTTCACTCGCCCATGCTTCTGAGCCTATGAAGCAAGGAGAGGTAACCAGGCCAACTCGAAGACCTTTCCACCATCCCCTAGGAACTACGGTGGCTGCCCGAGAGTGTCAAGCAGCCAATTGCCATGGCAATCCTGAAAGTGATGAGATAGTTCTGTGCATCTAGCTGCAGCACTTTAAGGTTCACCGGTGCACACGGTTTTCATCTTGTCCTGTTATTTTCTATGAAACTGGCCTACGCACATACACAGCTTCCATCTAAATGTGAAGCTGTCTGCGCATGCTTTCTCTCTATTAATCTTTTTGGACTCTGTGGATATTATTTCCCTCTATGCGGCACTCACAAGAAGAACGAAGGGATCTGTAAATTCTCTTGTCATTTTCTAACATATCTCCTCATTTTACAGATGGATGAACTGAAACCTGGAGACAAGTGACCTAACAAAGGTCTCCCTGGATTTAAGACAAGAGTTGGACTATAATCCAATTGGCTGATTTTCAATTATTGGTCTTTGTCCATGCCTTGCTGCGGCCTCTTGGTATTTTGTCTGTCCCCTTTTATCTTCATTCCTACAGTTTCTCATGTACATACTTCTTAGCCTGGTACAATAGGTTGATCACAAGTGATCATACCTTATAACAAAAAACTTAGTAGAGCTTCATTATTTTACTGCATTGCCTCAGATTCAAGCCTTGGTCACGTTGTGATCAAATATCTTTTTGCTAAAAGTATCACAAAAAGTATCTTTATTACTCCACAGATGTTACTTTCTCCTCTAGATTAGAAAATATCTCAGGGATAGTTTCTTAATTGAGTTTTTATGATACCTCTTCTACTCTCTGGCTGAGCCTGACCGTAGGGTATTTGAAATGCTGCACATATTTTCCCATGGCAAATCATGAATCCAATTTTAATTTAATCCATAGCTTCCAATGTAACTTGTTGACAGGGAGAAAGGATACTGCTTACTTTCTCGTCCTAATTTCCGGATGCAGCACTATACTCCAGTACATGGTATACTCGACTTAAAGAGTCACCCAAAGAGAGAACACTCTGTGGGAGATTGCCATTCCTGTAGAATATGGCTCGCTACTTCCTGCTTGCTTTGTATTTATGTGAGAAGGGAAATGACAGTATCAGCTGTGATATATATCCTTTTCAGTGTGTCATCTGGTTTAGATTATAAGCTCCCAAAAGGCTACCTTAATTCTCTGTTCAGAGCCTATTAAGAATCTTAAGGCTAACAGGTAATGAATCTTCTCTATTGTTCCAGCAATAGACCTCATGCTTCACAAAGGGAAAAGAAAGGAAGTTAAGGCTGGCTCCTCAAGACAGTTCGGCAAACGAGAACAATTCTGGTCTAGTCCGGTGCGGCATTCAAAATGCACTTCCTATAACCGCTGTGTACCTGGAAGTTAAATCCCTTTTCTCATTGCCTTTAAAAAGTGGCAAATGTATGGAACTGTGTACATATGTGAACTGTTCCAAAACTGCAAGGTAAGCTAAGTGTGAGGGAAAGATCATGAGAGTAATGGTTCCAGTGGTAACTACAGCAAATCACTGACTGGTTGCTTCTCTGGTGACTTCAGACTCAATCTCAGATTAACACAGTGCTTCTGAAGCAGGAAGGATGTGCCTTCATATTAGGAGACACATATTGGAGTCTACCACAATACTGGCCTTCTCTTCCAAGATCAACTATAAGTTAAATAACAACAGCATTATCGCTCTGTAATTGATCTCTGCCCCTCAGCGATTGGCACAGTTCTTGGGAAAGGAAGTAGCTGCTCAAGAAAACACCTGTTGGTCATGTCATTACTTCCAAAATCAAGGTGCTAAAATCATAATAAGATAGAATGAAATTTCTAACATTGACTTCTTCTTACCATCTAAAACCAACTTTACTAACTGTATTTTACTGAGGATAGTTCTAGAACAAATGGAATCACTAAAAGAAAGTGTTAGAGACCATTTACAATAGCCAGAAAAGAGAATGCAATGAACTTGGGGTTCTCCTACCATTCACCCTATCCTTGCTTATAACAATCTTTCCTTGACTTGATATGAAAGGCTATATTAACATTCGACAGATTTACTTGCTATAAAACAGCATAAATGAAAATTTACTTCATTATATTAACAAAGTAAAAAAGACAATATACTAAACTGTCCGAATAAAATTTTACATGTTAATTAACAGCTATACTGCATGGTTTGAAACATCTCTATGCTGATTTTACATATCAACATAATACTTGAAGCACATTTGTCAATAATGACAATAGTTGGCCAGAAGCAGAAAGAAAGGAAGGAGACAGTGCTTTTGGCAGTTATGGCCATCTACAAGGACAATACTGCCAGAGTCATCTGGTAGCGGTTGAAAATATGAAAGTAGGGACTGGAGAGATGGGTCAGCAGTTAAGAGCGCTTCCTGTGCCTCCAGGTGCTGGGAGTTCAAGTTCCAGCACCCAAGCTTTGTGGCTCGTAACTACCTATAACTCCAGCTCCAGAAAATCCAATGCCCCCTGCTGGCTAAATGCAGGCACCTGCATATACATAGCAGGCACACACATGCATGTGCAACCCCCCCACACACACAGAGAATAAAAATAAATCTTAAAAATAGAGAGGTGCAAAAATTTTAAAAAGATAGAGAAAGAGCAGAGAGCTTTACCCCAGGGCTGGTGTCACATGTGGGATGGGTTTCAGCCCTGGATTTTCCCATACAGCTCTCATGATTGTAGAAGCTCACTAGAAAGGAGAATTTTAAGCTCATTTTGTGTGTGTCTTTTCTTAAGATTCGCAAATTGTGGAGATGTTGAAAGCTGTATTGATTCAAGCAAGTTCACTCAAGAAAAGATCATCAGGGCAAAACCCATTACTGCTGAGTCTTGTTGTACCCTCCACTGTTGTGATGAGTATAGCATCTAGACAGATTTTGGCACCCTGCCACCTTTTTTGGGGGGGCACCAACAAAGGATGCTGACATGGTTGAGGAAGAACCCAAAATCTTCACAGTCAGAATTTATTTGTTAATAGAATATTTTATTTTTCAAATTAATTTCTGTTATGTTTATACTTTTATTTACTCTCTAATATAGTTTTATGTTCTTTTTTGAATGCACAATAATAAAAATAATCTTATACCTTCTGGTGTAGATGGGTCTTCTTTCTATGTGTTGCTTTCATTGGTTAATTAATAAAGAAACTGCTTGGCCTGATAGGTCAGAACATAGGTGGGTGGAGTAGACAGAACAGAATGCCGGGAGAAAGAAAGCAGAGTCAGGCAGATGCCATGGCTCTCCTCTCCGAGATGGACGTGGGTTAGAATCTTCCCGGTAAGCCACGACCTCGTGGTGATATACAGATTATTAGAAGTGGGTTAATTAATATGTGAGAGTTGGCCAATAGGGGGCTAGAGACAATGGGCCAGGCAGTGTTTAAATGAATACAGTTTCCATGTAATTATTTCGGGTGTAAACTAGTCAGGGAGCCGGGATCCCAGCGGGAACACAGCCCGCTGCTCCCTTTTACTACAACCTTCAAAAAATATAGAGGTGCATGTCACTAGTTTTTCTAGTGTATGTGGCACTAAAAATATATAATCCTCAGTCAGAGTGTTGGGTAACCACCAAGTTGTAGAGCCCTCCTTGGTTTTCCCACATCTCCTGAAAGTTAGCATCTGTTTCTCTTCAGTCTCAGAGGCTGAAAAGCAGGACCATCCCGAGTCATCCAGCTTTCATTGCGCTCTTCAATTACAAATGCAATTCTCAGGTATTCAAAGTAAACCATAGTTTACATAGGCAGAATGTAAAATCAGCTCTAAGAGTATTATTTTACTTCCAAGTATTTTATGAGCACCGCAAAGGAGACACTGAAGCTGCTCATATAGAAAGTAGTAAATGAGGCTTAAGCTTCCTGGTCCACAGCTTTGTATGGCATTCCACGAGTGGGGAGTACTGAATTACATGGCTCTTCAGTAATATATCCTGTGGTTTTTCAGAGAAACTTAAACTACCCAAACCCTCTAACTCTATTTCATTTTCTTATAAGATCCTAGAATCTAAGAAAATTACACCTTATTATTTTTTGAGACTGTTTATTTCATCCTTTGTGAATTTCTCAAATCTTCTATGTTTATGTAACCAGAAACTAATTCCCATTATTTCTAAGATGTTATCAAATCAAAAGGACATCACAGGGACTATATTCTCCTGCACAGATTCAAAAGCAGCGTATTGCTTAAAATGTGTTTCTAGTCAGAAAATGGTTCCTACTTAGAGAAATATACATTGTTTATTTCTTTCCTCTACTTTTTATTCCTTTCAATACATTATCTATGACATTGTCAAATCAAGTCATATGAAAAATGTGAGGAAGACTACGTATAATCTCTTCATATACACTCATATGCCTTTATGTTTTAATATAAAAACAATGAGCAAAGGCCATGTAAAGACACATTTATGCCAGTTTAATATGAATGGCATTCCACATCTGCACATGTAGAACAATCTTCTTTTAGGTCTCCTGACAAATGAACAAGTGTTTCCAGAAAAGAAAAGGTAAACTGTGCCCTATGGGTGGGAGATATCAAGTTGGAAAGCATAGAAATTCCAAGAAAAAAGAACAAAGTGCTCCTAACTGCCTTATGAATGGTATTTAGTACCCATATCACTTGAACCAGGAAAGTCCAAAAGGTTTTCAAACCACACGAGGTCTTGAAGAAGTCCTCTAACAAAATCAGTGTCTAATTGATGCTGAAGGATGGGCTATCTAGAAAAGAACAGTGAGCCAATGGAAAGGATGAAACAGGAAGCCCATGGTGATACATTTTTGTGGGCAGAGGGGTCTAGGTATGATTTTAAGATTATAGAAGAGCCATTTATAAAATAGGAAATACTTCAAATTCAGAAAGGGAACAAAATTACCCTAGTCATTTCTAACTTGTGAGTTCATCTTCTCCACTTTATTTATGTACAATATCTCCTGTGCTATGTGACACACACACACACACACACACACACACACACACACACACACACCATGTATACAAACACCAAAGGCAATCAAACAAGCAAGCACAGCAAGCAGATATAATTAACTACATGTCGGAGTACAAGACAGGATTCACTTGAGCTGCGTGTCTTCCCAGTGTCTAATTAATTGCATGAACATAGATAAGTTATTATCCTAAGGCTTCAGGGAAGTCAGAGATGGCAAGTTTCTACCTCTCACCTGAGGATCTAACTGAACTCGGATTGCATACCAAGAGAGGTGACACAAAGATTGCTACATGAATCCTGAGAGGCCTTCCAAGGTTAACATGCCTCTCTTGGCACCTAAATCACTGACCTGCAATACCTATACTAAATCATTTGGGTGCCCACTCCCGATTCAGTCCTTTCTTTCATTCGTGTTTGGTTCTTTTTGAAGCTTCCCCATGGGCAAGCTGGGAAGATATTGGATTTCCGATACTCGCATTAAAGAAGCTAACAATTGCATTTGTGGATCTGAATTGTCACCCTCGCTGGCAGAAGGTAGAACCAGAAGCAGTGCTTTAACTTCCTGTGACATTTACAAGAACTGTAAAGCTGGCTTTTGCAAGAAAATGTATGTTTAATCTAAGTAGTTCTGATACACCAGGAAACTGGCCCCTACATATCCACTTTACAAAATTAAACAGAATGCTGGGAAGAGATTTTGGCCCCCATCTCTGAAAACAACGAATTGTACCACTTTGGAGCTAGAAAGACCCTGTGGGGTCATGAGATTTGAACGTGAGTTTTATTCATGAAGAAATGGGCTGGAGGGAAGAAGCAGGGTGGCTAAAGTTATGACAAATAAACTCGCAGTTAGTGTTTTCCAGTTCCCAACGGGGGCTCTTCCCACTACAGAAACAGGCAAAGCCAAGGTTAGGCTTAGCCCCACATGCTGCTATCTCAGCCCTTGGCAGGTGAAGGGAGGAGAAGCCTTCGGTTTGAGAAGGCAGCCTGGGCTACAGAACAAGATCCTGACACAAACAGAAGCAGCTAAAGTCATATGCTTTTTAACTTTTAATGCGTCTGTCTTTCTTTTAACAGGTAGCATGCCTTGAGTAACAAGAATACTCAAAGTGATAAAAGGAAATACCCCTAAAAGACTAGAAGGACCATTCATATTCTATAATACGCAAAGGAGGGATATGGTCCAATTCTAATGATAAAGAGGACAAGGAAAGTGCGGAGCAGATGTGTGGCAAGGCTCTGTGCTAGACTGTAATAAGGACAATGCTGCTAATGGTAGAGTGGGCAGAAAGAGCCAATGAGAATTGGGATCGAAGTCAGAAAAGCAGGAGGAGGAGGCAATGAAAGGGACCAACGTGCAAAGCCCACAAAAGCAAGGAGCAAAGTTCACCTCAAATCCAATTGCAGTTTCCTTCATGGCATTGGCCACTCTCTAGAACTAGCATATCCGTACGCTACAGCTTTAATTGCCTCGGACACGTGCTTCTGTGCATACCCATATTCCATAAGAAACGCGAGGACAGGGGCAAGCTTGCTTATCTCAGATGATGCAAAGTGCTCAATATAGATCCAGTGAATGAACAAATCTGAGAACGATAGAAGAAGCTAGATGGGGATGATTTCATCTGTGAGGGAAAGTTATTAAAGGCTAAATTCAGGAGTTGGTTTTTAGTGTTCTGACATCCAGTGAGAATAAGATATTGTGTCTGCTCATCAATGTTTCTAAATTCATTGAGGGCAAAGGAAAAAGAACATGAGGAATTCCTCTATAGGGTTACTACGTGAGTTTCTATGGCATGTAATATCTGAAGAGCATAGTAGAATAAACTACAGGCAGGGATTGCGAGATAGACAGAACAGCTCTCGGCTGAAAGACTTCAGTCAGGGACTGAACCTTGGGATCTGAAAAGGGCTACAAAGTGGACTGACGTAGAGAGCTAGGTCAAGAGCACTTGGAAGCGAGACCTGCAAATCCATGGCCATGCAGAGCTCTAAAAGGAAACATGATGTTCAATTGTGAGGGCAAAACTCTCAATCTATTTGGAAGCTAAGCTGGCCTTCATGTACCACATAACACAGGAAGTGCCTTGGGACTGCAGAGTAGGGCCGCCCGTCCAAAAAAAGTGTTATTATTCTCTACCAACGATAGCAGTGCTGAGACCATAGTTTCTGTGGGAGGAGTTTCTTTATAGCCAGGTCTCCTAATGACAGCACACACATTAACCAAGATTTGTCTATCCCTTTGCTCTAATTAAATTCTAGGGTTAGACACAATCATTCATCTGGCCTGAAACACTGACGAGCCCACTTGGAATGTAAAACTCCAAAGCAACTCAATATTTACTAAATTTAAAGGAAGCAATCAATTTGTAACTCGAATTTATGCACATCCTTTGCCCACTTTGGATCTGCCTTATTTCCCTTAAGTTCCTCTGGTCATTAAGACTGTCAGCAAAGTTACGGTCTCAATGTATCTGCAAATAACTAAAGGAAAATGTATCAGGCATCTAAGGCCAGAGAATTTAGAGGTATGGTATTCACAGTCTCAGTTCTCCAGAGATCCTGGCATTTTCCATAAATGTTTACAGAATGAATGAAAAAAATCTTTATACCTCTTGAAAGAATTATTTGCAGCTTGTCATGGTAGTTCATACCGACAAACTCATGAGACTGAGCCTCAACGATCACTCCAAGTTCTGAATTTTCTTGGGGCTACAGAAGTGAGTATTCCAGGCCAGCCTGGGCTATATTTTAAAATCTTGCCTCACAAAAAAAAATACTTTCACAAGCAACATCTCAAACACCCCTGACGCAGCCTATAAGTATGACTATGCACCTATGCACACAAGTACAGTCAAAATACTCATATGGTCATTCTTCCCTTCGACATGTGCATTTTTACAACAAAACACTGAAATAATAACCATTTGCTTCCCAAGAGAGATGATTTTAATTAACATTCCATCCAAACATGCCAATCATCCAGCACCTCAAAAATGAATTCAATTTATATCAGGAAAGCAGTTCCCTTTTCCCCAGAAAGCACACAACTTTTAAGGACCCAGTTGGCATTGACATCTCCAATTCATAAAAACAGAGGTTCTGCTTGCCCATCATGCCTACCCTGAAAGCCTGGTTTGTGTCAATTTGCTAACTTTGACCTCCTTTACTTCTGCTTCGGCTAATATTTCACCCTTGCTCCTTTTTGTCAATTCTTAATACTTCTGAAGCTTCCATCTGCTTTCCTAAGGCGATGACAAAAGCCAGACTATACTTTCAGCCTCCTAGGATATCCTGCCCTGGAGATTCTCAGCAGGCATTTGAAAATTGAAGTTAGCCCAGAGCTCCAGAGTGAGTTTAGGATTGGTGACGTCAGTTTGGGAATCATTAGTGTAGGGGTTAAAGGTGAAACTACGCGAAGAGATGAAATTACCCGAGGAGTCAACATAGCAAGAGAGAAAACGCAAATCAATGATATGAACACAGGAGTTGCAACATTTAAAGGGGTGAAAAGGGAACAAATGTATGTGCCCATTCACTAGTGGATAGAGAGAGAGAGAGAGAGAGAGAGAGAGAGAGAGAGAGAGAGAGAGAGCCAAAGAGAAACAATGAACACTTTGCAGCAAAAGAAGGTATGCTCCGGTGAAGGAATCTTCAGATGCCCAGGATGACTGGAGCTAAGAAACAGCCATCAAATTCTGACAAATGGCGGTCACAAGTAGCTTTTGGGAAAAGTAGTCTTCCCATTGTGGTTCCTGTGGACTGGGTGTGAGACCAGTCAAACATGGATGGAGGCAAGGATCACAAAGCGCCAGAAGATTAACCATTAGTAAAGAATAAGACTGGCACTGGGTACCCCGGCCAATGAAGCTAACAACCACTGTTGCACATTGACTCTTCCTGGGGCGCCGGAACCCACGCATATTATTTCTGGCCATGGCTTCACTTTCTTCCACATCCAATCTCTAAAATGATGCTACATTCTGCATTTGAGAAAACCAGAGCCAACAAAGGCTAAATAAATTACGCAAGGTCATACAGTGAGACCATGTTAGTGCGAGGATGGGACTCGAGTTCTATTTGAAGTTGAAAGTCCCTACTATTAGTCACTGAAGTTAACACCTCCACATTCATGTTAGATAGTTATGCTTGAGGAAAAGGGAGTTGGTACTGATGAAGTATATCTTAGCATCTATCAGGTTCTTTGCACTAAATATCTCCTTTTAGACATACACCATCAACTTTCGGGGTATATTTAGGTAAACCTGATGAGGACATATTCAAATAATTCTATTTTGGGATCTTTGAAAAAGCTCTCAAATCTATGTGACTGCAAACCAACCTGTTAGCATTCGAATATGCTCGCTACAATAGTTCCCAATGGTTTGAATTGGTTATAAAGTGTGGCATCATTGATTAGGTGGTTGTTTTTCAGATTCAGATTAGTAATAATCAAAGGCAGCAGGTAACTGAGGGAAATTTGGCAGCATGCTCTTAAAAAGGTTTCTTCCAGCCTGGAATTTTAACAACTCCTGCATGCAGATTCAGTGACAATAACGTTAAAGACGGGAGACTGGGAGGAGAATGAAGGGCAGCAGCAGAACTGGTTGGCACACCATCCTCCTTTTAGCCCTTAAAATGGCATAAAAAACAAACCCGTGGCTGGTCAAGGCATTGACTGCTAACGCAAATAGAAGCTTGGCAACTCCACACAAAAGGATACACTGGAAATCCAACCAACTAATTTACCTTTGACCCGACAAAGATCTTAGCAGGTTCAATTGGTTGTCAGGGAGAACGAGAGACAAAGTGTAAGTGATTGAGTGACAAAAACTCAAGCAATTAATGTTTTGCTGCCTATAGAAAACCAAATGAGGTTCTGGTCTAAAGCAATTAGTATCACTGCTAATTGTGCATGTGTGTAGCAATAATACTAGGCATTTGGGGTGGCTTGCACTGATTGTTCGCTTCTTCCTCTGGATTACAAAAATCCATTCAGACAGCCAAATAATAGCAAGTGCTTAGGCAAATTGTTAATTATGAAGCAGATAATCATAATCTTGTACATTTATGAAACTGAATATACAATGAGGATTACCAAATGAATTGTTGCTTCATTATTTTGTCAGTGTCTGAAAAAAAAATATGCTAGCCCTGCAAACAGTTTCCATCCATCATCCATTCAGTCCACCAGAATTCAAAAGTGGCCCCGTCAATATTGACCAAAGCTGCTTCTTCCCCATCACACCACCTGCACTCCTCTTGTCTCTCCCACTGAGACTGTGGAAAGTAGCTGACAACTTCTGCCCCAACTGCGCAGCACCACGATAAAAATAAGAGTATGTCTGAATGGTGCTGTCATGTAACTTGTAGAGCGGAGAGGAGGTGAAAACTATCGCCATGTCTGTAGAAGCAATTAGAAGAAAACTAATCCCTGTCTCATTGACCACTCTCCTAATAATCATCCACAAAAGTTTATCCACACGTGAGCAAGTCAAAGCTTATAGTGAGAATGGAACTTGCTCAAAGTCGCTGCTCTCGATAGTAGTACCCTGCAATATTCTTGCCACGAGGACATATGTCCAATCTGAGATCTTTAAAATACCATCCCATCGTAATGTGTGATGAAGTGTTGATGTCTGTCTATACCTTTCATTTCAACGAATTAGAAACTGACTACCGCAACAAACAACTTTCTTCTTCTCAGTTCTTAGATAGGTCTACAAGAACCTGAGATGAATATGGGAGCCAAGCCCCTGAAAATAAACTGGTTATCTCTTTTCATGGGAGCCTGTCCTACCGGAGGAATGCCCAGCTCATCACCTTCCCACTCTGATTGCTTTAGTCTAGGAGAGGTATAGGTAGGTAGGAAGAGAAAACCGAGGCACTGGTAAATAGCTCTAGAGCCAATAAACCTAAAATAAACCAAATACAAAACTGGTGAACATCACAACTTTAGAAGAAAAATGAGGAGTAAATAGAGGATGCCATTAAAAAGGCTTATCATTCTCATGATAAAGAGCTTTAGCCTCTTTAGCACGGGTGACAATATGATCCAGCCCATTGCAACAGTGAGGACCTTTCTGGGGCATTTTCATTGCTCCTTCTTCCCCACAGAAAATAACGTTCTTGTGTTTGGTTAGATTTGTTCTCCCCAGGATTCACATGACCAAGGCCTACTGCCTATGGTTACAAGGTAGAGGAACCTCATAGGCATGTTGGTCCAATTGTTCTGTAGACATGTAACACCATAGGCAATGTTGGTCCGACTGCTCTGTAAACTACCATCAACCCTAGGACAAGTAAGGACTTTGTTGATGGTGGAGATCTTAGCTAGACACTCTTCTGTGTCACGCAGTTTCAGTCTAACTCTTGGGAGTGGAGGGGAAAGCTAAATCTTCGCCCCACTTCCCAGTGGGATCTGCCATTAGACCTGAGACTACATGCCACTTTAAACTCAAACAAGTATCTGTGATAAATTAACTCTCCTGTGTAGCAATTAAACTGGCAAACTATTGCAGTCTATTTATTTTCTAACTTTCTCGGGCTCAGTTAAACTAAAAATACATTGTTACTTACCTAGTTGCATCTAGAATCTGAAAAATCCTCCACCTGTTAAAGGAACAGTAAAACCAGTCGATAGCAAGAGCTTGCTGAGAGAAGAGTTAAAATTATAGAAATATCCATTTTGCTTGGATATCATATTTTTACAGTTTCCCAAACTGTGAGGAAATAGTTCATGGGTAGCTTTTCCATTTCGTTCCCCATTAGCTATCTCCAGCAAATAGGGACATTCCTAATCACAAGGCTGAAAGGAGCAGGGCAGCAGTGAAAATTAATCCCCTGGATTGCTGTGGGCAGGGAATGATGGATCTACCACTCATACTAACTTCATTCTCTTTCTCAAGGGGCAGTGGTAAACTAAGCAAAGACAAAAGTCAAGAAACTCAAACCCAGACCAAGTTTAACCCTGTAGCATGGAGGAAATTGAAACGCTTCAATGAATGGTCTGAGGAGAGATTTATCACATCATTGGGAATATATGAACACAGATAAAAGAGATAAAAGGGACTTTTAGACTTTGCTTATACTCTTAAATGAGATGAAAATTCAAAGCATGCATGTGCACACAGACACACACAGACAGATAGACACACACACATACACACACACACACACACACACACACACACACACACAGAATACACATTTCTGTAGTGACTGTTACCAAAACAGAAGACATCAAAGTAGGTAACTAATATCTCCTCATTTATAAAAAGTTGCTTAGATCTTTCTCATAACACAGCCTTAGTATTCACAAAACATTAACTCTACAGTGTGAATTTATTTTAATTTTTTTGCATTTGTGTGTACACGCACAAATGCATGTATGCACCATGGTATGTGTACAGAGGTCAGAAGACAATTTGCAAGAGTCTTAGGCTCAGGGGATTAAACTTGGGTCTTTAGGCTTGATCACAAGTTCCTTGACCACTGAGCAATCTCACGTGTGTGAACTTCTCATATGAACAGTGTTATCATTTTGCTGATCTTCTCTGTTACCTGGGTACCCTGTCCTTTAAGAGACAAGCTTTGCTCACTCCAAATCTTCTTCCCCCTTCCCCAGCTGATCTCCAGCCTTCTCTCTCTCTCTCTCTCTCTCTCTCTCTCTCTCTCTCTCTCTCTCTCTCTCTCTCTCTCCCTCTCTCTCCCATAATCCCGTTACCCATTAAATAAACTCTATAACAAAGCTCTCTCTGCATGGCATATCTGTCTGTCTCTCACCCTGTTTGGTCTCCCACCCACCAGGGAAGCTGCCAGCATCTCTGAAATTGTGCTCAGGCCAGTTTGAGACTCAGTTAGCTTTTTGATGTTAATTAGACAGAACAAAGGCCATTGCAATTTTGTACACTTTTTGTTCACAAAAAGGTTATAGGGGACTGTGAGTCGTTATGGGAAAAATGTCTTTTGATAGAAAAATGAGACATTTTTATATTAAAAATATGTGTAGGCTTCTGGAGTGAGTTAAGAATATCTTCTTAATAGCATAGCCAGTAGCAGAGCCATGTTTGCATCATCACTTGGGAAACAGTATATGGCTTTTTAACAAATCGTTAGTCCTTGGTGTGCTTAGACCTCACTTCCCTGTTTCTCCATTGTTAGACTCCTAAGGAAACAAGTGTTATGAGAAACTAACATGATATGCCTGGTGAGTTCGGGCACTAAATGTTTTAACAAGATATCCCCCCCCCCAAATTAGCTCCATATTCAAAGCCCAATGTATTCTCTTCCACTTTGCCACAAAAAGAGAAAGAAATTTAGAGTATACTATTCTGCCCCATGACACAAAATCCTTATACACTGAAGACAGCCTAGAAGCCTGTGTACCACACTTGGTCTGGTGAACAAAAGAAAACACAACTTTGGATACAAATACAAACAAAAACCCCAATCAAAACAGCAATAAGAAAAAAAATGAAGCTAAGAAACCGTGTGTTGATTTTTTTAGTGTCAGTAAATTCTAAAGTAAAATATACAGTAGTTTATAAAACCTTAATTTTATTATACTGTCCTAATGGAGATCCTCAATAGATGTAAATATTTCCATTGATTTATTGATTTGTATCAGGGTGGGGTTAAATTTAACTTTAATCAGGAAGCTATTATCTCTTCAGAGTATCTTTTTTATTTCTAGGCAAACTTCCTTCCTACTTGTTAATATTTTCCTAGCGATTGCACTGTTGGGGTTTTCAAAAGCTCATTGCCTTACCTTGGTGTTCAAACAGCCAGAGGTGCAGTATTCAATGATGATCGATGAAGATGTTACAGGTACAAACAGGTGGCCAGTCATTGCAAGTGACCAACGAACATGGGGGGGAGAGAGAGAGAGAGAGAGAGAGAGAGAGAGAGAGATACTGATTAGAAGAAATTAATTTAAAATTTTATTTGACACAAATGTGTACAACTCCCTCTTTGGGATGGTCCTCAAATGGAATCCTTTAAAAGGACCCTTTAATCATGAAGAGTCATTCAAACTATATTATCCATTATGTGCCAGGAATTGCTATAGGACACAACAGTGGATACAGCAAACAAACAAACAAACTAAACCCTTCCTTTCTGCAGACTCTGCAATCTTGTGGAATATTTTGCGGGCCATCTGTTTGAAATAAGAATTTTCCAGAAATATACCATATGTGAACGCATTTCTCCTGGTTTTATTTATTCTTTGCTTTATGTATGGACAACATACCCAATGGCATCATGGTCAATATTTGTAGTAGAAAAACTGCTTTCTGATTAGAAGGAAAATTATAAATTATGGTCTCTTCCCCTTAAAATTCCTTTCCCAAAGGCTGTCTGTTAAGGTTCTTTCCATCTGGCCCTTGAGCCTCTGGTGCTTGCATTTTGAAAGGCTGTGAAAACAGAAGTTTCTCAACAGCACTGCAATAATAGCTCAGGTCTACATCTTAATAGAGCTTTTCTCATTGGCTGCTATTGTTTTCTCTAAGAGGTGGCCCAAGCGACATGCTGAGATGAGACTCATTAGTCCTCAGCAAGCCCCATCCTGAGAAAACAACAGGCCTGGGGAGACAAAGGAGACTTGGACACTGGCCTGAATTCAAGAAAATGGGATCAATCTTCAATAGCCAGTCACTATCCAAAAAAAAAATTGGCAAGTTACCAGGGAAGCAATTCAAAACACCTATCACTAGAATAATGGGTATGGGGGTGTACTTGAGATTTTGACATTATAAAGAGCATTTCAGTTTGTCTTTGCAACTATTTCATACATGTATACAATGCATTTTTACTAGATTCCTCCCAATACTCTCTCTTAAAATCCTACCTATCCCCTTTCCCCAGTTATGACCACTCTGACTGTCAAGCCATTTGTTGTGACCCACTGAGTTCAATTAGGGTAGGTTGCATGAATAAAGATGATGGGGCCACTTAGAAGTGCCTGTACCACTAAGGAAAATGATGTCAGAGCAGATTCATCTTACCTAGGAATCTCAAACTATGGCGTCTACCTTTGGTGTTTACAGTATTAGGGTTGCTGCCTAAGGCTTCAGAAATAAAGCAATTCACTTTGTTATGAATAACCAAATCAAAGTAGAATAAAAATGCAGGAACTCTAGCCCTGGAATCAGGATCCCCGGTTTCTGGTACTGATTTTCCCAATGACTCATTTGATCTTGGGCAATGACCTTCTCCATTGTCTTGCCCAAAAAGATTCAGGAGATGAAGTAATTCAACAAGATGGTTTCTAAAGCACCCATTACTGAGCCCAACACTTTTACCTTCCATTTTGAAGCGTACTAGTTTAAAATATACAGATCTCTAGTTGTATTCTCAATACAACCTATCACTGTTAGTTCAGAGAGCCCAGCACTCCTGCATTCACAAGCAAATGAGACATGACCAAAACAACAGTGTCCAAATTGAAATGTGGCCAAACAACATTATGTCTGGGAAAACAGCTGTCTACTTACCTATACAATGGTTCTTTGTGATGGAAAGTTTACACCAAAAATTTGAAAACTACCTGCTCAACTCTTTTGCCTACAAAATGGGGCAAGTTACAATGTCTACAAACATAATCTTATTCAAGATACATACAAAATATATTGTTATGGGTGATGCTCAGTTAGAAGAGAATGTAATCCAATGAGAGCTGAAACCTGGTGCCTTTTGTAAGCAGGTCAATGAGTTTGAGGATCAGAAGCTAGTTCTCAGGTTACTTACAATGATTTCATGAAAAATTATAGACAGAAACCCTGTGGCAGAAGATTGACAAGAATCAGAATCAACATGCAATAAACTTGGTGTAAGACTATTTTTATCTAGAAGGAAGACCAAATAAGAGAGTAATCCAAAATGATAGTGACTGAGAAATAGCTCACAGACTTGTCACTGAGTTATCTTTTCAACAGGACCAAGTTGTAAAATTCATGTTCAAAATGACCTATATGTCAATGGCCACGTTGAAATCAATTACATTTCTTAATACAGTGGAGGGATGCACCCCATCATCTGTGCTACACTGTTTGACCACCCCATGTTAGCCCTCACTCTACGCCAAGTCCACATGAAGACATGCACACTGAGCCTGACAAGACTGCAATTCAGATCATCTTTCCTAAGTTGTGTTCTTTGAGTATCTGTTTTAGTTTCACAAGGTCTAGCCTTTGCCAAAATGGTGATGTCCTCTGAGGCTGTACCTTTCACAGTGCCTCCCTTTTTCTAAGACACTCAAATGGGTTTCCAAATTTGCCCTTGTACCTTTCCGTTTTCTGCCAGTCAGGGATTTCTAACTGTTTTTTGTATTTGGCAACAGTCATAGGAATACAGAACCTTTTAGAACCACAGTAATTACTGTTCATCTATTTTACTTCCAACTTTCTGATGATTAGGAAGTTGTTATTAAAAAAATATATACCCCCTAATAACACCAGACATAACAAAGATCTACGATAATGATGTGTTTCATTCATAGCTACTGAGATACTGGTTGGCTATTTCCTAGATTCAATGAAGGGAGAGAGAAACAAATGCTATATACTAGACGGGGACAGAAAGAAGCTTGAACTAGAACTCAATAATTAAGCTCCTCATTCCAGACCTACCATTATCTGGCTCAGAGTTTTGGCAAGCCCATTCCTAATCAGGGAAGTTGGTTATCGAGGTTCCTTTTCAAGTTCTCTATTCGCTCTACTATTCTAGGACTCTGTGATAAGCTTGGCTTAGTCAGGAACATTCTCATTAACTGTATAGCCTAAGTCTCATAAACAAAAACACTAGACAGAAAAACTCTTGAATTTCTTTCAAAGACCCCAACTGGGTAGACAAGCTGGTCCTTAGTTGCCTACTCTTCTTATCAGATTCCCAGACAGCTCACTAGCTCCCCAGACATCTGTGTATAGCCATACTGGAGAATTTCTATGATAGGTGATGGACAAGCTAGGAGCTGCCTAACTTGGGCATATTAAGCCAATTTAAGGAACACTACTGATGACTTAGTATGTTAAATCTCTGAGCTTATATCTGTTGTGAGCTACGGACTTAAACAAGTGACTAACATGGACACATCAGCTCTTTGTGGGTGGCAAATTCCGTCATTTCCACCTTTAATGATAACAAAGAGTCAGCACCTATCCCAAGATGCCTATCACATCATGTCTGAGTCAGAACACAAGTGGCTGCCATAAACAAGTGATACAGAAAGATATTTCAGCATTACCCATTATCTTTTGACATTTGAGACCTGACTACTCATCCACATGTTCTTCCATACCATGGCTACCAGAAGTCTAGATTCACTCTCTATGGATCTATCCCTGGAATGAGGGTGTGGAAAGAGAGAATCGAAGGACTGGTTGACAACTTTTAGAGACTATTGGAGTCACTCAACCTTTCCCTGATGCTGAGATCCTTCTGGGGACAGGGACTCACCAGAGAGTCCAGCAGCGATGGAGCCAAATCCAGGACCTATCTTAATAGTTTGCCGCTCACACTGTGTCTACTAGAGTCTGCTTTGAGGCAGCAAGCAAGTAAACATCTTCTCTCAGACACAATCACACCAGACTTCGAAACAACTAAAGAGCAAAGACTGCAAAAGATTAGAAAAACAACTACAAAAGACACAAGGGATGTTTCATCCTTCTTTTCTAGTAGCTGTTATTTTAGGGAAGAAACACCTTTTCATGCTTCTGGCTAACTTACGTTGGCTACTTACCAATCACTGATTCTTTTATTCCTTTCATTTGAGGAACAATGCCAATACCTGGGTCCTTTACTGCTGAAGCACCAATCATGTTTTGGAAACAAAATGGATCTGATGAGAAAAATTGCTGCACGGCCCCTTTCAAATAAGAATTTTTTTTTCTCTGCTGCTGGTAAAGCAGTCAGGTCTCAGCTGCAGATGCCTGCTCCCAGCTGTTTAGAGTCTGCATTCCTAGCAGACCACCCTCCTTTCTCCTCCCCCCACTCCCACTCCCCCTCACCAGAATTTCGTAAAATTCTTCCATTTTGGCATCATAAGAGTGCCCTCTAGTGATGAGCCAATTAAGAACCTGGGGACCAAGGAATTCTCAGGTTTTGGTCAGAAATGGGTTTGTTCTGAACTTGCTCTTGGCCACCTGAAAACATCGACATCAATCTATTTATCAGTTTAGTCTTTCCCAACGAGGGAAGCGGATGCCTTGTAATGGAGAAAACAAAGCAAACTAAAATGGAGGGCCACAAACCTTAGAAAAGCTGCTGTTTTGCCTCTTGGGAACTATTAACATTCGTGATGCAGGACCCCTGTGTGAGTCATACAATCAGTGTGCAGACGCAAGCTGACTCATCAGTTGAAATCTAGCAACTATTATTATACATGCCTTAGAGTTCCCTGTCGGCAAACATCTGCAGTTGTATGATGGGACCTAATGGTATGTTTGCTCAACTTCTTCACATGTACACTTTTCAGCAGAAAGGAAAGAACCAAGAGTCCCTTAGAAATGATCCTGAGTATAACATACTTTCCATCTGTTGAAAGAAAGACCCCAAAAGGGTCACTTACAATACGTAATATAATATAAAATAAATGCTGTAAGTAAGCACTTGGGATTATTGCCCTCCCCCATTTTATTTCCAGGTTTAAGAGTTTGGTTCTGACTGATCCACAGTACCTGCTATCTTAGAACTGGTTCAAATCAGCAGAAAGGTTTCCACTGTGTCTTTTCCAGTCAACCATAGAAGGCACTACAACATTATTGTATCCCTAATATTTCATTTTGACACAGAGAAAAAGTACAACTGCTTCATTAATATGCTAGCATGTTTCACCACGGGGACTGTAGAAAGGTCCCTAACAAGGAATCATTTGGTCGGTTCTAACATACGGACTGAGATCAATCCCAAGAAACATTTAGTGAAGTCACCAACAGATCAGAAACAAGGCATGCTGCATTCTAGAGATGATACTCCTTTGCATCAGGGTCTTAGGTTTCTGATGAAGTCAAATCATGGTGGGAACAATAGATTTGATGGGAAATGTCACTGTAGCTGGCCCAAAATGAAGAGTTAATTGAGAGCTAGGGTTCAGTGAGCAAGGGTTCCAGCAACTGTGCTTGAACCAGAGCTCCTCTGCTTTGGTTATTTCAAACTGTCTCTCTCATTTTTCCTCAACAAAACTGGGATCGTTTTGTGATCTGCAGCAATTTCCAACAGAAGACACAAATCAAATGATCCACAAAAGATCTGCTCAATTTAATAATCCAGCGGTCTTCATGAAAAGGGAGAAAGGAAGGAAGGAAGGAAGGAAGGGAGGGAGGGAGGGAGGGAGGAAGGAAGGAAGGAAGGAGGGAAGGAACTACATCATCTTGTTCAGATGTTTTCAAAGATGTGATACATGGGAACAAGTACAAGAAACATTTGGGTAAGGTCTTCATTATTATTTAAAAGAAACTCTTACAAAGACTGTGATATGCCACTGTTCTTCTTGCCTCCATTTACCCAGCTAATGTCTTTATCCACAGTTAGAAAGGAGAGAGAATGATCTAGAAGTTGAGTGTGGCTATGAGTCCTCAAAGCCTGGCCTCAGTGATGTACTTCCTCCATTGTGAAAAACAAGCAAACAAAAAACCCTCACATTTCTTGGATTGTTCTCTAAGTAAATACAAACAAAACAAAACAAAACAAACCTTTAAGGAGCCATAAGCTCCTCCAGCAGCACCACCAAACACAAGCCAAGTGTTTGAATGCATGAACCTATGAGTGGACAGCTCTGATTTAAACACACCACACCTGCCAAACAGAAAGCACTATTTTTAATTTGCTGCCAGCTTCCTTGTCTCCTATGTCATTATGGATTCTCCCTTTGGGACCATAGGCCCCCAAAACCTTTTTTTCCCCCCTGTAAGTTGCTTTTGATCATGGTATTTATCACACTAACCAAATAAATAAATGATAGAGCAGATATGGTATTCCTAATCAGAGTTTCCTTGCACTATCTAAGGAAACATTTCTTTTGGATGACTAAGTAATAGTTTTGTGAACTGCAGCCAGCACCAGGCCCAAAAATACTCAGTGCCACTGTCAGCCAAAATAGTTAGTACAGGGCCCATTTGCGAAGTCTAGCAGAGAAAAACGTGTTTCCCAGAATTCTTGAGAGCTATCCCTGGATGACAAACAATAACATTCATAGCATTAACTTACATGCAACTAGTCCTTGCTCGACGACAACCACTGGATGCTTTACAGGAATTATTACACCCAGACAAAAAGTCTAAACTTGCTGTGCAGATAAGAAAAACACACATTGGGATGTGGAGAAGGCTCAGGGAAAAATGGACTTGTTCAGCCAGCCTGGCAACCTGAGTTTGATCCCTAGGGTCTATCCGAGGAAGAAGAAAACCAGCTCTCCCAAGGGTTCCTCTAACCTTGGCATGTGCATGCTTATGTACATGTATGTGTACACAAATGCAAACAAACAAACAAACAAACAGGAAATAAGTAGATGCAATTAAAACTATAAATCAAACAGAAACGGAAAACACAGCTCAAGGGGACTAGCATAGTTAAGTGGGAGAGTCTGCATTCAAATTCAGAATCATAGGACGCCTGTCCCCAAGCTCATTAGCCACTAAGTTGTTATAACTGAAATTGATTTTCCCTTCACTGTAATGCTGTAAAGTAGACACCATTCTCATTTCACAGGGAAGATAGGCGGTCCTCAGAATACAACTTACTCAAGGTCATATAGCTAATAACTGAAGCCATTTAGACAGAAATACCCAGTGTTCCCGCCTCGAATACTATGCTGCGCACATTAGATTCTGGGCTCGTCTCAATGTGGCCCTGATACTGAAAGGGTCACTGTATATAATCATGCTAGGCATGGCACACTTCCACTGAGAGCTGGCGACAGTGCACTCCAAAGTACTTCCATGTATGCCTCTCTCCGTGCTTCTCAGGGGACTATTTTTCATTTTGAATTCCAGGATAGAGTGCAAACCACTTGAACACAAGGAGACTAGAGGAGAACTCAGTGTAAATCTTCCCCAGAGCTGGGCTGTGCCTCAGCCATAAATCAAGCGCCTGTGGGTGGGCCAAGTGCCTGCAGGGAAAGGGAATTGGCAGGCAGATCTGGTCTCGCTCAAACAATGAGCAGAGCTGCCTTTTTTCTATTCTACCTATATTTTTATCAATACAAAAATATGATTATACTGGAGAGACAGACTCCAGAGATCTAGGGCCAGGGTACCAACGTGCAGAGGGAAGGAGCTAGAAGAAGAGCCTGTTCCTGATTCTAAAAAGGCCCACGTGTTTACGGTGGTAAGAGAGTGAGTGGATTCCTTGGGAAATAATAGGTGTTGGTACCAAATGGCAGAGTTCATCTGCTAGCATGACAAACCAGGCCATGAACAACTTTATTGGGACTTAGTTTAAAACTTATTGAAACAGGAAAGTATCCTTAAGAGACCATCAAACACAAGCTCTTCATTATAGCCTCTGAGAGAGAGAGAAGAAGAAGAAGCTATAGAGGTTCACAGAGTTCAGCATGGACCCCAAACAAATCTCCTAGCCCTTCTGACTTTTGGTTTAGGAGTTTAAAAGCACCGCTATTTTCTCTTAAAAAGAGAAGAGAAGAAACCTCCTGTAGTTCCTGCAAGAGGGAGTGATGGGAGCAAAAGGGTCAGGGGAAGCTGGTAGCAAAGGTCGTGAAATGAAGAACAGGCTTTCTTTTCTAATAATAACTGTAAGATATTCTTTCCTAGCTTCTTGCTCGGGTCAAGGAACTAAACCTTGAAGAGATGAAATGCCTTGCCCATCGATGCACAGTGAACACACAGAGAAGGGAGCTTCCAAACTGCTCTCATCCCAAAGACTGTGGGCTTTACACACAAGTGTGGAAGCAACTCGGTTCTCTTTAGCAAGACTCATTTCTTCCTGGTATAAAAGAGGTGTCTCCATGGAGAATTATTGTGTATGTACAAAAATTGCTATAATGAAGCTGATCCAATGGAGCATTGGATAGTGCCTTGCTTGGTCTTTTGAGAAGGCTTTTGATTGCCCATGTTGTCTGGACTCAAGGAAAACAGATGCCATCAGAACAGCCTGCCAAGAAAAGAGCTTTGTAACCCTCCCCATGGGAGCTGGTATGTCACCTCAAGTTGCTAAGGCCACCTCCCTGAGATGGAAGAGATATTGATCAAGGTCTCCAAGCAGCCAGATAACTGGGATGTGTGTGTGTGTGTGTGTGTGTGTGTGTGTGTGTGTGTGTGTGTGTGTCTTCACACTGCAAGGCAAGGGATCTAGATGACATCTACATCCAGAGATACTTCCTGAATGTATCCACACTTGCCAGTGCAAGGAGGCCCACTTCCATTCACTAGTGATGGCCCAGTAAAAGATCAGAGTCTGACAAACACGAGGATTCGGAGCAGATTTCCAAAGAATGGAATTAGAATCTGGTGGTGCTTATTTAAGTTGGACTTGCCAACTTGCTAATTTCAAGTGGCCCTTCGTTCAGCTTGCTCATTCTTCCTCATCAAAATGGGGAGGGCTCTGTGGATCACAGTTAAGGCAAAAAGCACCAGGGTGTTGGTTTTGTGCAAATCAAATGCTGGTTTTCCATTGACATACATTACGATCGATCTCTAGCTACCCAACTTTAGGCAGTTGCCCTTCACACTCTGGCTTTAAGCTACTCTGGCCTTAACCCCTCATCAGATGGGTAATGATCTGGAAACATGCAAGAACCGCTCCTATAAAAGAGGCCCAATTTAAAGGGACCCTTCTCTAGAGAATCCCTTTGTGCCTGTACCTTACATTTTTACAAGATTCAAAACTTACCCTCTACTCTTCTGATATGTGTAAGCTTAACAGTTTTATTTCCCAAGCAATGCATCTATTCGAAGTGCACAATTTGGTGGTGAAAAGTGTACTCATAGAAATGTACAGCCATTATCAAAAATATCTTACCATTTTCAAAAGAAATACTTGACATTTTAGATCTACCAGTCGTATCCAGTTGTTCTCCCGGACCTTACTGCCAAAAATGTAGTTCTTCCCAGGCTCTATGGATTTGTCTCTCTGAAACATTTTCTTCTTTCCTTCCTTCCTTCCTTCCGTCCTCCCCATAACCAAAATGTTTCATGACCCCCATATCCAATTGTTTTTGTGTGAAGTAAAATGCATCTAAACAATTCTATCCTCTATTGCTAACCAAGGCCACAAAACTATTCTGAATGCATCCTGGGCTACAATTATTACTAGCACTATGATTATAAAGATGGACTGAAAAATACAATGGACATATTCAGTCATGCATTCATGTATTCAACAAACACCCTATTGAGTGTCTCTTTATGTACTAGGAATGTCTAGGCACCTGGAATGCAAGACACAGACATGACCCACGCTTTGCATGACATCACAGTGAAGCTAGGAGCATAGCAATGATGCATTAGAGTGGTAATTCCGTCGGACATAACTACTGAAAATACCTATAAACCATGTGGTGTTCATCTGCCATTCACAACTCAGAACTGGGTTCCTGGCTCCACAGACATTCATGAGAGGAAGCCGTCAAGGAGGAGACGGAAGTCAGAAATTCAGGTGGGTTTCATACATGTTCTGCGTTTTTAAATTGAGGCCAATCCATGCAGTACAAGATGAAAGATTTAAAGTGTGGAATTCAGTGGGGTTTAGAATAGTCATATATTGCCAAACCATCACCTCTATCTAGCTCCCAACCATTTTCACCACCTCAGAGGAAATCTGGTACTCATTAAGCAGTTACTCCCTCTCCCTCTCCCTCTCCCCTCAGTGTGTGACAACCACAAATATCTTTTCTGTCTAAATGGATTTGCCTACTGAGATTATTCATATCAATGAAATCATACAATGTGGCCTTTTAAAATCTGGCATATCTCACTACTTAGCATAATGTTTTTGATATTGGTCCAGGTTGTAGCAAGAAGCAAAATCCTGATCCTGTTGGTGACTGAACAATATTCCTCTGAGTATTTGTTTCTGTTTTGCACAGTCTCAGTTCATGCTACTATGAGGATTCTTACATGAGTTTTGTATACATATGTGTTTTCATTTCTCTTAGATGTATACCTAAGGGTAGAACTATGACTCACATGGCAATAGCATGTTTAACTTAGTGAGACACCACCAAACACTTGGACACAGCAGCTGCCCCATCTTACATTCTCATCAGCGCCGTACGGGACTTCAGTTCCTCCCAGAGCTTTAGTTTCCTGTTTAACTCTCAGGCAAGAGTTCTGTTAAATTGGAGAAACCCAATTAGCCCAAAAGATTGGCTGGAATGCTGGGCATTTAGATCTGGGTTTTTTAAGTAATACTTAAGCCAGCAGGAAAAACAAAGCAAACAAGGACAGAATGGGAGTGTGGGCCCTCCCCTCCTCCATGGCCCAGGAGTGTCTCTTGGGCATGCTTACAGATTAAAGGTTGGAGCTGGCAGGTTCACTGGATTATTGTTGAACTGTCCTCCAATCCGGGTCCATGGGATCCACAGCACCCAGCTCAGCTGAGAGCCCAGATTGGAAGGCTCACAGGTGTCGGAACCAAGGCCAGAGGATCCCGTGTGTTTTTCTAAAAGAAATGTCTTGGAATCAATACTGACTATGGCAAGGAAAGAGAGACCAGTGCTGCCTTCTCTGCTCCATGCAAAATTCAAAGTTTCAATGGGTTGTGCCTGCTATGAGATCCCATGGTATTTGACACTGGCTGGGATGTGGATTTAGGAAATAAATAACAATGATGAATTTCTAGCTCTCAAGATGATGGCATGTGAGTATATCACTGAAACTTGCCCTTATGGCCTGTCTGTCTCCTTCAGTGAGCAAGCAGCTGGACGGCTACTGAATCCATGGCTCCTGCAGTCTTTATCACTCTATGGGCAGCTCAGCCTCATTCCTTGGTTCCATTAAATCGTTCAAGCCATTCCACGCTATTTGCAGGCACTGAAACTGTCCCTGTCAGGATGACATACCTCTCACCATCCAGGAAGGGCTGAGGCACAATCCCGAAGTCCCTCCTCACCATGTTTAGAGGAAAGGAAAGAAAGCTTGGAGGAAGAATCTTGATGATCCTGACCACTTTCAAAATCCTTGACTCTTCGGTTACCTGAGACTTTGATGAGTAGACTTGAAATTATATCAGCTGGGTCATTTTTTTTTCTGTGTATGCGTGTGCAGGTCAGAGGTCAATGCTCTGAGTGTCATTCCTCAGGAGTCATTCATTTTGGCTGTTTGAAACAAGGGATTTAGTTTGTTTGCTTGCTTGCTTGCTTGTTTATTTCTAGGACCCGTGACTTACCTATTAGGTTCGGGTGGTGGGTCGGAGAGTCCCTGAGATGTCTGCTTCTCTGTGCCCCAGTGTTGGGATATATGTCTATTTAAGACTATATCCTAGTCATATATTTCAGTTCAAACAACCTATATCTCACCAGATCAAACAAATAAATTTATGTGACAATCCATGTATCTTTTAAGAAGCCAAATATCAGGTACTTGCAAAATGAAAATATACTACTTTTACTAACAATTTTTGCCTTTTCAAATCAGTTTTTCATATAACTAACCTCTGCTTTGAGATAGCACTATCTTCATTTAAAACGAATTGAAATATGTGTTTGAAATTTTCTGTTTTAAATCCTAACATAAGCAATATTAGTAGTTATACCACATATAAGCAAAAATAAATTGGAGTACTTACTAATTTGAAGGAGGGGAATAAAGGAGTCCTGAGGCCGAAAAGCATGAGAAACTGCTGATAATAAACTATTTTTCCCTTGAATTGGCTACATAGCATGGACTGGACTCAAATTTGCAATCCTTCGGCTACGACTCCTGAATGCTGCTGATTATAGGAATGCACAATGATGCTCTGAGCTAGAACATAACTCGGGTAGGAGTTGTGTCCTGAAGCCCTGTTCTGAGTGGTGCTGAGTGTGCTGAGTGTGCTTCCTGTTTGGAGGGGCCAAACTAGAAAATGAGTAATAGGAACTCAGCCCCTTCACTGTGCAGACCATGGAGCTTAGTGAAGGCAACAGTCATGGGGGTTTAAGTCAAGAACAGCTGGGGTCACATCTGGATCTTCAGTGAGTTTCTTTGTAACTGGCTGCCTCGAAAGGAATACCGGCGCCTTCCACTTGTTGAGCTCTCCACCTGCACAGCACTGCGCTAAGAGACTCTGTGCCTTATGAAAGCGAAGCCAAGCCACCTCCACAGCCTCCGTACTTCTGCTCCCTAAGCACATTTGGTCTGCGTGCTTGGTATTTGTAAAACTGACCTAGACATGCAGGCGATAGTGAACCCCGGCTCCATCACCATGTTCATCTTGGAGTCAGGTCAGCCTTGATTTCCCTAAGATAAAGAATTCAACCTGGCACTGACTTTTTGTCGACATCTTGATAAGCAGCAGGCAACCACCAGAGAATGGATTTTTGAAAAGCTGGGAATCAATTAATTTAATCAGGTCCCTGTAGGGTTCAAGCAAAGTTCACATGGCTGACAACTGGAAAGTTGTCTTGGCAGCTTGCCACATGGTGACTCCACGGAGCATGCCTTGTGCCCAGCACCCTCTCACCCTCCACAAACATCCCTCCCTCGGAAAGGACTGCTGGGAAAAGACGGGCGGGAAATGCCTTTCGCTAAGCCCTCTATCACTAGCGAGGCAGCAGCAGCAGGATGGAGAGGGGCTGAAACAGTCCCCAGAAATTGCTCGCTCGTGTCTCAGAATAGCAGTGGTGGGATGGCCGAAGGAACCATGCCAGTCAGGAAGCAAAGAGAGAATGACACATCAGAATCATCAGGGAAGCAAATGAAACAGCACGCCTACAGAGCTCTGCCCCATAGGAGAGCCACAATGGTTAAATAACAGTGGCCCACACTCTGTGTGTGTGTGTGTGTGTGTTTCTGCGGGCACATACATATGCATATGTGTGTAATGTCTAAATACATACAGTCTTGGGAAACCAGGGAGCACCAAACTTTCTCACTTTGTGGTCAGGGAAACTAAGAGAGGGGAAAAGATTAACCTTAGGGCATATTAAGGGTTCAAGAAACAGTTGGGATGTGAACCCACATCACCAGGATCCAAGAACAGCGCTCTTACTGTAGTATCGCACCGCGGCAAGGCTGAGAGAAGGACCAGTGTATGCACATACATGCATATTGAGCAAGTGTGTGGTTAGAAGAAAGTAAGGGATATTTAGTAACAACCAAGTCATTTTTTTAATTTGATTTATGCTCTTCCTTTTAATTCTTCCTCTTTTCTTGCAAATTGGTCATCAAAATCCAGGCTCTCAATTTACAGATGAGAAACTCAGGGACAAGAGTGGAAAAGGGAATTGCTCTGGGTCAGATTTTAAGACCCAGATCTCCAAGCTCTTTCTAGCTGGTGTTCCTCCCACTACATTTTCACCCCTTAGTCACATCCTGAGAGAAATATATGGTTACCGATAGCATTTCATTAGTAATCCTCCTACAGAGGCAAGCATTGTTGGAAGCCAGCACAGTTCCTGAATCTTTAGCAGCAGCCTGCCCTGGGAACTGTGCTGCCTGATTATTTCCAATATGAGTTCAAATTTCAGGGTTTCCCTGGAAGTATCTGGAAAGCCAACACTGCTAATGCAGATAAATGATGGCAAAACTAAAAGGGATGTGTTGTCACGAAATAAATTATTTGCATAGGTGGGGCTTCTCTCTTAATTTAAAGTTACAATTTGTTTTCTGGCCTTTATGTATAATTAAATATAGATGTTCTTGGAGCTTAATGTCAGTTTAAATTTCAGCCCTTGGAAAGTAATTTGTTTGCATGTTCAATGAACAAAACATTTTTTATCGGTTCCAAAGACGGAGGTTCATGCATCATAAATCAAGGTTGCCTTTATCAACGCTAAAAAGGTCATGCAAAGTAAGATTCTAATTCTAGGGTAGCCATGCTCTAAAAGTGAAAAATTGAGCTTCTGGTGTTCGTAAGTATAAAGATGCCTTATTTTCTTTAGGAAGCATGTATAGGAAAATACAATCAATCTTCCTTTGTTGCCCAGTGCTTACACACAAGCCAGCTACATGACGCCCATTATGTCCCTTTGGATTAAATATCCTGGAGGAAAATTTCTTTCCCTTTCAATGCCCGAGTTTCTTTATATTCCATATACTTCTAAATTCTTTCTGTTCTGCCAGGATCATGTGTGAGCCAGTTGAACCCTCCTTCTGACATGGCATGAACCTCACTAATATAGAGGTGCTCGCATGCCTTTGCCTCTTTTATTGCTGTTGTTATTTTTATTTGTTTGTTTTTCAATACAGGGGTTCCTTGTATAACAGTCTTGGATGTCCTGAAATTTACTGAGGTGATCAGACTGGCCTTGAACTCACAGAGACCCTCCCTGCCTCTGCCTCCTGAGTGCTGGGATTAAAGGGGTGTGCCACCACTGCCTGTTGCCTTTGCCTCTTAAAGTCAGCAAAGCCGAGTTTTCGAAACTGCCTCACAGATGTGTCCCAATGAATGCTCTCTGTCTTACCATTGTTTAATCTGAGCCATTCAAATTTACAGAAATTCTTTCAGATATTTGTTGAAATTGTGGTTACAATTCCAAAAAGGGTTAGGAAAATGGGCTCTGAAACAGTAGAAATCTTCAACGTCTAAAGGTTCCATACTAGAAACAACAGCCGTGACTGAACGGTAAGAATGGAAACATCTAGGGAGTATCAGCATTGGATCTGGACTGGGGTGGTGTGATAGATGACAGATAATGCTAAGTGCATTATGCTATTTTTTTGATTTAATCCTAACAATTAAACCTTAAAAATACAATTATCTCCATTTTACAAATGGCACACAGAACAATTAAGCCATTTGCCCAAAGTGAAAGCTGAGTAGAGATTTGCATTAGTTATTTGTTCCTAGATTTTAGTGTTAACAAAGTAACTGCCAGGCTAGAGAGATGGCTCAGGAAGAGCATTGCCTGTTCTTCCAAACATCCTGAGTTCAAGTCCCAGCAACCACATGCCGGCTCACAACCATCTATAATAAGGTCTGGTGCCCTCTTCTGGCTTGCAGGCACACATGTGGACAGAATATTGTATACATAATAAATAAATATTTTTTAAAAAAGTAACTGCCTAGAGGTAGACAGCTCTAGTAAATAACCAACTCCTCTCCCTCCCAACCTCTTCATATCCCTCCCCATTTTAAAATGCAAGATAATGTGGCCAGAAATGTTGAAAACTAGACTAGGGTCAAATCATATACACCTGAGAACCATCACAGCTCATTCTCCTATCTGAAAACATGACTTCTCTTTATATAGTCAGCTGAAGTAAAAAATGCATTTCTGATCACACTGATTTCAGGAACACTCAAATTACCAGCTTCAACCACCAAAGTCTGCCTCTTCACAAACAAAGGCAGGTCTAATTGAAGCCCAACTTTTATTTAAAAAAAAAAATAGCATGTTTAAAGATAGAGAGGTGACTTTTATGGTTAAGAGCATTTGTTGCCTTCAAAGAAGACCTGGACTTGATTCCTAGGACCTACATGGTGCCTCATAACCATTCCTAAGAGCAGTTCTAGGGGATCCGATACCCTCTTCTGAACCCCTCCTCCCATGGCTACAAGAAGCAGGCATTAATTAAAATAAATGTACCTACAAGTATAAGAATATGTCATGCTGGCCCAAACAATCTAAACTGAATGGCCTTGGACACCAAACATCATTAGCTATATCGTCTATGAATGAAAACAAGTGAATGGTGACAGGAAGACCTGAAAAGATGCATTATGACAGCAGAGATCAGCATCCCAAAAAGAACAATGGTGAGATGAGGGGTAGAGGGAAAGGTGGTGGTTGGAAGTATGTATAATAAAAGTCCCAGAGAAATAAAATGATGACAAAATCTAAATTAATAAAAGGCAATTTATTGTTTTATTGTTTCAAGTCGATAAACTGCTGTGGGACAATTGTCTTGTACACTTTAAAGATTTATCACTTTTATTGGTTTAATAAAATGCTGATTGGCTAGTATCCACGTAGAAAGTATAGGTGGTATGACCAGGATAGAAGAATTCTGGGAAGAGAAAAGGCTCAGTCTGCAGCCATCAACCAGATGCAGAGGAAGCAAGATGAGACTGACTCACTGATAAAAGGTACCAAGCCACATGGCTAACACAGACAAGAATTATGGGTTAAGATGTAAGAGTTAGTTAATAAGAAGCCTGAGCTAATAGGCCAACCAGTTTATAATTAATGTACACCTCAGTGTGTTTCTTTTGGACCAAATGCTGTGGGACCAGCTGGAATAGAAATCTCTGTCAACAATAAACCAAATTATTTTCTCAATTGTTAAAACATAATTGAAAGATTTAAACCAAAGCAAAAAAATTAAAATAAAGAGATCTTGTCAATGTCCTAGGCAGTTGTCAGATGAACAACTCATACTTCATTGTCATTTGGTATCTCCTTCCTGGGAAGGAGGCTTGTATGGGAACAAAATGATCATTGTCACACTCAAGAAAGTGATATCAAGATAGATAACAGAACTTACTAAATTGTGCCACAATAACTCTAGTCAAGATATGTTACAGAGTCTCTTAGGCAACAGGTCAAGGGTCAAGCACGTCAAACCAGGTATCAAGGAGATTTAAAGACTCCAGTGGTTCCAAGAAAAGAAGTTCATAAGATAGCAAATGGCAAAATCCAGCTCGTGGCAAGGAATCCATGCAGTTATTCATGCCCGTGAGGTCAGTTAAACTGCAAATGTCTAAAGAGGCAAATAATGTGGAATCAGGGTGTGGAGACTTCTGAACTACAGTCATCAGAACTAAAATAAGAAGGCTGATCTCAAGGCTCACTTGAATCTGGAACTATTTGAGCTTGAAGGTGAGGACATCACTGAGAAAGAACAAGTGGAATTGTGGTACTTGCGGTTTCTTCTTCTTCCTGCTCCTTCTCTTCTTTATTGGGCAATATTCACCCCCCCAAAAAGACTGGGTTTGCAGCATCATGAACATAGTATGAGCAATTGGACATTGCAGTACATAACCACGTAAGGTCACAGTGTTGCCTTCTATAAAGCAAGAATTAGGTGAGAGTATTTGACTCCAAGATTGAACTAGTCAATCTAACGATACAACAATAGCACTGTAGCTACTAAGCCTAAGTCTCCTGAGATATATCATGAATATACTATCATGTCACTGGGGTGGGAGAAGACATAGAGTTTCCATTAGTTGATTTTCAACTTTATTTCTTAAGTTTTAACATCCCTTAAGCCATTTTGTTCTTAACTGCTTACCTATGAATTGATCATTTGAACTCTTAAGTACAGGGTGCTGACTGTATTCCTAATGATACCCTGGAAGTGTCAAGATGCCCATCAGGGAAAATACCTGAAAATGAGGATGTCTCCAGGGGGAATGATAACTCAAGATAGCAGCAGGATACCTTACAAGTCTTCTCCCATCTGACACACACACACACATACACACACTGCTCAGCACTATACTAAGCACAAGGTAAGCACATTATTTATCTGGATGAATGAGAGAATGAATAAATGAAAACATAAATGAAGCAATAATCAAACAAATGTAAAGTGAGAGGGTGGTATCAGTCAATAGGTTGGAGTATCTTAGACAAATAGAAAAGTCCTCTTTGCCCTTCATAAAAAGATGGCCACTTACAAAAGACAAAAGGATGAATATAATGAATATACACACACTGATAGGGAAAGAAAGGTGGAAAAGATCATGGTACCGGAACTCAACAAATTTCATGATCTCTGCTTACAAAGGGCAGTCGTGAGGCCTAAAATAAAAGTTCTACTTCACAAGGTCAAATAATCCAGACTGTGTAGAGAACTAACCAGAAACATCTTGAGAAAACTTTAAGATCTGAAAATCAAAGTGCACACACACTGAAACGGGCTCTAAAGTGTAATTCTATATCCAGAAAAGGACCTAAGAATGCTTTCTTGCTTGATAATACATTGATTACTTTATTAAGTGTAATAAAAGTATCTGTGGTTGGATATGTAGTAAGATCACAAAGAAAACTAAGAAGTAATTTATACAGCCTACAATAAAAATCACATCCCTAGGGGCTGGGAGATGGCTCAGCAGTTAAGAGCACTGACTGTTTTTCCAGAAGGCTCTAGTTCTATTCCCAGTACCACATGACAGCTCACAACTGTCTCCAACTCCAGTCCTAGGGAATCCAAAGACCTCTTCTGGTCTTGGTGGGCACTACATACATGTGCACAGACTTAAAGGAAGGCCAAACATCCATTCACATAAAATGAAAATAAATCAAAATCCACACAACATTAGTAGGAATAACACATTTTAGACATGACATAAAGGTGATAACATATTTCGGCACTGAGCAAACACTTTGATTTTTTTCTATCACCGAGAATGGAAACATTCTCACAAGTAAGAGACCTTTCCTCATGTCCACCTCCCCCCTCCATGCTGGGATTTTATTTAGTATGAGATCACTCAGGTCTTGTGCACACTGCCACATCCAGAAGTAAAGGTGGTGCAAACTGGATAGGATGGGTTTTTAATAGAAAGAAGAACACAGCAAGTTGGGTGGGTAGGGAAGGGAAAGTGTCAAATCTGGGAGGAGGAGGAAATGAACATGATCAGAACACATTGTCTGAAGATCTCAAAGAACTAACCAAAAATAGTCCTTTTATGATAAGTCATTCACCTTTACATCACCTGTATCTGTTGGAGAACACTTCCGGGGACCCTCAAGAAGAGTTCCGGACTGCACTCCCTAGCCCACCTTCAGGGGAATGGGAAACAATGCGAAAGCAGGACGTTAGCCACTCTGTGACTGCAAACGCACATTAATCAATGCCTGTGCCTTTTTTTTTACATATGGATTCCTCCCATTAGCTGTTAGCCCCTACCTCCTTTAAGCAGCATGCTAGAGAGATATGGTGTGGAAGTGGGGCACAAATCTAGCCTTTTGCAAGCTGATTTCATCTGCCATAATACATGCCCCACTCCCAAAAACTGGCCATAGGATCAACCAATTGTTTCTTCTGAATCGTTTCACTGAATCCCTCAGGTCAGCGCTGGGAAACAGCCAAACCTACAGAAGGGGCAAGCGGAGCTCTTTGGCATTTCTCTGCCTAGAATATGCTTCGCTCTCCCCAGGATTAGTGGGAGGGAAGGCCCCAAATGCAGAATAGGGAAGTGGCAGCTTCAGCAGCCAGCAGATTAGGCATGGGACTGCTCTGCAAGCCTCCTGGGGAGTTGAGAGATCCATTCCTGGAAGTAGGCTTGCCTTTGATCGGGCAAGGCACCAGGCAAGGCCTATGGTGTCCTCAGATCTACTGGCTGTGTTCTTGGATAACCCTTGCATCTAGGCCAGGGCAGATTTCTATCCTCGTCTTGGCCTGAACTGGCAGCCTTTAGTTAATAATCTCCCTGACAGAACATGGTATCTTGAGTGACTCTGTTGTCGTTTTTGGTTTAGTCTTTCTTTGCAGTGTGTTTCTCTTGCTTCCTCGGCTAGAGTTGAAAATTCAGACTTCCTTGCCCCTTCTCACAGAGCCTGAGATGGAACGGGAAACAGGGGCCATATCTTTGGACAAGGGCAGCCCACAATGAACTGAATCTTGGCTTGTTTTACCTAACTCGCAGACACCCTCCCAAGGTCAGACAAAATTATCTTCCTCCCTGTTGCTTCCTCCTGACGTTGACAAATCCAAACGGGTCCTGGACTAGACCTTGCGGGGGACGTGGACAAATGCTTTCCCTGGGTAGGCTGCGGAACTATGGGAAAAGAATGGAGCAAGTCTGCTGACAGCTAAAAGAGAACCTCTGCATTTTCATATCAACAGTTAATCTACTGTGTCACTGCTCTTACGAAACTAAAAGAAACGCGGTAACTGCTCTGACATTGAAGCCGTGTAGCAAAAACGATTTTGCAGAGCAAATAACTATCTTAGACTGGCTATTTTATGCCTTATTGAACAAGCAGCAGTTTATGAAAACAACGTTTCATAAATACAGTTGCAGGTTCCCAAGTGGAGACTGGTGGGATTTGCAGCGGGGAGAATCAAATAATCAGATTCTTCGTTCTCCCCAGAGCTTTTGCCATGTTTGCCCAACCGGGGCCTCAACTGATGAGTAACCTTGCATTTGAGCATATCTCCCGAAGATCTGAAGTCACCATCAGAAAGAGCAAGAGCTATAGCAAGGTTGGCAGGTGGTCAATTAGAATGAGACCTTGGCTAATAGAGACGAGGACAAACCTCAGCCGGGCTAGCAAGGAACCTGAATTGCAATCATACCAGTAACTGACTGTCCTACAGGAGAAGTCCTTTACCATTGGCGGTCAGGTTAACTCAAGATTATCACCTGGAAAAAGCAGACAAACATACTTGTCTATGCAGGACTGTGAGCAACTAGGGTGCCTTATTGGAACGTCATGCATATAAACCACTAGATTTGCGAAGGCTTATCATTATGGTTATATTTCTGAAGAAGAAGTTGCCAGAGGCAGTGAATTCCTTAAATACAGTATTTAAGAAAAGGCTGCCTGAACATGTATGCCAGGAAGATAGTGAGAAGATTTCCGGTGCTTTGATGAACTTGACACTAGATGTTCTTGAATGGTTTCTGAAACTCTAACTCTCTAGCTCCAGAATATACAAAATTTTCATACTTGTGTGGCTGCGCCCAGCCAGGTGAGATGGTCTAGCACTCTCTGAGCTCAGTTTCATATTTTCTACCATTTTTTCTAACAATAAAATCAACAGGTATAGCTATAGGTGATACGGCCCTGGGTTCCGTCCTCAGCACTGTGAAATATATTTTAGAAAAGAAAATCATTACATACTCATTATGGAAAAGGGGAGAATGCAGAAAAGTATGAGGGAAACTGTAAAATTATCCATAATCCTCCATTTTAGAAATGATTGCTATTTACATATTATAGCATACTCAGTCATTTCCTATGTATTTTACTGTAGGTTTTTCATTAAAGATAGAGATGTGTTATAAAGTGAGGCTGTAGTTAGTTTTGTTCCTGGAATTTCTACATACAGAGAGAGAGAGAGAGAGAGTCAGAGACAGATTGGGGGGGGGGGACTAGTGCTTTCCCTAGAATTTTAAATCTTTACATAGTCTCTAAGAACATGATTTTGAATGAAGACCTTAGCAAAAAGCTAATCTGTGGTTATACATTAACTTAGGTTGAACAAAGAAAATTTTCCAAATTTCTGCTTTGACTCTATTGTTACGGGATGCTTTAGCAAAGATCTGCACATGCCAGTGTCTGGGTCCGAGAGCTTTTCTGGGTGTTAATGTAAGCTAGCAAAGCTGCAGGTTGAAAGCACACATAGATTTTTTCTTACTTCTATTCATTACATTATTGAACATCCTCTCAAGAAAAGCTGAGTAATTTGTGGCTCCTGCTAATAGTGTATGAAAATATGCACTCAACTAACACTTCTCCAGCCCTGGGAATTTTTATCCAAACATTTCTCAGGCAGTTTAATGTGCAAAAATATTTTTTCATTGTTAAGCTTAACTTACAGTTCATTGATTTCTAGCGGAGTTAATCGTGTGTGTGTGTGTGTACACGTATGTGTGTGTGTGCTTTTTTAAAAAAGCTGTTTGTACTTAATGTGTGGTGAACAGCTCTTTTGCATTAGCCAGTTTTAAGGCATACTATGCAGATGCAATCAGTTGGGAACCATCATATCCAAGGGGAGGCAGTGGTTCTGTAAGAAGCCATCCCATCAGAAGCCCCCTAGTTTTCATCTTTCAGAAAACCACTCAGAAAGGAGGGAGAAGAGGACCAGAGTGAGGACTGAAATCCCGCATTGCTTTCTGTTTCCCTGCTTTTACTTCTGCTCTGCTTCTAACGAGCAGCAAGCCAAGAAAAGACAAATAGAAGTGGGGAGTGGGTGAGGTTGTCTTTAGAAACGGGGAGGGGGAAATGAGAACAATTTTTTTTTCTTTTTCTGGGAGCCATGCAATTCCCCAAACGTACCACTGGATGGCAATCCTCCATTGGCTAGGCAAAAGCCTGTAACGTTTCTAAGGAGGTTAGGGAAACTGAGGAAGTAGCTACAGAAATTCATTGACAGGTACAGAAAGGCAATGACCAGCTAAATACAGCTACACTTTCAATTCCAACGGGAACATGGTTCACTAGTATGGAAAGCATTGAAAAGATTATACATTACAGACAATGAGACATTATGGGAACTGGCCAAGAAAGATCAGAACTGGGAGAATAGGTTTCTCCCAGATCGTTCTTTCCCTCTGTTCTATTTTGAGTATAGTTTGATTTACTTCTTTGGGTCTGAAAAAGCAAAATCATCTAGTTTGGGTGTGTAGTAGTAAGTTCTGCATGCTTCTCAGCCACCATGGAGTATGGCGTACATTGGAGGGGTGGCTGTTTTACACTAAGGACTCTGAATTGGACCGCTGTGATGGCAATACTGTTCTAGAAAGCAGGAACAAAGTTCCAGAGGACAGAGAATCAATAGCGAACTCTTGGGGATGCATACAGCTTGCTCTAATCTCAAAGGAAGCACGGTATAGGAGACAGAGCACAGGTTTGAGGGCATTTAGCTGGGGATGCATTTCTCCTGGGATCTTTATAGGTACGTGATCTTGGAAAAGCTACCTTACCTCTCTAGGCGGTGATAGCTTCCCTGTGTAATGCAGAATGACAGTATCTCTACCTCATGGAATGCAAGAAACATTACTACTAAGGGCTGGGAAGATGGCTCAAATGCCAGTGTGTGGACCTGAGATTTGATACCCAGCACCCATAGCTGTGTGTGGTAGAATGGATCCATAACTTCAGTGCCGGGGGCTCCACGCCAGACACTCTAGCTAGCCTGTCTAGTCAAAAGAGGTGAACGCTGAGAAAAACGGTCTCAAAAGTAGGTAGAAAGTAACTGAGGGAGACATAAACCTAGACTTTTGGGGTTCATACACATACAGCTGAGTGCAAGCACATATACATAGCCCCTACACACACACAATTAAAACTAAAGTAAATTTTGAAAAAGCAACAAATGACAAGTATATCCATTTTTTTTCAACCATCTCTCTTGAAGTTACTGGCATAGTTAAAGAGGAAATCAGAATGACGTATTGAATTCAACCTTGTTTGGAAACTGAGACAAGGGGATAAGCAATGTCTCTCACAAGTCAAAGGAGAAGTGGGTATACAAGATAAAACAGATTCCAGATTCCAAGGTCATGAAGGAAGAGACTGTCAGTGTCAGTGTAGACAAGCCTCTAGGCGGGCTGCCAAACAGCGGGTCCTTTACAGAACCCATTACACAAAGGTCAAACAAGGATTAGCCCAAATATGGATGAACCCTTGTTGCAGATCCTCAGTTAGCATTTCCTTAACAACAGGAGTAAATGGGGGTTTTGTTTGTCAAAACTTGACTCTTATTATTTTACTTTTATGCATCAATTTAAGGAAGCAGCTAAACAGATAATTCATAAGTCATGTATGGCTATCTGGTGTTCCATGTCACGTATGCACCCGTTAAATCCCCCAGTTGCCAGGATGACTTGAGGTTCGGGAATGCAGAGCCCACCACATAAAGAACGCACTGGGTAAATCCTAGAGTTCACAAGCTCCAAAGTCAAAGATCTGGTTCATTCACGGACCCACCATTTGATTCAGAACAAAGGAATCAAAATACAGAGGTCATGTATCAAACACTTACCATTCACAAATGCACATTTTCTAGAACACAGCACTTGCCATGCTACCTAGAATGCACCACTTTGGAATCACTCACTTAAAGTCTATGTGATATGCTGTAACTGTAAGGAATACTTGATGTGTTGAACAATTAAGGAAGTCAAAGAAAAACTCATTAGTGACTGCAGGGCATGAGAGACATGACAGGAAGAGAGTTGTTTCATCCAGATGTTTGAAATCCACATATTTGATGTGGACTCCTGCTGAATTCAGATGGAAGAAAATCGTCCAAAGGACGGTAGAGTGAATAGCTCTCCCAGAATCTGCTGTGTTCCAAACCATCCATCACAGGAGGAAGTCTAAGAGCTCCAGTTAAAAGGGACATCAGCATTTGGAGGCCCTCAGAATGTAACAGAGCAAGAGTTCTGGATGTGGCTTCGATGGTAGAGAGGTAGCCTGGCATGCGTAAGGCCTTGTGTGTGATTCCCTAGCATACACTAAACCGGGTGTGATGGTGATGCCTGTAATATCAGTACTCAGAAAGTAGAGACAGGAGGACAGAGATGTGAGTTTACAATTAGCCTGGACTAGATAGTTCAGTTCGAAGCAGCCTGCGCTACATGATATACTAGGTCTAATAAACCAAAAGGAAAGCAGCATGCTAACCATCTTCTCCCTGGACCAATGGTTTGCATTGCACAGTCAAATCAAGAGTTTTTAATATTTGGTTAAGGCCTGGCCTTTAAGATTTTAAAGAAATAGTTGTGACCTAGGGTCAGCACATCAGTTATTTTTCCTGCTAATTCTCTTAGTAGTTAGACATGGGCAAGTAACAATTCAAAAGCAGGCTACTTGTCTCCAGTGATTCATTAGTAGCTGTCCCTCCTGCTGTACTTTGAAAAACTCTAAATGCTTAAGTGTTTCAAATTTCAGATTTTGCTAAGATTTTTGGAATGTCTGAATATGCATGAGTTATCTATAAAAATGGGACTCAAGTCTAAATACAAAATTCATTTCTTTCATATACAACTTATGCACATAGCCTGACTATATTTTTATATGTTTTAAATAATTTTGTATGTTTTCACTGAAACTTGTCACATGGAGTCCTGTGTTGGTAGTTTCTACTTGTGGCATTTTGTCACTGCTCAAGAGCTTCAGGTTTCAAAGGAATTCAGACTTCAGGCTTATTATTATTATTGTTGTTGTTGTTGTTGTTGTTGTTGCTGCTGCTGTTGTTGTTGTTGTTGTGGATGATGATGATGATGATGATGGTGATGATGATGATGGGGTGGTTACCTTGCACAGCTTTGGCTACAGAGCAAAAAGAAAATACTATGGAGTGAATGTGTCTAAGCCAAAGATACTGCGTCAAATAATTCAGGCAGAAACCTGAAGAGACATTGTCTCTAGAAACAGCAAGACCTTTGACTAGAGACACAAGGAGTCCAAATGCCAGGGAACAAGAACCAAGCCTGCTATGGAATGCTGTCCACTGGGCAAGCATGGCCACTGCCAATTTAAAACGAGAGAAACTATGATTATTCAAATGAAACCCTCACAGGTTGAGTCCCCTATAATCTATCATGGAGAAGATCCAGCATTTAAAAGCATACCAAATGCAAGTGACCCCACCCTCCAGCAGATGGGAAAATAGTAAATGGTTCCTGAGAAAGGGAGACTTTCCACCAATAGAGCAGCTACTGTGACATTGCCCTGCTCCTATAGGTAGCTCCCCACCTGTAGTGATACTACACTTGTATTTTAATAAATAAAGCTTGCCTGAAGTTCAGAGAGTAAATCAGACCCATTGTAAAGCCTTACAGACAAGGCAGTGGTGGCACACACCTTTAATCCCAGTAGCCACACTAGTTTGCCATAGAAACCAGGCAGTAGTGGTGCATGGCTTTAATCCCAGATTAAAGAGAGAGAAATCTAAGATGGGAGGAGACAGCTTTCACACAGTCTCATTCTGAGATGCCTGGAGGCAGGATCGTCATTTCAAACTGAGGTAGAGGTAAGAGCCAGTGGCTGGCTGTTTTTCCTTTTCTGACCTTCAGGTTGAACCCCAGTTTCTGTCTCGGGGTTTTTATTAATCATGCTACAATCACATATGTTCTAAGCAACCCCAAATAAACTCATTGGCTCACCAAGATATATTTGGGTGCAATTGTTTGTTTTCATGCCCCACCCCCAAGAAAAGCCAATGTGGCAATGCCTGTTTTGGATAAAAGAGAAAATATTCTGACCAGAAATTCCAGTTTCGTAATTTCCATGCTTTTCTTTACCTGTCTTTGAAAACGTCTCTTTCCTGTAGCATTCAAGTGAAGCAGAACAGAATTAAAACCCAGCCTTTTAGTACAACTTAACAGCTATCAAAACAACCATTACCATGCTTCTTAAGGTCTGTTGCCACACACACTGAGAGAAACAAACTGTAGGGCCGCGCTAGCACACACAGGGCAAACATCACAGTGCCCATGCAGAATTTGAATCAGCAGTGGCAGGAAGGAAAATAAAAACTCATCTTGCTTGTCTGCTGTGGGACAATGGTCTTGTACTTTGTAAAGATTTTCACTTTTATTTTAATGAAATGCTGATTGGCCAGTAGCCAGGCAGGAGGTATAGGCAGGACGATGAGATCAGGAGAATTCTGGGAATAGAAAAGTATCAGTCTGCAGTCGTCACCCAGACAGAGAGGAAGCAAGAGGAGAATGCCTCGCTGATGAAAGGTACCAAGCCATGTGGCTAAAACAGACACGAATAATGGGCCAATTGAAGATGTAAGAATTAGTTAATAAGAAGCTTGAGCTAATAGGCCAACGAGTTTATAATTAATGTAGACTTCTGTGTATTTCTTTGGGACTGAACAGCTGTGGGACCAGGTGGGACAGAAACCTTGGTCAACACTTGTCCATTTCTTTATGTGGATTAGATGGCTTTTTAAGTTGTTGAGTAGATATGTATCATGAAAACCTGGACAGTCTTGTACAGCTCACATGTGGAAATGAGGGAATGTTTCCTGGAGAAGGTGGTACCTGCACCATGGCTGACTCTGGTGATTTGAGGGCCATAACTGTCGCAAAGGGGGAAGCTTTGGTCTTATAATATGACTTTGTCTACCCGAATCTCTTCTGCCACCTAGCAACTTCATTGATGCTCTAACAAGGCTAAGTAAATAAATAAGACAGCAAGCTTGCTGATTGGAAGTGTGAACAGAGAGACACAAAGAGAGTCCAAGGGAGAGAGGGCAGCAAGGAGACTGATTTCTTTTTTCTACACCTTGTGGCACTTGCAACAAAGAAAAAACCCACTTCCCTTTCCATGCAGAATTATCTTGAACTTCTGACAGTACAGTACAGTTCAGTACAGTAAGAGGGACTACAGCCTATGATTGAGAAAAAGATCAAGAGATGAAGAAATCCGATCATGAATACTGGCGTGGCCTCTAAGGGTAGTGTCATGACCATAAACAAATTCACTGAGAGGAACTGTAGTGTCATGACCATAAAGAAATCCACAGAGATGAACCCTGTAGGCCTCCATTTCCCAATTTATACAACAAGCTGGACTCAGTGTTCTTTCTCTCTGGCCTCTCCTAGCTCTGAGCACTCAGATCCTTTGCTTGCCTGAGGAGAGAAAGGCCCGGGGCAGGAAGTAGAATGAAGCCCCTGAGCAGTCACCTGTCCTCCCTTTGTAGGTGCTGGCCCTGGAGGCGCCACACTCTCCACACAACAGGTTGAGATTTTCCTGTCCGCTGTGGTAAAGAAACAGCGGGGTTGTAAGGTTTAGAAGATAAAGGTACGCTGTTAGTGACAAAAATCTTACATGGCTTTCTTTGATTTTTGAGGGGACAAAAAAAATGGCTTCTCTCTCTCTCTCTCTCTCTCTCTCTCTCTCTCTCTCACTCTCTCTCTCTCTCTCTCTCTCTCTCTTTTTAGATAAAGCAACTGCATGGGCCATTCAACATGCCCGTGAATCAGAGATCAAATATTTTCTTTCTTCTTCAACATAACTCTCTATGGGAAAAAAGAATCTAGTATCAATAACAGCATTAGAGGGGACTACCGTTCAAACCCAGCTAAGCTGTAATTCCAGCCTGCCAATCAGGACACAGGCAACTCCAAACCCCATAGCCATTACTGTCTACCTCTTTTCTTTTGAAGGACCCTTTGATTTCTTTCTTTCCTTTCATTTCTTTGGCTTTGCAAGCCAACACTGAACACGTTGGTGACACTCAGGAGTTCATTAGGAGTTTCGCTCTCGTTAAGCCTTCCTCAGCAAAGACCGCTGGTAATGGGACCAAAATAAATCTTCTCAGATTTAACTCCTCTCTCCCACAAAGCTGCTGTCCTTGGCTGCTACGGGTGTTGCCACCATTTAAGGGAGGGTGGCCTCATACCAACCTCTGACCCTGAAGGAGCAAGTGATCTACAATTGCGCACACTGTTGCATCGAGAAATGCCAATGAGGAAGTGGTTCAGTCTTAATGACTGGATCACAGTTGGAAAGAGCCATTCTATAACAAGGTATTCTTTATTTAATTAATTTCCTCCCACTTCCCAGACAAGGTTCCCTCAATACCTCGAATGCCTTTGCTTACACAGTTCGCCTTGCTTAGAATAGCTTTTCCACCTGACTTAGCTCGAATATCACCTCCGCTGAGCTGCCTTTCTTGGCCTTCTCCCCTCCCAAGTAGAAGTGATTTTTCCTTCCTTGGTTTATGTGGCATGCTCTGTTCTTGCCGCTCTCATGGCACTTGCTGCAATGCATTGTGGGGAGGACTGTCTAGGCACTGAAGAGGGAGAGCCTTAAATTCAAGGACTAGAACAAGTATTGAAATCCTTAAAAACTGCGACCAAATGATGAGTGAATGCAGCCCTCCACAATGAAGATGTAAAGCAGTCCTTTTTGGTCACAAAATTTTGACAGTAAAAGTAAAATGTGGAGCCACACATACACCATTTTTAGGATATAGCAAAGTCTAGCCAAATCAGATCGGTACAGAAATTCCCTTAGCCAAACTCACCAAATGGTTTTCAATCAAGTTCAACCATCATTTGGTTAATGTAGACCAACTCGATGTATCTATGCTAGGCAGATAGCTGGCTGAATGGCCAGGAGCCTCGGACTTTGGGTCATATAGTAATTGGGGAATAGTACAGGGAGGTGGGCACAGAGGGACAAGATCAATACAGCCTGTTTTATTTGAATCAGGCAATTCCCTCGTATAAAAGCAAACTGGAACCCCTGGCAGAGTCATTCAGCAGTATCAAAGATCTACAGTCACTACAGCCTGGTAGGGGGAATGTCGCTAGTTACAGTTGCTTGGCTGGAAAGAAAATGTCCTCAGGAATGAAGCATTTTCATTTGAAGCGATTCTATCAGGAGCAGCTGACAAACATTTCAAGAAAACTGCCAGTGTTAAGATCAATAGGAAAGGGGCTTTGAAAAGAACTAAGGAAATTTCAACATACAGCTCTGAACACGAGCTGGGCCCACTCTGGAGACAAAGCAAATGAACAAGGATAGAGGTTTTAAGAGGCCACACCTATCTAGGTCCCTTCTGAAAGTTTCTCCTGGAACACTGGGAGCCAGCAGCCTCTTCCAGCCAGTCTCCCACGGCACTAGGCCTTATCTCCAGACAGGATGAGGTCCAGTTGGGGCATATGTTTCTGTAATATCATGCTCTAATTCCAGGGCTTGGAACAGCACCATGAACCCAGTAGGTGCTCAATAAATGTTGATTGATTTGAATTTCTGGAAGGAGTATTTGGGTTTTTCTTTAGAAGCAGAAGATGCCAATCAGGTAAAAAGAGCCAAGGAAATCCCCGGAGCCACTTGGCCTGGGCAGTATCATTCCAGCAGGAAGTGGGGTAAGTGAGCAAGCAAAGCAAAAGTCACAGGCTATTTTTAAAACCCCAACAATATGTGGCCTGTACGGTAGTGTTGCTAACTTTGTTTATGTCTACAGACATCTGTTAGGGGTTACTTTGGTTCCAGGTCTTTATAGCTGTGGTCTAATGGACCAGATGTATGGGAACTGTGTGTGGTTCCCCAAACAGGCATAGTATTGTCTGCAGAAGCAAGGCACCGTAGGAATAGCATGAGTTCTCAAGTATCTAGGAAACCTCCCCTGTCCTCAGACATCCATTTTCCACCTGCAGCTGGGACCTAAAATTAAACTATCAGCACATCGAGCCTTTGGCTGAAAAATTTACCCCTGAGGTTGGAGGCTTAATATGTATCTCTTCCATGTGGAATTCAGCAGAAGGAAAAAATGTAAACCACCAACACCAGTCTGCATGGTCTTCTGTTACTCCGCCCTGTGAAATGGTGAGCACCTTCAAGCAGTCTGGGCAAGGGATGGTGGACTGACCACAGCATAAGTTTGTAAACACGTAAGTCATGGAGAGCAAGCTGGATGCAGGTTTTACAGGTCAAGTTGGTTTGAGAATTGTTCTTCGAGATTTCTTAAGCTACAGTCATTACCCACAGCACAGCCTGACCTCTGTGTACACAAAGAAAGATTTGGGTAGAGGACAACTGCCATTCTGGATCTACCTCCACCCCCATAAAACACTTAGGAGCAGTGTGTTCCCTAAGCAGGGAAGCCTTGTTTCCTGTGGCAACAGCTGCTTCTAGCCCCCACTCTATCCCCCAGCTCTCAATGACGTCATTTGGTCCTCAGCTGCACAATCCAAAAGAAAAAAAAGAGAAAAGAGTAGACCTCTCCAGTTATGAATGTCGCTAAACCAGACCTCAATCAGGGCATTCTCAGAAGTGCACCTGGGAAGGCTGATGGATGCTGCTGCCCCGGCCCCCAAGGCTCTGAGTACAAAGCTTAGATAGAAATCATCATCCGTTCCAATTCAAAGAATACTATATGCACCCAAATAGATGAAGAAAGCATTACCAAGCTCCACAGCTGCCCTCCCCTGGAAACCCCTTTTTAAGGGCCCGCCCACCTTCTCCTCAGGAGCCTGAAAAGAAGAGAATAAGAAGCATCCCTCATGTGGGCATCACCTTGAAAAACCATCAGTTTCCATAGGGATTCTTCCAGCAGTCTCCCAAAGGAAGCTTTTGTTCCTGGACCAATTCTCACGTGTTATGCAGGGGAGCTAGTGAATCCCATGCAACCAGCATCTCCAGAGTTATCCTGGAGACAGTTACTAGTGGAAGTTTCCAGTCCAGGCTTCAAGCTGTAGCCCTTCACTGACGAGGATTGTCATCTAACAGACATCTTTCCTGTGGCTTGGGCACACTAGTTCCCTTCATCTCAGAGCAACTCGGTTTTGGTGTCCCCATTTTACAGACCAAGACACTCAGGTTCTGTGATGGCTAGGTGGCTTTTACAGGACTCACTGTGAAGCAATTCAGGGACCGAAGAACAAAAAAGATGGGATCTACACCCAAGTTCACCTGAAGCCAGAGATAATACCTACAATGAATCCGGATGGTGTCACTGGCATCTGCTTTGTAGCATTTCTTTGAGCAGGAGACAGACACCAGATTCACCCATTCACTCCACAGAGAGTCAATCGGCCTTACTTTGAGGGATCTTCTTACAGAGATGCTCATCAGAGAGCAGAAGGTACACTCTGTGATTCACTGTCATCATCAACTATTTCCGGATCTCAGCTCCCCTCCAGACAAATCTGCCTGCCAACGCCAAGTCTACGTGGTATTGTTCTTTCACTGACGGAGTTTAACCTGAGGGGATAGAGTGAAAGCAATGTGTCTACCCAGATTTCTGGCACGCGCTGGCAGCCTAGCGTCTCTGCACCGATGAACAGAGTGGAGGTGGAGGGATGGGGGAGGGACGGGACTCTACCTAAGACCTAAGATGCTTTTCCTGTCTTATCAGTATTGGTGTGAAAGGCAGTAGGACAGCAACAAGAAGGACAAAACCTACTTCAATTGTACCACATTCTAGGACAGAGGTCCAGGCTTCTAAAATAGCCTCCAGTAGCTGATGCTCTCTGCCAGGATGATGGTGTAATGCAGCCAACTATTAGGAGGAGGTTGTGTGGTGACCTACCTTCCTCTCTTTCTTCCATCCCTCCTTCCTCCTGCTTTCCTGCCTGCATCCTATCCTCCTTGCCTCCCTTCTTTCTTTCTTTTCTTCCTTGACAGGATCTCATGCAGTTTCTGCTTCCATATCCCAAATGCTAGATTTCTAGGGATTAACCACCATGCCTGACTTTCGTTACATACAAATACAAAACATATTGGCCATCCAGGCTGTGTGCACACTTTTCTCTCAGGAAACTCGGCACTAGGGACTTGTTTTACACTTGAAACTAGGGCAATGACTGTGGCAACATGGGTGAGGTCCCCACCTTGTGTGTGAAATTGAAGGAAGCACAAAAACATTCACCCAAAAAATATTTTCTACTCTTATATTTTATGATAGTGTTAGATTCACAGAAAATTCAGGGAAGAACAGAAAGTCTCCACATGCCCCACCTCAGGCTTTCTTACATTGCTTTTGTTATTTTGCAATAGGGCTTCATATATATCCCACGATGCTCTTTTACAGAGTGCTAAGATTTCAAGTGGGTGTCAGAAAGCCAAGAAACGCAATTTCTTTTTAGTTCTGTGAATGTAACTTGGGGCCTTACTCGGGCTCGCCAGGCACTGTACCACTGAGCAACATCCCGAGCCCTTTACTTTCCCCCATTATTAGCATCTTAGTTTATAAGTACCTTTGTTGTGATTTTTTGAGCTATTAGTGGTATGCTATTACACCTACATCTATATTTTATTTATATTTTCTTGGTTTTTACTTATTCTGCCCATTTAGATGTCACATCTCCTTAGGCGCAGATTGGCTGCAGCAATTTCTCAGATGGTCCTGTTTTATTTTTTATGATCCCAGCAACTGAAGAGAATAGTTCCAGAATACTCATCTGATGGGATTTTTCTGACCTTTATCCCATGAACATGATTTGTGGCTGATGATATTGGCTTCGAATCCCTGGCTGAGGTACTTACTCCTTGGCAGGTTTTGCCACTGGAAGGCTCCTTCTCTTTAGTCTTCCATACACTCTATTCATCATGGGAAAGTCACCGACCACTTCTCAGAGATAAGGAAAGGGCGAACTATCGGCACGAACCACGTGGAATGGTTGCTTGCAATCTTCCCCATCTTACTGATCTATTCAAACATTTAATTGCACCAATGTGGATTCCTGGTTGTGCTCTTGGTGCTTTGAGAAGTTGGTTTGAAGAATGATACAACTTACAGTCTCAGATTTTTTCCAACTTTGGTTACTGGTAGCTGTTGTTCTACTTGGCTCATGTGTTTTGTCCCGTTGGTATTTACTTTTTGCTTTTATTTGTTTATTAGGACTTGTTTACTTTCTGGCACTGCAAAGTGTTTGTACTCTTTCCAGCTTCATTCTTAGGAGCAAGCATTTCTCCAAGGATCTCCAGCTCTTTTTCTTAAAGGATGGCAATAGAAACCATTATCTGGATTCTAGTTGAATAAATGATGTCATAAGGTAGTGTTAAAAATGAAAACAAACCCTCACCAGCTAAGAGAGCAAAAGCATTTGCTATACAAGCCCCAGAATCTCAGTTCAATTCCTAGATCTAGAGGTTTCCGCGGGAGAGCTATGACTCCTGAAATCTGTCCTCTGACCTTCATATTCATACCATAGCACAGATATCCTCACTCACACACATGACAAGCAATAATAATAATAATAGAAATTAAAGTATTTGATAAGTAAAGCCTGTGAGCCATGGCCACAGCTAGCTGACTGGTTTTGTAAAGTTTAACTGGAAGTAAGAATAAGGATAGCTGATTCAAGTGAAGCAGGGCTACATAAGTAAAGAAGTTTAGCCGTTATTTATTTAAAGGTTTATATTTTCTTGACCACGAGTTTTTCTGCATTAACTTTTAGCCTTTATGTTAAAATATTATTTCTATTTGTTGCTGATATTTTTGACAGCCGTTTTATTCTGGGACTTGTTAGAAAGCAATCCGACTTTAGGTCAGTGACAAAAATGAATTTGCTTGATGAAAAAAAAGGCCTAACTTTAAAGCTAACATCTTGCTGGGCAGCAGAACCTTGTGGTGGACTGTGAATTAAAGCTGTAGGCACACAGCTAGCTAGAACAGAGGTCAACATTGGGTGTTGACCCAACCCAATCTGGAACTTCTTTGTTGAGACACGGTCTCAAATACAACCCGGAATTAACCACATAAGCTAGACCGGCTGGCTAGTCAATGAGCTCCACGGATGCCCCTATCTCTATGTCTCCAGCATTCAGATTCCAACCACAGTCCAGCATGTCTGATATTTCACATTATGAGAAGCTGGGGATTCAAACGAAGGTCCCAAGCTGCTAGCCAGCACCAACTATGCCATCTCTCCAGGACCTGGGAACATGGTCTTTCAATTTTATTTTTTTAATGATATATCTATTTTATGTGCATGAGTACTTTGTGTGTATATCTGCTGAATTCCTGGTGCCTGCAGAGGCCATAACATGGTGTTGGATCTCTTGTAACTGGAGCTGCAGAAGGTTGCCAGCCATTTGGTGGTTGGGAATCTAATCAGAGTCCTCTAGAAGAGCAATAAATGCTCTTAAGTGATGAGTCATGGCTCAGCCCTAGAACATGATATTTTAATAAGCAAGAATCTGTGACAATTATACAGCTCTGGTGCTTGGGAATCACTAAGGTAAAGCATTTTACTCAGGTCTGCATGGGTTTCTGCTTTAATACTTGCATGTTGTAAAATGATCAAGTCTCCCTCTATAGGAATCATAGGATATACAGCAAGATTTCAAATACATTGAAAGGAAGAGGTAGGTGTATTTTCAGTCATACATGGGGTCTTTTGTTGCTTTTTCTTTAACTTTGGAGAGAAATTAGGATCTCATGTAGTCAAGACTGGCCTTCAACTCTATTTGTAGTCAAGAGTGGCCTTAAACACCAGATCCTCCTTCCTCCACCTCCCAAGTACTAGGATTATGGGTCCATGTTACCATGCCCAGCATAAGGAGTACTAAAGATTGAATCAATGGTCTCCTGCATTCTAGGCAAGTATTCTGCTATTTATATCTTCAGAACAGATTCTGGAACTTTAAAGTGGTTAGATGGTAGTGATTTTGAAGCAATATGGTCCTGAAATTCCATCTGAGGTGCAGGAGCCTAGGCTCTGTGGGGAGAGCGTTTCCTTATTTGAGATTTTCCTGTTGATTCCTTTGTCCCGAGAGTGTTTGCTCTCCTTTTTTCCTCCTTCTCGCATTCTCTTTTATTGCCTTACTCTTGTCTGTTCTGTTGTTCCTGGCCTCTCATGATTCTCTGTGGTCTTTGGCAGTCTTTAGCTCAAGGTTGTTTATCCTACAGTGCTCACAATTGATCCTGCAGGACCTTCTTAATCTCTCTTGAACTCAGAACACACCTTTGCTGGCCAGTGACTCTCTGGCATAATTGTGACATCACCTTCTTCATTGTTCTGTAAGCCTTCCTCTCGGCCCCGCCTTTCTTTACCCATCTCACTGAACACACTGGGCGCTCCTGTCCTTTCAGCAGGGAAGAGACATTTCCCTGGATGTACTGAGTACATATCACAAAGCAGAAGAACTAGGCTCGGTGCATGAGAGGAAATGGGAAAGATTCTTGTTATTGTTTCATGAATATAAGGTTGCCGGGAGTGATCTCAGAGAATGTTTAAAACCCTAGGGTTTTAGAGGTACCATAAACCTGTAGATGTGTACTCTAGCATTGTCTACTACAGATAAAGTATGCAGCCTCATTAGAAGCAGGGAAACTTACCAAAGGGAAAACCACTTCACAAGGAGCCGCTGGGAAAGCCCAACAGCTGAAACTATTTAGGACTAATTGTGTAACTTGCCCTTAGGAACAGGAAGCTGAGGCTGTAAGAGGACAACTTCAACTCACCTCAAATGTGTTATCAGCAAAGGAACTTCCCGAGAAAGAGAAGTCAGCAGCTCTGGGAAGATAAAGAAGGGGAACCTCCAGAGAGATGCCAGAGGCATTTGAATGTAAGCCTCACGTTTACAATTATTGGATCAGGTCCTTGATTTGGGCCACCAAGACAGTCCTGGAATCTCACTTAAGCCCCTCAGAAAACTTCTCCGTGGGCCTCTGTCTGTCAGGAAACCGAGATGTAATGTGGTCTGTGGCATCAGGACGGATATTGGGACCTGAATAGGTGTGTGACTTCAGAAGGATGGTAGGACATTCAGAAGAGCAAACGAGGAAGGAGAGAGAGGAACTAGGGCTCTAGATGGGAGCTCGTTCACTCTCTCTCCTCCCTTGACTCAGTGAAAGGTCGAGTTTTAGGAACGACTGACTTAGATGCTGTAAATGCTTTAAGATAAACATAGACCAAGGGTCAAAATAAGACTTGAGCTGTGCAGAAACTTGTCTTTTAAGAGACATTAAACTAGACTATTTCAGCTTCATTTATAGGAACCCATCGAACTACAGCAATAAAAAATGATTCCACTTCCATCAGTGCAGTTTGGGTTTTAATAAATACATTACTCCAGGAAGAGAAAGGGCACATTTAGTAGGAGCTACTAAATCTTCAACCCTGTGAATAGGAGGTAAAAGCCCATCCTCCTTCAATTCAAACAAACATGAGGGAGAGCATGTTCATACCCTTGAGCATGAAGCTTTGAGAAAACCCTATTTATTAAGCCTTCGAGAATACGTTTCAAATTTAATCTCGTGGAGGAAGTCAAAGCTGTAACTGGCAAAGCTTGGCCTACAACTTCACTCAGTACGTTTGCAATCACAGGTGATGGCAAAGTAGGAAGTGGGCATGAACGGAAACGAGGGAGAAGCCCTACTTCCTGCTCCCTCATTTTCAACCTAACTGGCTCACAGCATTATGAAGAATCAGTTTATTCTGATCCTGATATCAAACTTAAGGGTCACAATCTGTGCTCCTGGTCACTCATCCCAATAATCAGTTAAAAGACAAAAATCGAAGTGGAAAGCATGTTTCTGCCTAACAATTTACCCCTTTACAGTTAGCTCCCACCTCTGGAATTCCTGTAGGCCACTGTTTCCCTAAGCTCAGGTCCAAGACCAAATCCCTCAGGGCCACTCAGATTATTTACTCTGCCATTCTTTCAGATACCAGCAGTGTTTCTGACTTTGTGACCCAGGTATCTGAATCTCAAACATATTTGAACTAATTCTTAAGTGAGCATAATGAGTCAGGTATGTCATTGTGACTTTAGGAATCTGAATTCTGAAGAGACAAATCCCTGGTCTCTAGGAAAATTCTGATGGAGGTTAAATGGTAACATTTCCATCAGAAGAAGACAACTGAAATTGCCACCATCTCTTAGGTATTAGTTACTCCTAGACTATGAAAACCTCAGTCACCATTAAACCAAAGCAAGGTTTCCCAAGTATATCAGTCCTGCCTTATTTCCTTTCATAGCCTTAAAAACTGCAGCAACGGTTGGAGGTACAACTAACTTATAAAGTGTTCATCAAGCATATGCAGGACATTGGTCTCGATCATCAGTGCACACATACATACACACACACACACCTGCATTAAAGTTGCCCCCAAAAGGATATTATTTTATAGAAGGAAATTATTCTTTATAAGATGATGACACAGTGACCAAAGGATCAATATTCTAGCCAAATATTAAAAACAAAAACCAAAAATCCTGCCTCAAACAATAGTCACTAAGTCAAGAAGTCTGTTCAGTCATTTCGCTCAAGGGTGGCAGAAGCCTTCACAGTGCAAACTAACTAAAACATAGTCTGCACACTATTTGCAAAATCACACAGTATTTGCACCATGTGAATCCTCTCTCTCTCTCTCTCTCTCTCTCTCTCTCTCTCTCTCTCTCTCTCTCTCTCTCTCCCTTTTCTGTTTTTTCTTTTCTCCATTTCTTGAAGACACAGCCGACTGGAGTTTCTCTTTCGTCTCCATGGCACATGACTTTTGAAGCCTGCCCTTCGCACAGCCTGATGTGCGATGCTTCTGACTGGTCCCACTGCAGTGTGACGAGCAACTGGAGTGCACCTGAGTGCCGAGAGTGGGCCCCTCAAGCTTGGCTGGTGGGAGTTGATCAGCAGCTGCCGAAACAGACAACCAGTAACTTCAAAGGGCCACATTTCCCCCGAGGGTTATCTGGAGCCTCCCAAGACTGAAATTCCTCTCCTGGAATGTGTCAGGACAGAAATTAACTGCAGAGAGACTGACCTGCTAACCTTGCTCCTGGCTTTCTCATCATTTGTTTACAGGACAATTTAGAAAAATTCATCCCTTCACCTACTCAGAGACACCGGTCCCTTTTCTCTTCAGTTAAAAGACAAGCAAATATGTAAAGTAGAAAGAAAAAAATTTCACAGTCAATTTTGGTGATGGCCAAAGAGAAAGCTTACCCCTTCTGGTTTTTCACTCTAGTCTTTTGTAGACAGTGCTTGGATATTAAAATCCATTTCCTCTATTTGGGAATATGTTCCTGATTTTTAGGAAAAGTTTACCACCTAGAATTTATCTCCTTCAACTCCTCAGGTTTATGGAATAACACAGTATCAGAAACAGATTGGAAAAGTAAATGATTTCAAAGGTGGGGAATGGTGAGTGCTACCTTGGCGGGTAGGTGGGCTCACTTTGAGGTGATTTGTTAATGTTTCAAGACTAGAGTGGTGCACTAAATTCCACTGAATTGTTCAATTTAAAATGGTGAATTTTGTGGAATATTAAAAGCAAATAATTTGGTGATGATGATGATGATGGAGAATATTGTTCTGCATTCTAAATAAGGAAGAAATGATATGAAGGTGCAAAATACTCCACAAAAGTTCCTAAACAATAAAGAGACGGTCAGAATTGAAGACTGTCTGAAGAGATATTACATCTCTCAATGGGACTACTGAAACAGTGGACCCCTCCCCATGCAGTTTCCCCAGGAATATAATGCTGGGAAGAGGAAAAGCCACCAGACACAGACTGGAATTGTCTCCTGAAAAGAGATCTCACAGTTCTAACAAGTTACTAGACCACCTTAGAGGATGAGATCAAAGCCCAGATAAGGATATGTCAAAGGTAGGTAGGACTGCGCATTGGCCATGACTGCTTAGATGTGCATACCCTTGGAACACTGTTTAAACCTTAATCTCAAGTAGGGACCCCAAAGATTGATTGGGGAATTCCATGGATCTCTTTGCTGCTCTTTCCAGTGTGGTTATTGTGAATAAGTCTCTGGTTCTGCTCTCCACCTTTCAATTAGCTCCTTTAGTTTGTTTATTGAGGGTAGGTGGCTGAACTTGGCTGGGGGCACAGGTTGTCATGCCCAAGTTCAATGATTAGAGCTACATTTATTGCTCTCCATGGGCCACACAATAATATGAAGAGCCATACCTGATTTCCCTGAATCTACACACAACACTTATTGTGGTCAACTCTGTCTATGATTTACTGGAGGAATTGAGGTGCAGAATTAACTAATGGACACAAGGATACATAGCTAATATACAAATACCTAGCACCAACACATTCTGGTTGATTATAGAGAGCATGTTCTTGGGAGCATGCATGTGTGAGAAATATATGCATGCTGGAGGAAGAGAGTTCTATCAAACCCAAGTGTCTCCCAAAAACAGTGTGGCATGGACTCCTCAAAATGGCACATAACAAAACAAGGCACAGCTACGGACAGCAACACTAGCCATCAGAGCAGAGGATTGGAGTGAAGGAGGAAACAGTATATAGATGAGGGTACCAGTCACTGACTTAACTCCATCTCGTCGTTCTCTGGCTCTTCATGTGGCTCCACTATTGTTCTTCCCATGTCACCATGAACTCCAGGAGCATTAGAACTAATGGTAATGCGTTCATGATATGTACCAGGACATCTTCAGAAGTCAGTAATGAAAATGGGCGTGAAAGGTGTCTGAACCCTGGAAGCTTGGATCTGAAGTCCTTCCATTTTTCAGGCCAATCATCCTTTTACCTGTAAAAGGATGCCCCATGGAGAAGACAGATGATGAAGTGTCTATCTATTCTGGTTCATCTTATTGTTTGAGAAACAGAGGTTTTCTATAATTGGTCCATGCAAGGGGATTTACTGCATCTTCTGAATTGTTAGGGCAGGAAGGGCCATACTGAAGCAAAATGCTTATGGTTACTGCCTTTGGAGACTGTATATTCATGCGTAATGGAAAGGAGAACAGAAGGGGCATCAAACGTTATGTGACGATGTTGTCAAAGACAGATACGAAACTTCTGTGAAAACTCCATTGAGGCTATCCCCTTATATAATGTATGGAAACATATAGTGACTCTTCTTCATTGTAATTGCTTCATTTGCACAATGATGGTAATTATTAGATGTACACTGTGGAGATATTTGTGGGGATTAACTGAGATAATGAATGTCCTTTGCCTAGTACCATAGCTGGCACATTATGATCAAAGAATTTTGGCTATTATTGATACAAAAAATAATTTATCAAAAAATAATAATTTATCATCATTATTCAACCTGCGAAGAAGAGATGCCACTCCACTTAGCAGACGGATACCGAATCATCCATCACGTTTCGCTTATTGTCTGTCTTGAATTCAAAGCCAGACTGAATGTTCAAGTTCATTGATCATTTTAATGCTCGTAGATTTTCGAGCTCTTTGAGGGCAGAAGTCGTATGCTTAGTGGAAGCAAAGCACAGCTGCACACATGGGGCATATTAAGTGCTTGCAATTACTGCCACTTTGGACTCTTGATAGAAATACTCCTGCTCATACCTTCTTCCTCTTGCATTTCTTCAACAAGGTTCCAGGTGTCTTTGTCACTCCATGCCACTAAGTGATGGCTTCTGCAGGGGGACCCATAAGTTTCTTCTTAGCAGTATGTAAGAGATAGAGCTAATTAGGAGACATCTCACTATCATAACCCTACATGTCTCATCTATAGAGAGGAGCAATGTCCAAAAAAGTGGAAGCAATGTTGCCAGGGATTCAAAGGAAAGCTAATGCGGAGGAATGGTAGACGAGAATAATGGCAGAACACCCCAAAATGAGCATAAAGATGTGTTACTTTATGCTAACATCATGCCAGCTCCTCATGGCCCCATACAAGAGGGAAGCTTAAAACAGTATTTTCTCCTTGTGCCCATGATGCTAGCAGTAGCGCAGGAAATAAAATTCTTTCTTTCTACACTTAATGAGGTTTATTTTTTTTTAAAGAATAAGACATCCCGTTGCCTGCAGTAGCGCACTGTAGAAAAGACTTTCTACTTTTTATCTGAGTTAACTCTGAACTCTGTCACCTATTACCATGAAACCCTGAGAAGTTCCTTAACCATTCTGAGGGCCTCATTTTCCCGATCTACTAATTAAAGACAACAAGAATAATACCAGTGTCCTCATTGAATTGTTATGAAAAAAGAGTTCCACGAAGTACATGAAACATAGTGAGAGCTCAAGAAACCTAAATTGTTCTAACTACTTAGCCTGTGGGCTTGCTATTAGCTTGGATAACTGAGCATACAGACACGTCTTAATTTTTCTTAGGATTTTTTTTTTGCTATTGCACCGATATTTGGAGAAAGAACACACAGCACAAATCCCAGGCACTGCTCTCAAATCTCTCCAGGTCCCATTCTGTACAGAATCTGTTCATATGCCCTTGTCACTTTCAAAGGGTCTTTCCACTGAGCCATCAGTTTGAGCATGAACTTGCAGCAGAGACATGTCTAATCTTGCACAGTTTGACCATCTTAGGCCTATGACAGGGCCACACAAGGCTTGGAGCTACCTGTCACAGCTAATAGCTCAGTCCACAAAACACGGAAACTGTCTGTGTCACCCTCTGTCCGGTTGGCAGATGAAGTGGCTTGGAGAGCTGTCATCCGTCACAAGACTAGAAAGCAATCTCTTATGATACAGATAAAAACAATCAATACATTTGGATTTCCATCAGAAAGAATAAGTTTTCTCCGACTAGATCTTAATCAGTATATGACCTGCTGCTACCCAACATGCTCCTCTGGAATGCGAGCGGTGCAGAAGCCAGCGTCACTGGGAATACTAAAATAGATTTAATAGGAGAAACATAGAATAGATCCTGCCTCCCGAACTCCTTAAATGCTTTGTGAGACAACTTTGTAGTTACCTGGCTCACTGAGCTGCCAGAATTTCAGCATCAGGAAAGAATGGGTCTTCCAAAAAAAGGAACAGTGCAATTCTGTTTCTTGGAGAATCTCTTCTGTTAGAGCAAAAGGGGACCTGCAAGTTCTTGCAATCCACTTTGCTCGTTTTATGAAAAGAATTTATTCTCCAAGAATACAACTGATATGTCCAAGGTAACACAGCTTATTAGTGTAAGATCTTGAATTTTAATCCTCAAAGATACTAATAAGTTTGGGATAAGGCATAATTAGGGAAACCAAGGAGACCAGCAATTAAGGCTCGTGAACATTTGGAAAAGGAAAAAGGAAAAAGAAAAGAAGGAAACAAACAGGAGCAGAAAAAGAACAATTATCTGGACACTAGTTTCTGAAGTCAGTGGTCCCTACAATCCCCAGCAGCAGCAGTGTGGGAGTTCATGATGTATTGTAATGTGTATATTTCATCTCTCAGGGTTCGAATCCTTGTTCTCTCAAGTGTAGGTTCTAGAGACTCAAAATGAATATAAACCCTTAAGTACTCAGTTTAAAAGCAGAAAACTCATCAGACTCCCTGTTTGATGTGCCCTGAAGGGAAAGTTCCCACACTATTTAGTTACCAGTTGGATTCTAGTAAAGAAACTTAACTCGGAGGTCAAGTGGGATGTCCCCTACCCACCAAGTTAATGGACACTCACCCACTCACAGGGACGGTCTTGTTTCTTCCACCAAGAACAAAATATGTGTTTTCAGAAAATGTCTTCCATCTGGTGAGAGTTTTTTTTCTAAATAATGGCAATCATTGACGGTTTGGTGGGGGTAGTGTTCCACACAATTCTGACTTTTCTGGATATTTCCACTCAAATTGCAGCAGAAACAAAGCAGATATGACCTCATACCTCCCAGTGCTTATTCAAGCCTAGGAGAGGGAAGTGATTGTGCTTTGGAGTGTTTCAAGTGAGGCTTTTTGCTTCTAGAACTTAAGCTCAACATAGCAAAGGTGGATTGGAAAGCTCCAGAACACCAGGCATGGATTAGGAGCTGTGGCTGTGTGAAATATCAGTAGAAGCACAAGATGGCTGTAATGTCCTTGGGGACCGGCAACCTAGAGATTGAGAGAGGCAAAGTTCTTACTAAAATTTGGTGCAGAATGAAATGCCTTCTGTTCTAGGGGGAGGACAAGTAGATGAGCTGTAAAGGGAACAATGATTCAAGTTGAGAGTAAGATGAGAAATACCTCAAGGACAAGATAACATGAGTGTTAAGCTTTAGAGGGTGATTCGGTTCATCTGGAGATGCGTAAGGATTCATGCAAAGAGAATCTTCCTTCAAAACTGGTAACCATTTAGTAACCACAAAAGAACATCACAGCCTTAAAAAGAACACTAGTTCACATTTCTTGATCACTAACTGTTAGTTCAAAACCACTAAATGCTTTGTATTTATTATGATGCCTAAGGGTTATAGTGACATGATGTTGATGGAAAGATATTGTCGGTCCTCTTTCCAAGTTGAGGAAACCAAAGGGCAAAAGCAGCCAGCTAAGCACTGGCAGAGGCTGGATTTGAAGTCAGGCAAATCTGAAAAATCCAAGTAGTTTTCCAAACATACAAGCTGCATAGCCCTAGCCTTAGAGACAATTTGGGAGGACTCAGAATCTCTGGACGTGAGTGACTAAAATTCTGTGTTATAAACAAGGTCCCCAGATAACACTAAAGCAATTAAAGTAAGAAGGAGAGCCACTGAAGTACAGCATTTATTTGCACAAGAAAGCTGAAATAGTAACACACAGGTTTCAGAACACAACAACCAAGAGTCATTCATATTGGCATATAAATCTTTCATCATTATTGCGCTAAGTCACTTTCAATTTTGCCCTGGTATGGTTGATGTAATATCAAAGAAATACAGTTCTATACAGTTAACCATCTGAGATTTGAGGAGGGGGTAGAAGAATGATCAGTGGATATCAGAGTCTGTGGAAAGAAAAGCATATCAGACTGCAAGGGACTTATCTCTGGAGAGCAGTGTCAAGGAAGTGAAATCTTAGGTTCTTGGCAATATAATCCTGGCCCTGCCATTAAGCAAGATGTGTGACCCACAAGAAAGCACTTGGCTGTTCAAGGGTTCAATTCTCTCTTAGAAAAAGATAACACACAGTATATGAAGCTTAATATATAGAGCAATGTGACAGTCAAATAGAGGGACAGTGACCACTGTAGCAATAACATCTTACCATTAAAAGGCAATCATATGAGGATGGTCTGTTTCATTAGGGCGAGAGCGAGGCTTCAGGCTTTCAATTTCTCAGAAGCTTGCATGCGCTATCAGTGTAGTGGATTCAACCTGATATTGAGAGACAGTAGTCTAGGCCATTCTTTCATGAGTATATAGACCGTAAATGGGCTGTGAGAACTTGGCCATTTATACGCAAAAATGGGAAGATTGGCAGCCAATGGTGCCAGTTCAAGAAAGAAACAGTCAATTGTGAAGTTACTATTAAGCATGTACTACCAAGTCAAAGATAATCTTAACATCAAGAAATTCAATGCCAAATGCTACTCCATCAAAGTCTTGCTTCCCAACAGCAGAAAGCATCATGATTGGGCATGCTCCAGAGACAAGGTAGTCTTTTTTAATAGAGTGTCCTCTTTCATTCTCTAAATAACCCTATGCAGCAAATACTTTTTGCATCTGTTACTTTACCTCTGTGGAGTAAAGGGACTCAACTTGCTCAAGTGAGGCACACTGGGAATGCAGCAAAATAAAGAGCAAACTGAGATCTATCCAGCCTCAACAGCTAGACAACAAAAACCTTTAAGAATAGCTACCGTCCTGGGGATGGAACTCATGTTAGAGTGATTATCTAGCATATACGAAACCTTGGTTTGATGCCAGTACCACATATTTTAGGTATGACAGTGCATGCGCATAAAACTCCACCACTAAAATGTTCAAGATCATTCTTGGCTACACAAAAAAAAAAAAAATTCAAGAGAACCCAAGCTACACCCTGTCTCCCAAAGAAGCTGAGGTGAGTTCACTAGGATCTACATCAGTGGTTCTTAACCTGTGGGTCAAATGACCCTTTCACAGGGGTCACCTAGGACCACCAGAAAACACAGATATTTATATTAGGGTTCATGAGAGTAGCAAAAATGCAGTTATAAAGTAGCAACAAAAATAATTTTATTGATGGGGGTCACCACAACCTGAGGAACTGTAGTAAAGGATCACAACATGAGGGAAGTTGGAAACCACTAGTCTCCATAGACAGAACAAGGCCTCCATCAAAGAAAGCTCCAAAGGACCCATCACTTCGGCTACTTCAAAAAGACTGATGACTCATGGTCTCAAAGGTTATTGCTACCCCAGCTGTTGTTGCTGCCACTTCCCAACTGTCCTGGAACCAGTTTCGTTGGCAGATACGGTAGTGTAGTCTCCGTATTTTATATGACAGAATCATTCCTGCTCCACTTAAAGGAGGTAGCATTGTTGTTCTCACTCAATCCCGATGAACCAGAACCACAAAGAGATCAAGAAGCTTGCCCCTAGGGCTGGAGAGAAGGCTCAGGGGTTAAGAGCATTGGGTGTTCTTGCAGAGAGTGTGGCTTCAATTCCCAGCACCCACATGGTGGCTCATAGCTGTCTGTAACTTCAGTTCCAAGGGATCTGACTACCTCTTCTGGCCTCCATGGATACAAAGCAGGCATGTGAAGCACAGCTGTGCATGTATGCAACACACATGTAAAATTTTAACAATCAATGCATCTTTAAAACCAAAGAAACTTGGCCAGTATGATTCCACAGTTCATAAACAGGGAAGAGGGGTTCAAGTCCGCATTTAGTTGAACACAGATATTTTGCTTTTAAGCAAAATACTGTGTCTTCCCTTAGCCAGCCTAACTCTCCTGAGAAGGGGAAACGGACCTCTTTGTCAGGAAGGTTTTTCTAATGGCGCAAGGCCTCTGTGCCTTCAAAGGATTTAACTGCCTCTGACCTCACAGTGAGTGGGGGCTGGGGAAATGCTCAGTTGGTAAAGGGCTTGCAACCAGGAGGTACTGTCAGGTCCACCATAGCCACAGAAAGCCTGGGTGTGGTGTAATGTTCTTATAGTCCCAATGCTGTGGTGAGCTGGGGTTCACTGGCTAGCCAACAGAGCATAATTGGCAATTCTCAGGTGGAGGCAGCTCTCAGGCTCAGCCTCATTCTGAGATGCCTGGAAGCAGGATGGCCATTTCAGACTGAGGTAGAGGTAAGTGCCAGTGGCTGGTGGTTTTGATTTTCTGACACTCAGGTTGAACCCCAAGTTCTCTCTCTGAGTTTTTATTAATTATGGACTTTTATTAATGAGTTTATTAATGAGTTTTTATTAATTATGGAGTCCAACGTGTGGCTCGAACCCACGACCCTAAGATTAGGAGTCTTCCTGTTTCAAAAGGGAAAGCATCTAAAGAGTGAGAGCTGAGACTGACCTCTTGCCTGCACAGATATGCCAACACTTGCAAGCATGTGTGCACGCACTTCCTCACACATTACCATGTATGCATACATACCTAGAAACACACACATACACAAGGAACTTAGTAGCCTTTGATTCCCCATGAAGCCCTGGGGAAATGAAAGATAGCAAATGAGGAACACTGTGCATTAGGGACATTCGGTTGCCATGAAAGTAAAGGATGGGAATTCAGGCCTCTGTTCCTAATGCCGGGGCTTCCTCCACTGGAGGATGCTGGAGAAGAGGCTCAACACTTCGCTGTCCTTTCTGTCCTCACCTCCCTCACTTGCATCAGGTTTGCCCATCAGGATAGATCTGTTTTTTCATCGTCCCTTGATGCTAGACCTCTCGTAATTCTCTTCCTCTGGGAAAAAAAATGCCTGCATATGTAGATTCAAGACCTGGGCTTCTCCTACAGTTACTTAATATTTTATTTTTCATTAAAATTCCAGGCATAAGCAACATTCACATTCACTGCTTTTATACAGCGTGATTAAAAAGTCCTGAATAGTGTCTGCATGAATCATCAGCCTTTGTGAGAGCTGTGCTGTAATAACATTTCCCCCCTTGAATAATGTGCTGATACATTGATTAAATCAGTTCCAAAGGTTGAATCAGTGAGGGAAAATTGGCAGGCAGGAAGGTATTACCAGACACTAATTCTTCTACCTCGGGGTAAGCTGTATAAATGTGTAGCAATAGAACGTCTTTGCAATCTTCACAGAAGTCTAAGGTGCTGAAATGAAACCCATCAGACAAAGAATACCTTTTTTCCCGACCACAAATTATCCTGTGCTTTATGAGCAACAGGTAAACAAGTAACTTTTGAAATGAGAAAGACAATAATATTTTCCATTCAGCCAATGTTTTATTTCACAAGAGCCTGAAGCCCTAGTACTTTAAAAGAACAGTTAATTTGCCCTCATTCCTTTTAAATCTAGAGGCATTCAGTGCAAGGGCTCCAGGACGGGAGAAGTTAGCACACATCACTGAAATAGACCAGCTCCCACCCCATAACAGGAAAGTGGCTTAGGGGGGAAAGTGTGTTCATCAATTGCATTTTATGGACATCCACTGCAGCATTTCTAGCTTCTAACCTCTTTTGCTAGACACTTAGAGCTCTCCGGTGCGCTGTCTAATCTCAAACTACAAAAGTCATTCTTCAGAGACTGTGCAAGAGGCAAATATCACCAAGTCCAATAAAGCTCGGGCTTGGCAATCAATTCCAGGCCAGCGATAGGCAGAACCTCAAAACTCTACCAAGACAAGGTTAAGGATACTTCAGGTATCCTTAACTGTGTGGTGCGATGAACAGAGACAACCAGCAGTTGGAATAGGTAAACCGTGGGATGGCTTTGTCCATCTGATCTGACAAGGGTTGAAGGGCAGGGTATTGGAGAGGTTAGAGTACCTCCATGCCAAGATTTACATGTTCTGAAGCAACAGCAAACTCTTACTCCTTCATGCCCAGTACAACTCACTTGTGCTATATTTTCTTATTCTTCACCAAGATGGCTGCTTTCATGGAACTCCCCATCTTAATTTGAGACTATAGAAAACTGTGTTACATTTATTCATTGTTTCCATTACATGTACACATTCCCTGGAAGATTCATGTATGAATTGTTACACATATTGTCTCATTTCTGTCTTCTAAAAACTCCTGTTGTTCGCCCTGTTTGGCAGATGAGAGCATCAAAGACATTATATAACTCCCCAGAGTAGGAGAGCTATGCTCTGGTTGATGCTATTTTTGCCACTAGATTTTAAACTCTGAAGGTGAAAACTAGACTTATCTCTGTATCATACATAATACCTAGCTCTGATACATAATAAATAATAAGTATTTGGACTACTTCTTTGAGTTTATATCAATGCCATTCCTCCTCTTCACTCTTAGCTTTCTCATTACAGATTTATATATCATTACATATAAATATGTTGCCTCAACTACTGCAACTAATTGGCCATGAATCCTTATGGTACTATATAGAGGTCTTAAGTTTTTTTTAATTTCTAATATAAAAACTGTCTTCAGGGGGTGGGAGAGTTAGCTGAACAGTTAAGATCACTTGTGACTCTTCCAGAAAGACCAGAATTTGGCTCCTAGCCGCTATGTCAGATGACTCACAGGGTACCTGACTATAGTTCCAGGCGATGTTATACCCTCCTTTGGCCTCCACAGGCACCTGCACACATGTGGGTACACAGAGACACATATATATAAACAATAACTAAATATTTAAGAGAAACTATGCTTCGTAGTGGTGATCATTCTGACTTTCCTTAAATGCAAAGGGATACATTAAGTCATTCAGATCCTTTGATCTTCTGTTGAGTAATGTTCTCATATACTGTTAATGTTCACATTAATAAAACATTCTAAAGTAAAGTTTGGCTATTATAACCATAAAATGTGTGTACTCTCTGAACTGATGTTTGAACAACCGTAATTGTGATAACAAACAAGAGAGAAAGGAAATGACCAATGATAAAGAATAAATTTTAGTAGAATCATAAACTGGGAACTTACATAGCTGTTACACATCTCCAGTCTGAGGATATGGCTCTTTGATCTAGTGCATGCTTAGCATGTGGACAGCCCTAGGTTCAATCCCCAGCACTCCTAGAAGTATTACCTTCAAATAATATTTTTAAAAACTCACTCATGGTCATAATTTCGGTCATGTTCGGTATATAAAGACCAATATAAATAAATAAAAAGCAAAGCAGATTCAACACCAATAATTATAAACCTAATCATTACGAAGACAATAAATAAATATTAGAGTTTATATCATAATACAGTCCATGGCACAAAGTAGGTGCTATGGAAGTGCTAAGTGGAAAGAAAGACAAGATAGAATGGAAGCAAGCAGAGACTACTTCAAGAAAGGAATGCCACATGGAATGTTCTGGGCCATCTCAGAGCAAGTTATGAGTGTCAATTTCATTTTCTAATGGACAACATATTACACATAAGACTTAATAAGAAAAAATAAATACTTCCTACAAGAGAAGAGAAGGTGGAAAAACAAACATGGAAGCAGGGAGGGAAACTATGCCTGGGAAGAGAAAGATCTATTTGGAGGACTCAAAGGGTATTTTTCAGATCAGAAATTTTTCTCATCGAACGAGAAGAAACAGCTGTCGAAGCTCCTCCTTTGCGCTCTGAACACAACTTTAGAATGAAAAAGGAAATGGGAAACAGATCACAAAAAATGAGCTCCTTGTCCTTTGAGAAAAAAATCTCCAAGTGAAGTTGGTCACTTGGACGTGGGCCGCAGGGGACTATACTCACAGGGAAGCCCTTGGCGTGTAAAACAGGCAAAACCCTGGGGGGAAATCCTGTCACACCACATCATCTTTGAAGTAGCTTTGGTAATGAGCCGTCAAGTTACTCTATTTGACTAAAAATAAGGACTGGGGTGAATTCACAATTTGTAATTGATGAGAGCCTTTGGCGTATATCTGACATCTTCTTTTTGAGCTCCTCTTTGATGTGATGTATCAATTGATTTTCTCTTCTCCAATCATTGTTCTCAGATTTGTACAACAGAGCCCTTTGTTTTCCAAAAGTGATTAGCATGAAATGTGACTTACAGTGTCCTCAACTATGTGTTCTATAAATGGTAAATGGTTGTAATTACTATAAGATGAAAGTCATATATTGGGTACATTCTTGTAATTATTATAAAGAAATGGTCTGGTCATGGTCTCAAATCAAATTAAAGAGGCATAAAATTCAATTTCATTTTCTCAAGATCTGTGTAAAAGTTGAGCACACACAAAATGGGGTTTCAAATGGAATATACTGGCACAGAAACAATTTCTGCACAGATGTTGTGAAATGGCATATTTCTAGAATTTTCCATGCCATCTCGAAACCCAGTGTGTGTGTGTGTGTGTGTGTGTGTGTGTGTGTGTGTGTGTGTTTATGACCACCACACTCTCAATCAAGGAAGTGATAAAATATGGTTTAGCAGGTCACCGATCCCTCTCTTTCATTTCCTCCATGAGGAAAGAAAACATGAAAGTAAATGAAAAGTAAAAATGTAAGGACAAAAACACTGTGCTGACGAGGCTACTTCTGCAGCACAGAAATAATAGTTTAGTGCGTGTGTTTATGTCCCACATGTGTCCTTATGCAATATATTCAGAATTTCAAAGTCAACATTAACGCATTGTCAAAAACAGCCAGTAACAAGTGCTGGCAAAGACACAGAGAACTGGGATCTCATACATTCCTGGCTGAAGACTGAAATGGTATAGACACTTTAGACCATAATCTGACAGTTTCTCAAAAACTTTAACCTCCAAGTATTGCATGGCCCAGCAATCCCACTCTTAGTAGTATACTGAAGAGAACTGAAAACACACGACCCTCAAAAACCTGTGTGTTCACAGCAGCTGGGAGCAACATGGATTCCTCAAACCCCAATAGTAGAAATCTAAAAATCCATCCATTGTTAACTAGGTTAAAAAGCATGGTATGTCCGTACAATGCAATATTAAACAAAAAAGCAGCGAAGGATTGACATAGCTGTATCACTGAAATACACAACTAATGAAAAGGGTCAGACCTAAGGACAATAAATTGTTGGTCTTTTTATATGATAAATACAATAGAGGTGAATTCATACCTGACTACTAAAAGCTGGGCATAAAAATGCAGAGGGCCTGCTAAATCATGGGGAGTTTGTCTTTTGAGTGTGGAAAATATTCTGGATGCAGTGATCATGAAGAACTCCACTATGTGCTTTGAAAGGATGAACTGTACATTACATGAATTATATGAGTTATCACTTTAGTGATGTAGTGCTAAGTAGGCAAATCTAATGCTAAAAGGACAGAGTTAAAATAAAGATGATTGTTCAAATAACATCGGTATCAAAATTTAGAAAATTCAGTAATTCCAAGCTTATGATTTAAAGAGGAGATGTTGAGCCTCTACTGTATGCCAGACACTATTCTTGGTGCTGTGAATACAGAAACGAACATAACAAAGTCCTTGCTCTCATGAACATGACATCCTAATAACCCAACTTTATACATTTTGGGTGATGTGTCTGACTTTAGGATTGGAAGGATGCCCAGAAATAGCTGGTAAACCTCCTTGTTCATTTGTAAAACAGTGCTATTTGCTCTTTTATGTTCTCCAACCCATAGATTCATTTTGAGTGCCAAGTGCAGATGGTTCTGCTTCTAAAAAAAATGGCTCCTACACACAGTGGCTCAAAACAGCTATGAAGTAGAATCCCAGTTCTTCACGCAAGGATGCCTAATGTATTTGGGGGAAAACACATAATAAGTCATGAAAGGCATAGACAGTTGAATTCAAGGTTGATTGTAATCACGTTAAATGAATGGTTCAGCAAGGCCATATAGTAAAAAGAATCTCCATAATGTACACTACTTGGGCTGAATGCTGAAGAATGTTTCCTGTTTGGGGGAAATTTTCTCAAAAACAGAGTACCATGGACTATGGTGGTTATCACCGTTGATAGCATAAAGTCATCAATCTTCCATGTCCAAGGGCATTGTGTCTATCAACTTCCCACTCTTTCCTTAAACATATCCCTTCCTTCCTCCACTACTCCAATTGGCCATGCCACTGAGCTTTTCCTACAGCTACCATGCTACTTTTCATGGTACTCAAAATGCCCACACCTTTCTCTGCAGGCTACTTTCCAAGCCTAGAACAAAAGTGAACTCCTCCAGGAAGCTTCCCACTGCTTTCCATCTCTCCTGGCTTTGATCTATACCACACACAGCTCCTTGGCAGTGAGATCCTTGAGATCAGACGATCATGTGGTTTGCCACTGTGCCTCCAGTTCAGTTCCCCTTGCCCAAGAAAGGACATGCATAAGTTTCTACACGCCCTATCAAAAGTGATTCCACAAGATTATTTCACCTCATATACATGAAAGAATCCAGAGTAGATCCTTCATTTGTCATTGATTTGTTTGTTCGTTTATGTGTTTCGTATTGATTTATCTAGCTTATTTATGTGCAGCCTGTTTGTTTGTCTGTGGATATGCACATGCATGGGTGTGTGCCTGTGTGTGTGTGACTGCGAGTACAGGTGTGGTGTGGAGGTCACAGGATAACTCTTAGGAGTTGATTGTTACCACCTTGGGATGCAGTGATTAAACTTGGGCTGTCAGGTCTGCATACAAGTGCCTCTATCAACTGAACCATTTTACCAGCTTGAAGATACCCTTATTGCTGTGGGACAATGGTCTTGTACTTTGTAAAGATTTGTCGCTTGTATTTTAATAAAACGCTGATTGGCCAGTAGCCAGGCAGGAAGTATAGGCGGAGTAACCAAGCAGGAAGTATAGGTGGGGAGAGAACAGGAGAACTCTGGGAAGAGCAAAGAGTCAGTCTGCAGTCATCACCCAGACACAGAGGAAGCCAGACACAGATCAAGCAAGATGTGACTGCCTCACCAAAAAAGGTACCAAGTCACGTGGCTACCACAGACAAGAATAATGGGTTAATGTAAGATGTAGTAATTAATTAATAAGAAGCCTGAGCTATTAGGCCAGCCAGTAGACGTCGGTGTGTTTTGTCGGGACTGAACGACTGCAGGACTGGGTGGGACAGAAACCTCAGTCAACACCTTATTGCTAGAAAGCTTTCTCTAAGGGATTCAATTCAAAGTGGCAGTGTCGTTTCCACTGTAAAGTCAGCTTGAGGAACCCTAAAATCTCCACTGGATCACCATCTGCGGAGTCCACATCATTTCTTTATTGAATGGCACACTGGGTGCCAAACTGTAGGGCTTCAAGATATTCTTGTTCCTTAACTTTGCGAATGGAGAAGATAGGAGGCTGAGATAATTTCTATCGTGAATCATCCTTCCATGTTTTTAGATGACGTTAGGAAAAGAAACCTCTCCTAGGATCCTATCACTGCTTTAAAACTCCATATCCTGACACTTGGATGATGGTTACATACAGATGGAGTGGCAGACTAACCCCTGAGTTATTAAAATGTAAAAGCACACATGGTATCCTTTTGTGAACAGTCTCAGGGTGGAGTTCTTAATCTCAGCAATGTGAATCCGATATATTTTGTCAGAAATAATGGCCTAAAGAAAGGTTTTCTTCTGGTGCATTTATACCATTGGAATGGTCATGTGGTGAGTGACTAGACAGATGACGTTGATATCACCAATATTATTGGAGGAGAGAGGTTCCATAGGCAAACTGGGAATATTCTGAATTAAAAACAAGAGAGATACTGTGTAGGTGAGAAAGGGACATTGGTAAGATACATAGCTAAAGAGAGTAGTGCCTGTGAGATATGAATTTTAACCGCAGAAGAACGAGACAATTATTTTCAATGAATATAAATCTTCTGATTCTCAAAATACAGCAAAAGAGGAGAAAGGAGGAGAAATGTGTAGAGTATACACCAGGACACGTTTTCATGTGTAGGACTCACAAAGAGATTCCACTGATGCAATGGGAATGTCATTCTCTTTGACTTGTTTGGGCCATGATCCTTTGTAAAAACACCAAGAAAGAAAGAGTCAATCCTAATTCTGGCCATTCTCCCTGCAACTCATTCTGCACACTCCAGTCAATGACACTGAGCAAATGTTCTTCATATCCTATCATCCCACTGCTACCGAGTCCCACCCACAAGCCTGGTATTGTCTTATGAGTCTGAGTCTGCACTATGCACACAGTCCCTTCCACTGAGGTCTAATGGTCTAACCATTGCTCATAAACTACGTTGCATTGCAGTATCTGCACTACGGTTCACAGTTTTCTAACCTGAAACAGCTCTGTTTACCAAAATCTGACTTACGCTTTTAAAGGTCTAGTTTATATGTATGAGGGTTCCACATCATCCTGCTAGGGAATCGTCCTCACATTGATCTATGTAACAGACCACTTAATATACCAGAAGTTTTCAATGAAAGGAGATTTTGTATCATGGGGGAACTGAAGGCCATGGAAATAGCTATAGGCATTTTGGGATATCGTTCTGAAGTTGGGAGGTTGGCCTATCTAGTCCATCAGTGCCAGGAGTGCTGGAAATATCCCATAATACACAGGGCAACTACCCACAATGAAATATCCAGCCCACAGTGCAATGGGGCTCAGATTGAAGATCTCTTCTGTAAGCTGAGCGGGATGGCCTGGGCCTGTCACCCTATCTACTTGGGAAGCTGAAAGAAGTAAATCCTAGAGTCAACTTTAAGATCTGCCTGGCCTGCAGAGTGAGTCAAGACAATCCTGGGAAATTTAATGAGACCCTGTATTAAACTATAAAAGAGGCCTGAGGATACAGTACAGTGATAGAGTTCCTGGGTTTGAGCCTTGGTGATGAAAAAGAAAAAAACTTCTGACTTGGACATATGCAAGTGTTGTTTCTTCAACTGAATGAGAAGCTCTCTGGCCAAGAACGTTATCACATGCTATGTCTAGGACAAGGCTAAGAGAGCACCCCTTCAGAAGTGAGTAGATTATACAGCTCTGCTGAGAGCTGTCCTGGGAGTCCACAGCAGATGACAATCCGTGTTCAGCAGGTCGACCCCTCAGAGGGATGATTTCCTAGTGGGGAGCCCCACCAGGAAAGGGTGTGCGGTCCCTGGCTGTGGAAACAAGTTGCTCCTGTCTGTAATTTCCCACATGAGTCAACTCATTTCTTCCCTAAGAACTTCATTTCTTCTCTAATAACAGCTTTGGGTATATTCCCACTGCTGGTGTGTTTATCTTGTGAAAATATTCCATCTGCTGGGCACACATATACCTGTGGATGTTCTGTATAATTTTGATGAAAAGAAATAATACTAGGATATTTGACCTGACTCAGAATGACATAGGATTCTCAGTCACAAAGACAGCCTGTTACACAGACAGCTAACTTTAGACTCCAGAACATATTCAAAGCTGGCTGGGTGTCCCTGAAGACATTATCTGGTTGCAGATAGAGAAAAATACATGCGGTCATTCTCCCAGGTGGTGTTTATTGCTGATTCAAGGTCAGAGTTTGAAACAACTTTAGGCATAACTCCCTGAATCAATGGACATCTCCGTACATACTCCCCAAACTCAAGGTTCAGCCAATTATTCATTGTCAGGGAACGCGCACCAACTTAGAGCTTCATGCATGGGTCAATGTGACATCGCTAGCCTAAAGAAACTACGTGACTTATCATATGTTATGAGGATGGGTCGGGCCCTGAAAGTATACTTTGTTATAACTGTCCAGAGTTTGGCCGTGGGAGGCGCAGAGGAAGCAGAGGAGGAGCGGCAATGCGGAGACAGGATAGAGGTAGCAGCGGTGGAGAGGAGGAGGCCGTGTACAGATAAGAAGGAGACGGTTCCTAAGGGAGAGAAGTGTGAGAGACGAAGAAGAAAGAGTGTGAGGACAGTATTGTGTGTGAGAGAGAAAGCTATGCGAAAGAGCTGCTGTATCCCTGTGGCAGTGTGGAGATTTGTAACTGTGGAGGCAAGGATGATGAGGCTGTATAGAAAAGAGATGTAGGAGAAATGGATAGAAAATTAAGATGTGTAGCCATGTGAACACAGGTGTTACTTGTAACTATAAAGGGAGGCTTTTTAAGTTGAAGTGAAAGAGAAGGTCGCCATCAGGAAAGCACATGTGTCTTCCTTTTTTCTTGGGTTACCTTACTTTCCCCATCCAATAGAAAAGTCATAGAAAAGTCTAGCAACCCTCAGATAAGACTCTGTCCTAAGTCTTGCTACTCTGAGGCATTCTCTTTACTACCCTGGAGCAGATCTAGGAGCTGACAACCCCCCCCCCCAAGGACTGCGTCAAGACATCATCAATCTGATCGAATAGAGAAGAAAACTCTAAAGCTACAATGATAGGTTTTGGCCTCATCTTGCTTTTGAGTAAAGGAGTATACATTTTAAAAATGGCAGTGTAGAGGACCTGCACGGGGCTGTACCAGGTCCTCTGTGTGTGTATTATGGCTTCCAATGGAGTGTTTTGTTGACATTCCTAAGCACACAAATGAGTGGCTCTCTGAGCTTTCTCTTCAGCAAGTTCCCTTCTTTTTGTTTGTTTTCTCCAAATCCAATGTGTTAGTTTTTGTTTTATCATACTATACTATTCTGTACTGTACTATATTACATTATATTATTAGCCTATAAAGTCTATTTTCTAATGAGACAGAAAAGGGATGGATTGGTACGGAAGGGGAGGTGCAGAGGAACTGGGAGGAATAGAGGAAGGGGAAACCATAATCAGGATATATTATGTGAGAAAAAAATCTATTTTCAATAAAAGGGATGATACTATAGACTAGTGTTCAACAGCCTTCCTTCATACTCCTTTATGGGATGGATGAATCTTAGTAAGGAAATGGAGGCACCAATAGGTTCAGAAACTTGTCCTAAAACTGTCAATTAAGATGGAACTCGAAAGAGCTCGGAATGGTAGCATAGCCTGTAAGTACAGACTCGGGAGACAGGAGCAGGGCGATCACTGAGTTTGATGCCAGCCTGGTCTACATAGTTATTTCAAGGATGATATAGTAAACCACTGCCTCAGAATTGGTTAAGAACCATGCATGTTTAGGTAGCAACTAAGATTTAGCAGTATTCTAATCCATTCTGAAAATAAGATGCTCTATCACATCAACCCTGCATCAGACCTCACTGATGATACTTAACATCATTTCTCCAAATCCATGAGGATCATCTAGGAAATGACGCAGCCTAGAAGGAGACTGAATACCAGCTATGTGTGTCCTAGCAGCTAAGCCACAGCTAACGCGGGAATTACTGGAAGGCCATAATTTACACTAGTCGCGAATCTCACGTTACCGTCATCATCTAAACAAAGTGCTATGGAGAAGACGGTAGAACTGTCAGATGAGGATCTCTTACAGGGTTATTTTAAATTGAATCAAAACACTTACAGCATCTTTAAAAGTCCCTAATGGTCCGGACTGCAAAGTGAACTTGAAAGAAAAAAATATAAAAGTTCTTATAATTAATGGGGCCAACTGTGTGGGCTATGATTGGGAGAAAATTCATTTAGGATTGTCTCAGAAAGCCCTATGAAGTCCTCTCTAAGCAGTTCCTTCAATATTTCTTCCTGCCATGTCTAACATATACAGTAATGACGATAATAATTGACATTTGTTGACCCTTTACCACCTGCTGCGTCAGTGCTAAGAATTGTACAGGTACAGTCCTTTGTTCTATCCAGTTCAAAAAAGGCACAAGACCTGGGCAGAGGTGGCACATGCCTTTAATCCCAGAACTCAGGAGGCAGAGGCAGGCGGATATCTGTGAGTTCGAGGCCAGTCTGGTCTACCAAGCAAGTTCCAGGACAGCCAGAGCTGTTACACAGAGAAACTCTGGAAAAACCTGCAAGAATACACAATAAGTGTAGGAAGTCAGTCAGTTAAGAGCTGACTAGAGTTGGGTTGGCGATTTTGAGCATCTGTAACTTAGAAGGCAAAAGTATCACTGAAGACGTAGAATGGAAGCTGGGTTTGAGAGGACCAAGAAAACTGGTGAGGGTGTGGAAGGGATAAATAAATCCCTTCTACACCCTAAGGAATAAGAAATCTGGAGAAAATTTTTAACCCCATAGGGAACCCTGACTGCTCTTTGCCTGGAGAATGAGGGGGAGGGAGAGTGGGGGGAGAGGAGCGAAGTGGGAGGAGGGGAGGAGGTGGAAATAAAAAAAAAATAAAAAGAAAAAAGAAATGAAGGATGAAGTACATGATAGGTAATACGGACTGTAAAGCATGAAAATTATTCTGCACCCCAAGATAAATATGAGTTTGGTTATATGTCAGAACCACCCAAATGCTTTACCCAGTTTCTGTAACTCATGGCGATGATCTGAGCTCTACTCACCTCAGCTACAACATGGGAATAATGATCCTAGGTTCCTCCGAGGTGGTGGGAAAGAGAGTAATTTATAGGCTAGCAAGGTGCTTCACACATGGTAGAAAGGCTGTAAGAATGCACTGTAATTTCCTAACCCACAAAAATAAGACAATTGCAATACTGCTTTAAAACTCAAAATCTTGACTTAGATTATGTGTGGAGGAGATCTCTGTACATAGTCATTTTTTTATCCTCTGTCAAAACCCTGAAACTTGTTCAAGGACAGTATGGTCTATAGAGAAAGTTCCAGGACAACCAGGGCCACACAGAGAAATTCTATCTCAACAAACCTTAAAAACAAAACAAAAAGAAATGAAATGAAGTGAAACGAAATGCAAACCTTAAAATTTGTCCAGACAAAGGTTGCCTCTTCTTTCCTAAGGGCCAGACTTTGTTTGCTGGAGTGATCTGCTACCATCCAAAGCACTCAAGATTTTCCCTTTATCTTGATCCCTACCCTCACACTTAAACCAGAATGTAGGGAACCTGGGAGAACAAAATTGCAGGCAATAGATTTCTTTCAACCAGGTGCACATGTGCTTCTCTTGAGGAGGTTTCCAGAAACGCAAAGAACTTTATTCTAGAATTATTGCTCTCCAAAAATCCCTCTCTCCCAGTCCCAGAGTTCTGTCTTCACAGGTCCTCAGGAAGGGCCTTGTCTGGAGGATGAAGGGTAGATATTATATTAAGGACAATGTTCCCAAGAAAGAAACTTTGAATGGAAAGTGGGCCTGCCTTGTTAAGGGCTTCTTTTTTAAATTACATTTATTTTATTCTTTTATGTGGATGAGTGTTCGCCTGTACTTATGTATACACACCACATGTGTGCTCGCTGCCTCCTGAGCTCAGCAGAGTGCATCAGATCCCCTATGACTGGAGTTTCAAATACTTGTGAGCTGCCATGTGGGCGCTGGGAAGTGAACCCAGATCCTCTGCAAGAACTCCAAGTGCTCTTAATCATTGAACCATCACTCAAGTCCTGCTAGGGGCTTTTAAAATGATCTCTTTTCCCCAGATTTTCATATTGTAAAAGCTACAAAGTAAAGAAAGCATACGGTTCTTTTGAAGGGAGATCTGAAGCAAGGGTTGATAAAAATGGTCTTGTAGAAGACTAGCAATATTAGCCGAAAGCAGGATCAGGAAAGAGGGAATCAAAGCACTGACCTAAGATGCTGATGGAATTTGTCATGGGTGCCCATAGTCCTGAAGTCATTACACACATTTCTCATACTTGACACAGTGAAAATGGTGCCTTAACCCCCAGGTTCTAAATGAGCAAAACTAGCAGAAGAACATTCCCAAATTCAATCATAAGCCCTGTCAGAGATTCTCCATCTTATTTACTTTGCTCATCTGTGGATCATAGCTTTAGCAATAATGAAGGCTCAGATCTCTACTCAGATTAAATAAATGAGAACCTCAGAAGACGGACTGGCAGTGCAGCCAGGGTTGACAGTACCTTTCTCATCCATGGGAAGCACTCACGCACAAAGTTTGCATCACAATGAGAAGAGGGATCAAGAAAGTGTCCTGGCTCCTTCACCTTAGGGGCACCAAGCACAACACTGAAGGAACCCACATTTGGGCCACGAATTTGTGAGAGAGCAGCAAAGATGGGAGGGGCTGCAGGCAGGAGGGGTAAAATGATGCAATTATATTTTAACTAAAAATAAGGTAAATTTACAAAGAAGACTCTTACAGAAGGGGCTCATGAGCGCACACCCTTCCTGAGGGCCTAGTGGCAATAAATTGGTTGGTGGGGGAGGTATGCCGTTCCCATCAGTTATATAGACACTAGGATAAAAAGCTGCCTAGGCTCCAGTAAACAGCACCTTCCCAAAACTCATGCCTGAAACCACGACTAAACTAATTGATTAAGAAAACAAGGACATGGAAGTAGGGGGAAGTCTTGTTGGCAAGAGGAGATTCAGTGAGAAACGGCGGGGAGAACAGAGAGGAACGGGGTGGGAAGAGCTTAGCTTATTAAAGACAAGTAAGAGATTGTCAAAAAGGAAAATAAACAAAAAAGGAATACACAGAGGCTGGGGATATAACTCAGTTGGGAGAGTATTTGCCTCGAATGCATGAAACCCAGGATTTGCTCACTAAAATCACATAAGCCTGGCACGGTGGCTCAGAAGTCTAAGGTTTTGGGGAGACTACGCGAGACTTGTCTCAAAAAGAAAAAAGAAAGAGACAATTCCACAAATGACCAGATGGAGTTTGGAATTTTTACATAATAGACTCAACCACCCACAAGTGCCAGACACTCTTTTGGGTAAGCTCTCTAGAATCTGTCTTTTACCGTCCCACTCCACCTCTCCCATGATTCAGTGAAAAGCGAACATCATTGTACCCAGCTATGACCCCGAATCACTATAGACTGCCGATCTCACTTATAATAGTGACTGCAGTCTATTTTAGTTTTTCAATATTTGATACAAGCCTTTTCATTCAGTTACACTTTTCAATTTCAAAACTGCATTTTGAGTATTGTCAAGTTCATTGAGGCACAGGATGATGATTAAATGTTCTATCAAAGTCAAGTGTTACTATGTACTTTTCAACCTAACTCCCACAGAGGCCTGGCATGGCAACTTCATCACATAAGACTTCAGGCTGATGCTCAAGTCCAAGTGTGGCTCTTGAAAGTGTTCAGAAGACAAAAGCATAGATAACTGAAGCATGAAATTGCTTTGAAATGATGAAACAAGGATACATTTATCATCCCAATCAAATCTTCTCTGGAAATAGTAACAACAGGTTTACTTGATGCCCTTGGAATTTAATCTCCAGCATTGTTTTTCACACCTTGGTCTCCTGTTCTACATGTCACACTATAATGCCGCTCATGTGCCTCAAAATCACTCACAAAGGACACATTTATTATTATAATAATAATAATATCATCATTATTATTATACACTTGGATGACAGCTTCTAACATGACCATTGAATTAAGCTATAGGACAACCAAACCTCCTATCAGCTCCTAAATACCCACTGTTCAAATAGCTATATCATAATAGGAGGCAATATTTAAGACAGCTCAGCTCCCAAGGAAGGGTTCACCCTCTCCCTAATATAGAATTTTTTTCAGGAGACCAGGATATTTAGTTTGCAGCCTATGAGTATATGATTGTATGATTATTATGTTGTGTATATCCCACTCAGCGAGTAACAGGGTTCAAGTTAGACCTGAGGAAAGGCCACTGTGGTGACTGCGTTCATTCCATTCACAGATCCATTGTAGAGCAGTTATGTGGCTTTTGAGGCAGACTAGTTATAATCAAAGTTTCTAACACCAGAGATGAGAAAGGGAATCTCTTTGTACCTCAGTTTGCTCATCTGTGCAGAGGTTCATAATATTTTCTGTCTCATGGGTTTGTTCTGGGGATTAAAATGACAAGCATAAGGCACACATTTAGAACAGTGGCTTCAAACCAATGGTTCTCGACCTTCCTAATGCTGTGATCCGTTAATACAATTTTTCAAGTTGCGCTGACCTCCAACCATAACATTATTTACATTGCTATTTTATAACTGTAATTTTGCTATGGTTAGAAATCATAATGTAAATAAATGTCTGTCTTTTCTGATAGCCTTAGCTGACCCCTTTAAAAGGGTCATTTGACACCCAGAGCATCACAGCCCACATGTTGAGAACCACTACTTTAAACATTTGCAAACTCAGGATTATATTGTTTGCTACAAAACACAGGTAAATGTAATGCTCTTCATCCTTCCTGCAGCTCTGCCTTTGCTCCATCTTATGTGATGCATAGGACAGAAGTTGAAGTTGAAACAATTATTGGAAGAAATTCTCAGGGCCGCTACATTACCTTCTCCAGGAAAATCCTGAAAATGTGACATCACTAGGGAACGAATGATTCAGCTAAACCAAAGTTTTCAAAGTTGCTAAGGTTTCACACTTTGTATCATCTTGCTTGAGAGTCTGGGCGGCTGTCACCTATGCCTACGTTCCAGTCCTCCTCGTTTTCCCACTTTAATCCTCGGCACACTCTTCCATCTTCCAAATTCTTCTGCTTCTTGAGTTCTATTAACTTATGACTCCTCTTGTCCTAGCTATATGGATTGACGTGTAGTCTCTGCCTCGTCTCCCTCCTCAGCTTTCCCTATATCAGCTCCCAGGGATCTGCAGATCTCCACTTGAACGTTTCATTCTCTACTAGGCCCCTGAAACAAGCTGCCACAGAAGGTACTTTATGCTTTTCACAGCACAGCCCACAAATGACTGATGTGCTATGAAGTACATTAGAATAAACAGAGTGTGTGTTTATCAATCCAGCTTCCATACGTCTATTTACTCAGTCATTCAAGACATGTCTCTTTAGTCATAAAACTAACTATCTCAGATCTGAAATAAGCACTGAAGACTCCATATTTGGCTCTTTTCCCTGGCGCTTGAAGAATGATTCCTTGCAGCCAAGAATGAATCAAGAAAGAAGACACTAAAAGTATTTGGCGCTAAAAGTAGCAGTTCTCTGGGTACTGAGGGCAGGAAAAGGGTGTCTGGAAGTGTTTTAAACTCAAAAATTTCACGTTGATTTTGAAAATTCTGTTAAATTTTTGCTAGCTACTCCAAATAAAATGTAGTGGCAAGATATATCCATGTGCAAAGACACGGGGGGAAGGCGAGCTGTCCCCAGGCATCGCACAGCAGTTTGTTATGAAACGTTGATCGAACTCTGAGATGATCTTTATCTTTACCAACATTTAAATACATGATAGTTGATTTTTGATGAATAAGGAAGTATTTTTAGTTGAAATGGAAAGATACATCACTTTTGGGCACGGACTTCTAGCACATGGCTCATAATTTTACTCCAATGTGATCTTCCTAGAAATATATTGTTCTTGATGATGGTTTTAACAAAAACTATTTGTGTTCATTAGTAATTATTGGAAGACACCATCTGAGCCGGTTAGGGTGCCTTAAGCATGTGACTCCAGCCTTTAAGTGGCTGAGGCAAGGGAATGTCCATGAGCTTGAGCTACAGAGATTCTGCCCCAAAAGAAAAAAAAATCAAAAAATAATAACAGGAATTAGCACCCAGTTTACAAAGGGTATGTACTTTTTAAGAGTTCAAAATAATATTTTTTTTTTTTTACTTTGGAGCCACATCAAAAGCTGGAAGTAGTTGGGGGAAGTGTGGCATCTAAAATATTTTTCTTTCCTTTTTTAAAAAATATGCCCAAAAGTGGTCTAACAAATGACGTGTACAGCTCTGTGTTTTAAGTTTATCATATTAAATGAGGTTTAAAAGAGTCGACTCCCTTTTCTTTTGAAAGTGACAATTTCCTATATAAAACATAAAAACTACTTTGTTGCAGCTGTTTTCATTAATAGAATTACTCATTCTTGTAGATGACTAAATTCTAGGATCTTTTAGACCCACAAGGCTTGATTAAGGCTTTGCTAGACCCTGGGAAAGCGTGAGACTGGGAAGACCAAAGCAAAAGGTGCAGCGAAAAGCATCTACCCCAGCGGAAGGAATGGGTGGGTACGCAAGCACAGCTTTAAACCAATAGTTCCTCAGTCATAGCATCGATTCTTCATCAGGTAAACTTCATTCAGGGTATTAGAACTAAGCTGGGCTGAGAGAAACCTGGACGTCCTAAGATAGGGAGGGGGAGAAGGATTAGGAGCTCATAGTTTGCTGGAATTTTAGTAATGTATGGACCATACATGTACCACTAAGTCAGTTAGAGGACATTTTTCTATAATAGCTTATAAAACTAGATAAATCTAATAAGTTTAAAATAAATTTAAACTCATGATCCACCTGTCTATGCCCCTCAAGTGTTGAGATTGTATATCCAGGTACCTGGTTGCAATTTACTCAGTTGAAGTATACAATTCAAGGTTTTTAGTACACTTTAGTGTTAATCTGTACAAACATTACTGTCATCCATTTAAGAACTTTTCAAAAGCACCGAAAGAAACTCCAAAATTCATTCTACCTTCTTCTAATATTCTTTGTTATCATCTTACAACATTTAATCTTTCTCTATAAATTTTCCTATCTTGAGACTTCATATAAAAGGAATCAACTTGCATCTGACTTTAGTCACTGCAGTGTCTACAAGGCACATCCATGTATTTCTATGTACCAGTATCTGTTTATCGATGAATACTAATCTAATGTATATATATGATACATACATATGTATATTTACATGCTCTACAGTGGAAGGATGCTTGGGTTGCTTCTATCTTTGGGCTTCTTTTGGGGGAACAGATGTTTGATTATCAACTAAGACTCCAAATCAGGTCTACAGTAATTTGAAGAGAATTCTTGGGCACATTTCTGAGACACAGAGATTGTAATCCAAATCAACATGTCTTTAACATGCCAATTGGTATGTTAGATGCCAGTCTGATAGGAAAAAATGATATGGCCTCTCATTTCAGGTGAAAAGATGCTCAAAGGAAGATTGAGAAGGCGTTTCTGGGCTGAAGACATAGCTCAGTATTAGAACCATACACAATCCTTGTACCAACAAAGTGCTTTTCTCAGTTATAGTTTTCTTATTCATCCTTCATCTGGGCTGATCTGAAGTGCACATTCACTGGGAACAGGTGTCAAGCAAAATAGTTAAGCAGGAATATTAGCTTAACCTGGACTTCGTACATTTTGTGATATATGGCACCCTGAGTATGGTGTGCAGATGTCAAATAAAAATTGTTTCCAATCTTACAAAGGAACAGTTTGCATGGTAAGTACTCTATACGTCTCTGTGCTCACAGAAACGTGCCACAGGAGAGCCCGAGAGAAAGGGAAGGAAAGGCAGTCTAAATCTGACTTGGTTCCTGTTAGGTTCTTCCTTTTGGAATTTCAACTACTTAATTAGAATCCTGGAACTGCATCTGATTCATTCTTGACAAGACCATATGCGCACGTTTGGCCAGATTCTAGTAAAATAGATATTCCGTGCCATGTTTCAGCATTCTGCCATTTGTAAAATTAGCAATTGCAGGGAAGCAAAAGGCTACTTGCCGTTTTGCTGGATCAGCACCTCATTTGCTCTACTTGCCTATGCTGTGAGTAGAATTAAAGAATGCACAAGTTTGTCTCTAGATAAATAAATTTGAATGCAAACTAGATGCAAAGCTGCGTCTTGAGAGACAGGGTTCATTTAAATCTCAAACTAGCTCTCATATCAAAAATGTAACACTTGGGCTTGGATGAAACCTTCCTTCTGCTCTGGAAATGTGCTTTGAGAACAGGGAAGCCTGTCCACCACCATGGAGGCCAGCATCAATTTTCTCTTTTTTCGAAAGGGTAATGTCAGTTACGTGACTCTCTGTACTCAACTTTCTCATAATCACTTCCGTTTATGTGGAGCATGAGAGTTTTGGAATATTTTTACATCCTCCCATTTAATTTTCACAACAATCAGGCAACGACTAAGGGGAAAGGATTATCCTAATGAATGGGCAGATGCAGAGGTTGCAGACAAGTGACTTGGAACAGTTGCAAACCTCAGATCCTACAGCTAATTGTAACATCGAGTCTTCTTACACTTAGCTCCTTTTGCTATTTTAATATGTTGGGGACCATTTTAGGATTAGCATTCTGCCTGGGGGCGGGGCTCTTATGTTCTTTAATTCCACTTCTGGATTGACATCCTAATTTGACATTTCCTAAAACCTTACGGGCAGTAGAAGGAGGACAAAAGTAATTTGGACAAATTTAGGCGAGCTTTATAGGGAGGATAAAAGGAATCAGTTAAACTGATGGAAGCAGAATTTTGTCTTAAACTTTTTTTGCTTGGCTGAGGTCACTGACTCTTTCCACTCTGTGAAGATTTTGAGAGAAGTGGAAGATGCGTAGAGTTTTCTGCTGGTTTTCAAAGCCAACCCTATGGCCCGCTTGTCCTCGACTGCATTATTGGAGGTTGAAGTGATATGGACTGGCTGGAAGCCTCACTGTAAGAGACCCATGTACTCCCCCTGCCAGGGATACTTGGCCGGCTCTGACTGGCTGCACAGGATGCATAGCTAGTATGCTCATAGCCTCTCCCAGGAGAAAGCATGACCCTTTTGCTGAATTGGCAAGCATCTTTCTGTGCTTGCTGGGATTTCCAAAGAGTAGCTATAGAGCAAGGGTCTCAAAGGCAGAGTGATCGTGAATCAGGCCTGAGTTCTGCGTCTTCCTAGCTGTGATACCTTTACCAACGTGCATGTGAGTGTCTGCTTTCCCTTCAGCAGCATGGGGATTGTACCCTCTGTCGCACAGCATCCGGGAGGATCCTGAGACATGATGTTAGGAAAGCATCATACTACTTTCAATGTAATCTCAAAGGTTAATAACATTTATGAACACATTAAAGGTGGAGCCGACAGACCGACGATTAGGGTCAAATGTGAGGCGGTTCTGAGGGTCCTCTCTTGTTTCTCCTTTGCTGGACGGAAATGGCTAGGCTAGAGAATCTGCAAATGACATCTAAGTTGTTTCTGTTCCTATGAAAGCTCATTAACTATCAATAATTGCCATCCCACCGACTGAACCCTTCCCACCACCTGGATACCATTTCTTCCTCTCTTAATTTGTGCTCTACTTGATGGCACCATAACTGGATCTGGCCTAGGATTTGTTCTGAGCGCCCACCGTATGTCTTCAATGAAAGGGAACGGCTGTGCCCTGGCTGCACTGAAAATGGCAGTCACACATGGACTGATAAATTGACTGGGAGAGTTTTTTGAGGAGCTTTTAGCTGTGCTTCCAACGCCCATCATGCAAAAATGTAGTGCTCAGGTTGGAACAGCAGTGTGGCTTTGAAATAAACAAAGGTCCATTCAAGGAACAGGCCTTAACTGAGACATCTTCAGAGGCGCATGGCCAAGTGGTTATTATTATAATCCACAGGAGTTCTGTGGCAAGTGGATCCCTGGGCTCTAACAAGTACTTTCTACACACACAGATACAAGCCCATCCGTGAAGCGAAGGCAACAGAGCTGTTAAGGTCCATGAAAGGGACAAGAGATGCAAGAATCTTGTGGAGCCAATTACTCCCTATTATGTCAGCAGGGGAGAGAGCGCTGCCACACTTTCTTGAAAGAACTGAGAGCTTAATATAAAGAGCTAAAATGGTAGATAGGAAAAAAAATTAGGGCAGAGGTGAAGGGATGGATTGATAAACACACTGCATTATATTCTTTGAGTGAGAAAAAGCTTGATTAGCCCACCTGGCTGTCCTTAGCAAATGGACTCTGGGAAAGTAAACTCACTCAGTCTGAAGGAAGGTACTGGGTTCAACTCAAGGAAATAAAACTAAGTCTAGTTCCAAGAAGCCTCTTGTTGTTGAGGACTAAAAAGACAGAATGATTCAATTAATCTGTCACATCCTTCCCCGCGATTGTAATAGGTACTTAATGCATGGAGAAAACCACATAATTGGTTCATAAAACATGCTAAGCTCAAACCTAAGTCATAGGGATGGAAGTCATAATGCCAAGTCCCTTGCAGCTCCAAATTAGATGAAGGTTGAAGCCTTCAGACTGCCTAGCTACAGGGTGATTGCCTTACCACCCTGTAAAAGTGCTTGCCAAGAACACCATCTCTATTGGAATTCTGGGCCCTCGCTCCTGTCTGAAACTTGACAAGGATAATGGAATTGCTTTTAATACCAAACTATATAAAAGTACATCTATCATTTTAAGATTCTGAGTGGAATAGTTTAGACCTAATTCCTTCTCTACACTGATCATTGTGGAATGTACATACTTGTGTGTGCACATGTGTACATTAAAAGGAAAAAATGGAAAAGGAGTCAATTTTTCATATTACCCAAGAAAAAAAGGACCTGATCCCTGGATTGAATTCTAATTGATTACCTAAAGAGGGAGATTCAAAACAGAAAAGCCGTAAAGAGGAAAGAAGTAGAAGAGGTAGCCTATTAACATGGGGAAGGCTACTTTCCCTTCAGAGTCCCCCATAAACTTCCCTTAATACTTAATGATCTAAGAAAGCATTGCCTAAGCATGTGTGGTGAAGGAATTAAGAAAAGAACTTACTGTATACTATGCAGGAACCTTAGCATGATATATGCAGCATCACAGGAGAAAATCAAGGTTCCACCAGCTTCAAAAAGAATGCAAACATTAAGGTTGAGATACCTAACTAACACCCATCTTCCTAACTAGGGAATTACAGTCAGAAAGTAACAGGGACTTCCTGGGCTCTCGGCACAATTCTCACCATGGATCCTTGTCTGCACAAATCATGGCTGGGTCTACATTATTCATGCTATCTCTTTACAAGTCATGGGTTGTAGCATTTTGATTTTTTTTTCTTCTGTTTTATTTTGAAGGTGCAGTTATTTGTGTATCATGGATTCAGACTTCAAGGCATAGCGATGTACCCCTGTATTGTATTGTCTGGGCTGCTTTTGTTTAGTGCCCTGGCAGCATCACAAAACCTACCGGTAGACGTTTTAGAGAGAAACATAGCCAGTGAATTACAGAGCATACCCTTTGAGTTACCATTCTAAAATTCGATTTTATTAAAACAAAGTTATTTATAAGGCAAGTGTTTCTTTAGCTTTTGGCTAATTTAAAGTCCAAAGTGCACAGGCCTCCTACTCATCTAATGGAGCTTTGCCTATACCCCAAGCACCCACACCCCTCAGTCACTCAGGGACAGAATGGCCAGCACATAGCTGAGATTTTCATAATTACCTGCTTACTGTGAGCTCCTCAAGGGTGAGATTTCCCTCCCGCGCCTGGCAAGTAGCTTGGACCTTGAAGAAGTGCTTAGTAAATGGTTGTTGAATAAATTCTGAGAGGAGCATCATTCCACTTTACAAAGTTCTTGCGGCCCATTCCTTAAGGCACCAAACTAGGAACTGTGCACCCTTTCATGTTAAGATTTTCAAGGGGTCTACCAGAAAAAGCAAGGTGCCACGTGGAGTCAAGGGCAAAAACCTAAAGTTTGCCATCCCAATTAACAAAAAAATGGGTTTCAAAGTCTCAGGAGTCAGTGCAGAGAAACTGGCAGTGAATTTGAGATCAATGCTGCTGAAAATGCTCATCTAACTGAAAATGCCCCTAACTAGACAGATGACGTGTGATAGAATACGCCCGTGTTTCCCCACAGGAGTCACTAACTCTTGACACCTTTCATTGGAGGCATTTTCGGTGTCAGTGTGCCATGAAAAGTTGTGTCCCCTTTCACCTTTGAGCTGGTTTTGCGAGCAGGGCGGACGCCACTGTCTTCATCTGCAGGGAACACAGCATTTTTATTAACACATGAGACTTCAGAGATGATGAAATGAGATAATGTTTGTAAGATACCCAGGGCAAAATTCAAAAGTTCCCAATAAACACTGTTTTTAAAGTCCCTTTAAATGCCATAGGAAAAGCTTTTCTTTTTACCTAGCAAACCAAACAGCACTGTTAAGTTTAAGGTGCGGTAGAATGTGAAGGAGGACCATTCCTCCAAAATCCGAAACCTTGCCTGACCTCTAGAGTGTTACAGAGCCCTCATTCCTAGTCCTCATTCCTATCTCCTGTGCTCTGCTGCTTCTCACGGTTAACTCAGTCCCACCGGCCCCCTAGTACAATTACAGGTTACAAATGGACAATGGGAGCAGTCCCATAAGCACAGAGAAATCCCCTCCTGCAAACACCCAAACATCACACAAACAAGGGCTTCATGAAATTGGGAGGTTTGAGTATTGTGCCTGACTACTGATTCCTGTTTTTCAAGGGATAATCCCAGCATCCCTTGACACAGGAATTTGGTTTACAGAAACAAACACACAGAAAGGACTCCATGGTTACAAATAGTCTCCTATTTTCTTGCTTGGCCCCATTTGTCTAGCACATTATTCTACCTCCTTTCCTTCGTGCTGAAGCCATTTGTATTCTTTCACTAGTTTCATTACCTTGGAAATTGAATATTGATTATAAGTATAAAATAAAGTATGCAAAAATATTATCACTTTTTTTTATTTGAAAAGAAGAGTTGGCAAGACTTTAAGCTTTCTACAGCTGGAGCCCCCCAGCCACAAGTATTTCAGGGCTAAATGGCTGCCCTAGTATTCCTCCATTTGCTCAACTTGAGAACCAAGATTCAAACTATCTTGATTTTTACATGACCTTTGCATGGTGCATACCTCTACTGTCCCAGAGAACTTCTTCTGTCTGCACTTCAGGGTAAAGCAAGATTAAGTTCACAGAATGGTTTTATACTTGCATGGATATATTAAATATGTGCCTCCTTAAAGAAATTCAAACAAAGGATGGCAGGAAGATGCTCTATGGTACCATCGTGGCAACTAAAGAATCCCATTGGTATTTTTTTTTCATCGATACCTAAGGGATCCAATTAAATATGTGGATTTTTAAATTGATAACAAAAATGATCCATCAGATATAAATACAAGAAGAGATGTTTTCCTCTCTAGAGCTACTATTAATGCTAAGTTGTAAGATGGTTGGTAGGGATTTTATAGAGGCTTAAGGGGTTTATAGATTTTAATTGGGACCTCTTTGGAATGAACATAATTAATATTGCTTGTTTTGCAAAATACTTGCATAACCTACAATTAGAGAAGCAAAATCCCTGAACAGTGTGTTTGTGTGTTTGTGTATGTGTAAAGTTGGTGATGGGCCTGGGCACAGCTATATACAATACTAGAGAAAACCACCATGAATCTGGTCTGTTTAATGGAAAACTCACAAGGAGGAAAAAACAAAGCCCTGAACTTGCACGAACAGCGAGAGCTATTTACGGAACATGTTCATTGGCTTTGTCTAAAGTCCAGGCAACACAATGGTGACCTCTGCTCACGTTTCCTGGGTGTTAAGGTCTGTGATCTGCTCTCATAGCAGGCTTGCTACCTGATTTCTCTCTGACTTCACAGATAAAGAGGAGACTGTAATGTAGTAACACTTTACCAGGAAAATGAATATTTCTTCCAAATCAACTTGGAGATTCCAATTAAAAAATGCCTAAACCATTGTACTATCTAGATATTTGTTGCTAAATTTTGTCAGGGCTAACAAGTACTTCAAAATCCAGCAGTAACAGGGGGAAAAACTCACTCTGGGGCATCCATGTCAAAGGGAGACAACAAAACACACCAGAAAGCTGCCTCCACTTCTGACTACTCATGTTTTGTGTTATCAAAATGTAAAACTAAGCCAGTGAGTTTCATTCTAGTCTTATAAAAGTCTCAGTCTCAAGAATAATGGCTTAAGATCTAAAATAGGATAGTCGGGACCAGGACTGCTGTATAGGAAAGCCAACCAGAGGGTGGAAAGGGACTTGAACTCGCTCCATTCACTATAGTCAGCAAGCCACATTTGAAGACTTCCTGTATATCCTGCCTCATTAATGAACTTCCTTTTCCAGCTGGCTCCCTCCTTCCCCAGGAGAATGCTGGTCCCGTGGTGTCAGAATGACTATGGCCATGAGAAAGAAGGCAGGTTAAACGGGTATTTAAAAGATCAGGAAAGGCTAATGGCTTGTTCTGGCCTGTTGCACATGTTCTGCTTTCTCTAGGCCTGATACTCTCTACAACATTTGAGAAGCAGTCAGTGTCTCTCTCTGGTTTTCCAATGGGTCCCTACTAGCTAAATCATTCTGTGCTTAAACCTTTCTAGTCTCATGGGATATGTATCCTTTCTATCTAGTTTCATAATACCTCTATATCTCTAGCTCTGCCACATCTGCAAAGGCAATAACCTTGGGGGCATATTCCCAAAATGGAATGGCCAGCAGAAGTTTCTAGCTATGAAATAAAGAATATGCCCTTCAACTGAAGAATGAATACAGAAAATGTGGCACAATTACACATTAGAGTACTACTCCGCGGTACAAAAAAAAAATCTGAATTTTGCATGCTAATGGATGGAATTAGAAAACACTGTCCTGAGTGAGGTAACCCAGACCCAAAAAGATGAATATGAATATGGTATGTACTCACTCATAAGTGGATACTAGCTATAAACAAGGGACATTGAGCCTATAGTTCATGATCCTAGGGAAGCTAAGTAATAAGGTGAACCCAACAAAAAATATATAGAGATCAGCTTGGAAATTGGGAACAGGCAGGATTGATTGGCAGGGTTGGGAACATGGGGTGGGGGCGAGAGGGGAGGATAGGAGGAGAAGAGGGTAGAGGGGGAGGGTAGAGGAGAACTTGAGGGAATGGGATAGTCAAGATGGAGGAAAGACAAAGATGAGAACAAGGAGAGAGATATCTTGATTGAGGGGGCCATTTGGGGTTTAGCAGAGATTTGGCTCTAGAGAAATTCCCAGGAATCCAAAAGGATGACCCCACCTAGGACCCTGGGCAATAGAGGAGAGGGGGCCTGACCTTGACTTGCCCTGTAGTCAGACTGATGATTATCTTATATCACCATAGAGCCTTCATCCAGCAACTGATGGAGGCAGAGGCAGAGACACACATCGGAACATTGGACTGAGCTCCCAAGGTCCAGCTGAAGAGTGGAAGGAATGAGAATATGAACAAGGAGGTCAAGACCATGATGGGTTCACCCACTAAAACAGTTTACCTGAGCTAATAAGAGCTCACCAAATCCAGCTGGACTGGGAAGAAACAAGCATAGGACCAAACTAGATCTTCTGAATGTGGTTGACAGTTGCATGGCTGGGGCAGACTGAGGAGCCACTGGCAGTGGCACCAGAATTTATCCCTACTGCATGTACTGTTTTTTGGGGATCCTATTCCCTTTGCATGTGTACCTTGCTCAGCCTAGATATAGTAAAGGGTCTTGGATCTTCCACAAGGCAATGTGCCTTACCCTCTTTGAGGATTAGATGGGGGTGGGGTAGGAGGGTGTGTGGGGTGTGTGCAGGGAATGGGAGTGGGAACTTGGAGTAGTATATTAATAAAAATCTAGTAAAATAAAAAAATTACATATATACATAATATACATATATAAAATGTCAAACAGACATGCTTTCTTAGAACTGCCTGTGAGCTGTTTCAGAGAAGTGACTCCCTGGGCCTCAGCTTCCTCATCTACAGCATCCTGTAAGAAACAGCAATCCACACCAGGCATAGTGTCACTCACCTGCAATCCCAGAGCTCAAGAGGCTGACTCAGAGGATCACGCATTCTAAACCAGCCTGAACTATATAGCACTAGACACGGTCTTAAACAGCAATAGCAAAAGAGTAATCCAGCGCACAGAATTATCAGTGCTATTGAATGAAATAAAGTTTGTGAATACTTTGCAAAGTCCTGGTACAAATTAAGTACTTGAAAAATGATAGCTTTTTATTAATTAGCAGGGCTAGCTTCGACACATACTTCCTTGTACTAAGAAATCACGCAAAGCAGAAAGGTCGTTTGGCCAACTACACAACTGTCACTATATGAACATTTGTTCTGAGCTTGGGAGTCTAAACAAATCTTTTTAGAGTTGTCAAAGTGTCAGTGCACTGGCAATGGCTTGTTTGGTCCCCATCTGCCATGTCTATTCACATTATCTATGAGTATGTCCTATGCCAAATCCTGGACACCACACACCACCTACCCCAGAAGCTGGAAGTCACAGACATTTTCTTAGAATGATCCTGGCTGATGTAATTCCTACGGAACAGTTAAAAAAAAAGAGCATGGACTGGGAGGAGAGGAAGGAGGAGAAGCTTTGGATGGGATGTTAAAAAAAAGAAAATAAAGGAAGACATTTCTTCTTTAAATCCAAGCATTAAGATAGGCAGATTATTACATTAGTGAGAGACTGGGCCATTTAGTGAAACAAAAGTGACATCAATAGAAGAGCAAGTGGAAAAATGGAATCTGAAGTATAAGCTTGGAGGATTATATATCTAGTAACCTTGGAGTATCAGATCTACATGGGACCTTTGTTGGCATTTGTTACATTAAATGTTGTTTGTTGCCAGAATTACAGAGCAGAACCCCGGAAAATCAAAGGATAAAATATGTATCACCTCAACAGTCCTACAAGTTGAAAACCCAAAGTATAGCATGTAAGAAGATGGGGAGATGGCAGAGGATCTGGGGTTTCAGCAACATCAGCTTTCTTGCACGTCCCTCTGTTCCCTTCATGACTAGCTAGCCGCGGCGCCTACTGGCAGTTTTCCTAGGCTTGCTCTCTTTCTCTGACAGAGAAAGAAAACCATATGCAAAGCCCAGCTAAACACATGCATTCCTCAAAGAGGCAAGATTCCTCCTTAGCTCCATGAACATCTAAGCCTACTTAAAAGACATACATCAAACAAAAGATAAATGTGAAGACCACAACACTGGATGAGAGACATTTCTACCTCTCTCCGGGCACCACAATTCAAAACTCTGTGTGTGTGTGTGTGTGTGTGTGTGTGTGTGTGTGTGTGTGTGTGTGTGTCCACAGCTGTACATATTGTAAAGCATATGAAATTTAATACTTTCCAGGCATTCAAATCTAGTTCCAGTACACAAACCCTCACTGAAGGCCATACTTGCTGAATAAATTCAATGAACTTGTTTATCGTGCAATATTTTTCCTTCAAACAGGATATTGTATCTCCATCAGCAAGGAGATATTAATATGTGTATCATGCCTGCACATCTCCAAGCCTCCTTCCAATCTGGATATTTTAAGATTGTATACTTCTCTGCAGAAATTGCTTTGGGGGGAAGAGCAGGGTGTTCTGGTGACATTTGCTGAGATCAGACTTTGCTTCTATGTGCCACATTGGGGACCAACTCCTTACAATCCCAGTGCACTAAGAGAGATTCAATCCGCCTTCCAAAGAGAAATTAGTCATTCATTCTCTCCTCTACACAGAAACAGTGATCATGACAAAAAGTCAAACCAGAGAACCTATAAACTTGGCCAACAAATGTTGCTCCTCCTTTTACATTCTGCCTGATTCCTCAAATACACAATGGGCTCCTTAGCTTAAAATGCCATAATAGCCTCAGGCCAATTATCTTAAATGGGCCTGTATAATGTTTTTCCATATAAACTTTCCACATCCAAGCACACTCCTACAGGGTTTGGGGTTGGTACTAGTGATAATCGGAACTATGCATATCTCAAAGATGGTCTAAAAACTTAGTCCAATGCCCTGGAGTTGGGGGTCCTCAAGATAGTAAATTCTTAAGCTTTCTAGAGCATACCACCTCTATCAAAATTACCTCGTTCTGTGCTTGTAGAGTGGAAGCAACCACTGACAATACAAAACTGAGTGAGCGTGCCATATTTCAATAAAGCCTTTTTATACAGACTAAATGTTTAGTTGCAGATAAGGAACAGAGAAGCATTCTTCTTTTGACTTGTTTTCAAATTTCTATAACAGTGAAAAATGTTTCTTTGGCTAATTTGTGAACTAGAAGAACAATGCAAAGTATCTTGTACAGTTCTTCACTTGTGTAAATAATCACAATTACAATGCCATATGAGCGCCTGAAAGATGCTAGGTATCAAGCTAAGTGATTTCAAGGGACTATCTAAATCTTCACACTATGAGCAAAAGACTGTTTTTACAAATGAGGAAACTGAGACACACAAATGCAGAAATGACTTGCCAGGAATTCCATAGTTCAAATGAACACGGTCAAGGTCAGAACAGTATCTGACTGACTTCAAGGCCCACTTCCTCCTTGCCACTAAATGGTGTGACTGGCAACTCCACACTCATTAAACTCCTCTAGCAGTGTGGTAACACGAATGCAATGGTTCTAAGAGAAAATTCTATCAGGTCCATAAAGATCTGAGGTGAGACAGCTACCAGTTAGTTAAAAACTGAAGAGCTGAAACTTGATTTTCATTCAAGTATTCGACAAAAGATTAAAAAGGTCCTTGATTCTTTTCATAGATAACCGAGATGAAATGCTAAGCAGAGTCTGAAGGGAGTAGGGATGGGATGAGGAGATCTGGTGGCAAAGGGGTAAGGAGGAAATGGAAAACAGTGGGGCCCTTGCATGGTGGAGCTCATTTTTGTCTTTACTCAATTTCACTTGCTCCTTGTGGATCGCCTGTTCAAGGAGGCAAAATTGCTGAGTGGGTCAGAGCTGAAAATGTTAACGCGCTAAGAGACACGCAATGATTCAAGAAGCAGCTGATGGATTCTTCACTATGAGAAGTAAGCATCCCAGAAATAGAGAAGCCATGAGGCATGATTTTGGCTAACATGCAGGCACTGTAAAGACGGGACGGAAAGTGACTGAAGGCAGAAGGGACTGGGCATCAGAGAAAACGAGCGGGCACCCTGAAACGCTAAGAATATTGAAGAAACATCACAGTCCTTTGGCCTTACTTTCTCAAGACAGGTGACAAATGTCACCTAGATGTTATGCTGCTTGGAGCTCTCCAGCTGTGAGGATTAAATTTCATTGTCTCCTTCCCTGAATTTGACTCACCTAAGAAGTAGAAGACCAGGTGGGTCCCTGAGGGTGTTTCCAAAAAAGAGAGAACAGATCCACTGTTGGTAGGTGGTAGCAAACCACGGACTGGGGGCACCAATAGAACAAAGACGTGAAAGTGTTGCATGCCTGAATCCCCTGTTCTCTTCTTCCTGGGATGTGAGGAGGTGAGGGGTCAGAGCCGAGAGCCATTTCCACTGCCCCTCCTTTCCTGCTACAAAGGATTGTACCTCAACTAATGAACCAATATAAATCCTTCCTCCCTTAAGTCATCCCATCAAAGATATTAGGTCACAATGATGAAATAAGTAACAATATTTCAGGTGACAAGATGATTCCAGCTTGGATGTTCATAGTTGGTGGGCAAGAGGCCCTTACCACCTTTCCTTACTTACTTGAAAACCTTGCCCTAATAGAGCTGTGGAGAAAAAACTCACTGTCTCTATTCCCTTGTTCCAAAAGATCAGGAAACCATGTGAAGATCACCCACTAAATGAGATACAGGATGAAGCAATGCAAAAGTGATATATCAAAAGAGGGTGTTCTGAAGAAACCCTCAGTTACTACCCCCAAACCTCTTCTCCAGTTCTCAAATGTCACCCTCCACAGTTAACGTCTTTCTTCCTAACAGGCATAGAATATCTACTTTATTTTTATTTTTCAAGACATGTCTATAATATAAATAATTCTAGTACCTGGAGTTCATGGGGGAAAGCAATTATTTGATCTTGATGTTTTATAGTTTCTTTCCCCCAAAGATCTTCCACCATAACACCAAATACTACAAAAGGGCACCATCTGATGGGGCCATTTGCCAGCTTGGGCAGCTTTGCTTTCTCTCAAACATTTTGCAGAGAATGGGCCCAATAGGTCCATATATTTTTGAATGTTTGCTCCACAGTTTCTGGAACACTTTAGGAGAGATTAGGAGGTGTGGTCTTACTGCTGTGTTACTGGGGGTGGCCTTTCAGATTTAAAAGTCCAGGCCATCCACCCATCTAATCTATGCCAGTTAGTTATCTCTGTGTGTCTCCATCCCTCTTTCCCTCCCTCCCTCCCAGGTGTTCATGGGTCAGTTGTACACTCTGGGCTACTGCTCCAGCACCATGCCTGCCTACCTGCTGCTGCTCACAGCCATGATGGTCATGAACTCATCCTCTGACCTGTGAGCCCATAACTAAGTGATTTCTTTTATAAACTCCCTCGGTCATTGTGTCTCTTCACAGCAATAGAAAACTAAGACAGCAATTCTACATTCTGAAAAATATTGAGAGGAGGGGCTCCGAGAGGCAAACGGCAGATTGTAGAACTCCAGAACCGCATCATTGCTTTGGCAGTTGAGACTGAATTCCTATCTATTATTATAAAGAAGAGGGTAATATGATATTTGTTTAAATTTTGGTCAACCAGGAAAAATATAACAAGAAAAAGGCAAGTGAGGAAATTGACACTAATAACTAAAAGGTCCCTGATCCTAATCTCTTCATTTGGATCTCTTACGCTAGTGGGTCTCAGGGCAGTGTCTCGGAGCACACATTTGCTGCAGTACTTCTTCCAGCCAGCACGACCTCCAGACAAGACTGTATTAATAACAGTCACATCTATACGTTACATTTCACAAACATGTAAACTACAGTTTCTCTGGGATCAAATGCAGAGAGTAGGAGGTGGGGCCCAAGCAACGGAGTTTTGAAGCAACTCTCTAAATGATCCGGAGCAGGTAGTTTAGGGGCCATACAGTGAGAAAGACTCATTATGCCATTCATTCAGAATCTCTAGGAATAGACTGCAGAAATCCGAGAAACACGTGCAAACATATACGTTTTTAGCACTGACTATGAGACAGTCATCATAATTCATGACAGGGTCACATGACTGTTATGGTAGGTGTTTTTATTGTGCTTGGGAAATAGCTGCAGATCCTTAATCCCATATCTTATCTAAGAGTCTTCATGATAAGAAGATCATACAACTGGACTTTCTGTTTATACTTTCAGGTATTTTTTCCTGCTCTTATTCATTTGCTTCGATTACTATTCTAAGAAAGGTTTCATCCAAGCAACAGCTTCAACTTTATGACCCTATCACATGGCCCATAAACCATCGCAATGCTTCATTTACATTATTATGAGCCTCCCCTGGACACAGAGACACATTGAAAAGAGCAACACAAAACAAACCAACAGTACCTCCTGGCCTGCGTTAAAAAACAATTTCACCAGCTTTACTCCAAATGCTACTTTGTTGTAGCAGCAAATGATTATAAAAGATTCTTGAAAAGTCTGCAGCTTTAGTTTAACCCTCTACCTTTGAGGAACCAAAACATGGGAATCATAAGCAGGTGCTATGGAAAAAAAAATAAGGCAACCCACCTACAACCTCCGTGTCCCTAACCCATGCATATGCCAGTTCCAATCTTAGTACCAAGACATACTAGACTAATATTTCAAAAATGTTATCAATGGATCCCTAGCATCTGAATTACTGTGGGATGCTTGCCAAAATGCAGATTCCCAGGTTTTACTTATTCTACTGTACTTGGTTTACTGCACTGATAAGCCCCACCAGTGTCCTTTCTATTCCCTTGCACTTTGCCTTTTAACATTGTAGACCCCACCCACTCTGAATCTGAACTGTGCTATGTGACTTGCTTTGGCAAATTACATGACAGCAAATAAGGACACAGAGATTCGAAAAATTCTAGTATATTTCCTTACATATGAGTGATGGCTAACTTTTTTCCCACTCTCCAATTCCCAAATAACTGACATAGAGAACTAATATTAAGTGCAAATGCTCAACCAATAGCTCAGACTTGTTGCTAGCTAACTCTTATATTTTTTGGTTAACCCTTATTTTTATCTATGTTTGTCTTCAGGGCTTGCTACTTTTTCTCAGTATGGCATGCCCATCTTGCTTCCCTCTGCATCCGCTTGTCTGTGATAGTAGAAATTCGTATTGGTCTGAGAGACCTTGTCTCTTTTACACTACAAAAAAGTCTCATTGAAGCAACAAAGACCAATAAGAAACTATTCAATTTAAAAAGGCATGAGGGACAAGTGTACAAGGATCACATGAAAAGATGTTTGACATTTTTAGTTCTTAGGGAGGTAGGGATTAAAAAAGGACATACAACTTCCTAATCATCAGGATGACCATGTTTTAAATAGAAAATATGAGTTGTTGAGATGTAGAAAAATTATGACTCATTGTACCCTGTTGGAAGGGTTTGTAACATCATGGAAAATAGTATAATGGTTCCTGGAAATACTTAAATGAATGTTGTACTTCTGGGTATAGCTACAAAAGAATTTGAAACCATGAACTGAAATACATCTTTGCAAACCTGCTCTCATAACATCATGTTTCACAATACCCGAACGATACAAGTAACCCAAGTCTTCATCAATCGATAGATATTGCTGGCATACGTAAAGTGGGGGCAGTAGTCAATCTTAAGAAGGCAACACAGCTTCATACATCCTACAACTTAGATGCATCTTGAAGACATCATGCTAAGTGAAATAGCAGGTCATAGAAGAATGGATACTGTATGATTTATTATATCAGATGCATAGAGTATTCAAACTTTTAGAAACAAGTGTAGACTAGTTGTTGTGGAGATATGAGGTACATGGATATCTTTTTAGGTCTATGAAGATTGAAAAGTTCTGGAGATGAATGTTAGTGATGGTTGCATGACGATGTGCATATACTTGATTTCCACTGAACCCTGAACTGTACACCTAAAGTTAGTTAAAATGGTAAGTTTTATTATATAACCTTAAGAGACAACGCAGCCTCATGGCGCCATTCTTTGAGCTTGACCAGGTTGGGTTCTCCCTGGGTTGTCCACAGGCTAAACAGTGCCATTTCCCACAGCTGGCAGCTAAGAAGCTTAGAGTGTCCTAGACAACCACATCAGTTTTTCAAGTCTCTTCCTGTGCCCTCATTTTTTGGCATTCAATTGGCCAAAGAAAACCACATAACACCTCCTTTAAGAGACCCCTCCCATGAGAGCTGTCATTCAGTTAACTCACATTTTTTTTTTCTTAGTGTACTTACACAGTGGTGAAATGATAAATGTGAATGAGAAGCAAGGACTTGAAGAACTCATCAAAATACAGATTCCCCAAATCATCCTTCCCCCTAAGTCAGTGCAAGAATAGTCCTGTTTGTGTACAAGGGCCTCCCTCAAGACTCATTGACTGACTGTTACTTTTTCCTTTGAGAGAATTCTCATTTTGCAGCCTAGATAGACCTCGGACTCATGATGATCGTACCTCAGCCTGTTGAATACTGGGGTTACAGGTGTGCACAACTGTGCTAGCCAGCCCTCTCTATTGCTTTGTGTCCTGTGAATCGGCTGGCTGAATTAGCTGCAAACTTGTTGGAGCGTAGCTAGGCTAGCTCATTAGTAGGTTAGACTGAATTCACTTTTCTAGAAGGACCTCAGTTGGAATGAATTGAGTCTGTTTCATGCTGCCCCTGTCCCCCCAAGTCATCCCACATTTGTTCTCCATAATGTGGCTGCAACGTGCGCAGCACCCTATCAGTCAATTCATTTCACCACTTTATGCCTGTTTCCTGGGAAAGGAGACGCAAATGAGTCCCTATACATATTCAGTACTTGATGCTTTAGAGAGCCTGGTTTATAGGAGGTAATCAATATGAACCAATTGTCATGCAGCTTCCTGCTGAGCAGTCCCATTTGTCTTTAGGCTGATTTCCTAGGACCTCTCTCTAAATCCTATGGTCAGAGCACACAGAGATAGCACTTAGCTTTCCTCCAGCCAGGGCAAATAAGGTTCTCTGCATCTGGTCTTCCTCTGGCCTCTTCTCACCATCTTGAGTTTGATGAACTCTGATTCATATTTAAAACCCCAAATAAAATGCCGCTGCCTCCTTGAAGTCATTTCAACACTCTCTCTGTTTCATGCAATCTTCAATTGTGGTTCTTCCTGCTGAGTGCCTTAGTTTAGGACAGCATGACTCTTCACTGGCCTTTACATTTGACTGGGAACTTAATATACAGAATTACTCTCCGCACTTTTTATACCCTGAAAACTAGATTTTGGCACAAAGTAAACAACAACCAGGTATGAAGATTATCAAGACATTGATGACCTATTTCGGGGTGTAAAGAAACATCTGTTTTCATACTCATATATCAAAACAATAGCAAGAATTATCCAGTGCTAAATGGTAGTCTAAACAAATTCATTCAGTCTTCACAACAGTTCTAACAGTAGCTACAATGATTATTTTAATGTATCAACTTTGGAAGCTGGATCTCAGAGTAGCTAAGCAATAGCCTGAGATCTCACAGTCCATGAAAGGTAAAGCAAAGTATTAAAATCTGCACAGTCTGACTCTAGAATCTCTCCTCCTGATGAAAACTGTGCCCCACAAATGTGAACATCAATTGATCCCGCATTGGGCTAAGATAACAAAATGCACGCTTTCCACTCACGGCTTCACAGGCTTTGTTTCCATCAGTAATTCCTTTCACGATTTTTGGACTGTGTTTCTCTAAAAGTCAAATGAGTTGTACTGATGGTCATCTTGATGCTTCGCAGCATCAACAACCTGGGATGCAGGGCGACATATGCACTGCTTTCTGAGGGGTCCTGTGATAAGCTTTCAAAAGCAGGTTCTGGGCTTCAGCCAAGTCGCTCCTCCAAGAGTGGCTGGCTAAGATGGAGACTGATAGGAAATAGAGTTATGGCTAAAGGATACAAGGTTCCTTTGCAAAGTGATCCAAATGCTTTGGATAAACTCTGATTGTTAGTCAGAGAGTCACAACTCTCTGACTATGCTGACAACCGCCAGACTTTGCATTTTACATTATTTGGTATATTGATTATATCTCAATACAGCAATCATCCAAAAATTATATCCATGTGGTTCTGGTGCAGGAGAATTGTCTGTATTCTGTCAATCATGTTTTAAATAAATGCTGATTGGCCAGACAGGAGGTGTAGGTGGGAAAACCAGACAGGAAGTGGAAATGATGCAAAGAGAGCAGGAGAATTCTGGGGAGGAGGAAGTTGATTCCTCGCACTCCTGCCCAGATCACTGAAGCAGCAGGATGTGAGCTGCCCCACTGAAAAAGGTACTGAGCCACATGGCTAACATAGATCAGAAAAATGGGTTAATCAAGATGTGAGAATTAGCCAGTAAGAAGCCTGACCTAATGGGCCAATCAGCATTATAACTTATAGTGATCTCTTTGTGTGATTTTTCTCTGGGACTAAACAGCTGGGGGGCCAGGCAGGACAAAAACACAAACAAGCCGGACCCCCTCATGTTACATGGTTCAACATAACATTGCTCAACAAATGTTTGATTGACTGGTGAATGACCAAATACCATGCTATTTGGTGTGGTGTGTGTGTGTGTGTGTGCGCACGCATGTGCGTGCGCGCGCTTCTTTTAGAGACAGGGTCTCATGTATCTCAGGCTGACCTCAAATTCTCTGTGTAACATAAAATGACCTTAAACTGATTCTTCTGCTCTGCTCCCACCTTCCTACTGCTGGATTAGCAGAGATGCAACTGAAGATCCAGCCCAGAGGCCCCTGCATGCTAGGTGAGCACTCCACCAACCGAGCTCAGCCCCAGCCCCTATGTGACTTTTAACCTTCAAATTCTAAGAGCATACTAATGGGACAATTTGTATGTACATCTGAATCCTTTGCATATGAATTGGCACCTCTAAAAGTACTTTCTGTTTGGCAGTTTAAATAACCCCTTCACCAACGTTCTATTGTCAGAGATGTACCAAATTTGTTCTTGAACTGTCTAGATTATTACCTTTTGAAATCACGGGAGCTCAACTAAAAAGGCTTAAGGTATTGCTGATAACAGCCCACTGCCATGCTGCCCACAGACAGACTGGCTCCCAAGATTCCAAAGTTACGAACTGCTTCAAGGTCTTCAAGTGAGAGACCTAATGAGAGAAGATGGTGTCACGACTGTAATTAGTTTCAGGTACAGAATTAGTGATTTGAACCAAATGAGTAGGGAATCATTGTCAACGACTGTTTTTCACCTCAAAGGAAATAAAAGGAGCATATTAATTACTGAGCAAACAGTTTGCAGTTTGTACAGGGGTACTACGGGAAGGCAGTTTTCTTGAAATATTTGCTGGATTATAATTAGCTCATGCATGTGATTAATTTAGGGGAAAAAGCAGGGGGAAAAAAATCTTTCAACTTTGATACCAAATGGTAAGCTTTTCTGTACTTGCGAAAGCCCAAGCCCAAAGCCAGTAACTTTGGAGTTCACTGCCAACAAAGAGTAATGAAGCTTCCGGGCCCTGGGAAGTCTCAGCACCAGCTGGGTTCTATGCCTCAGTACAAAGAGGCCCATCAGGCCGAGAGGCAGGCAACAGAACCAGCATGGACTTGGGGCTCTAATCGGCAGTGATTAGAGAATAAAATGAAAAGTGAAACAAGATCACAGCAGGTAAAATTAGGGGAAGAGTGGAGGCCTCGAAGTTAAGCCTTGGAACATGTAATCGAGGTGATTAAAACCTTGAGTCGCTCCCCCTTGTTACTCACCAGTTCGCCAACTCACCGTGCATGCACTCTTCACAATCACAGCCGATTGTTTGGATTTCTAAGACTGCTCTATCCCAGAAACTGAACAAACACTCAACTCCAGTTGAACTGGATTTACATCTTCCTCCAATCGCCTCTCAAGGAGCCCAGCAGAGACCTAGATTTGAATCGGGATTACATACAGAGAGGTGCAGGGCTTCCAGGTAGTCACTTGGTAATAAGAAACGAGGAGGATTATGCATGGTAACCAGGACACAAAGCATCCTCCAGTTTTACAAAGGCACCAAAGCTAGCTAGTCCCTACTTTACACCTTCTGACTAATAGGAGCAATCTACTGAGTTAGGAGAAACTGGACTTGAAGATTAATGCACCAATTCTCCAGAGAGCCCTGGTCAAAAGCAAAATACTTAGGCTTTGCCAAGCCTCGGTTCTGCTTCTTTTCATCCACCTAGTCCAGTCTTGTGGTGTCTTTATCGTATACCTGAGACCTTTGCAACTGATTCCTAAGAGGGAAAACACGTCGAGCCAACAGCATGCAAATCAATTCAACATATACCAGTAACTATCTGCTACATACTAAGCACTGTGCAAGGAGATGGGTGAGTGAAGAAGGAGAAACTTTCTCTCAAACATGATTTAAAGCAGTAATTCAGAAGCCTGACTGCTGGGTTTCAACTCGAAATATTGCTGCTTACTACTTTTGTATCCTATGGAAAAATTACCTTTCTTAGGCTCAATTTTCCTTTCTGTAAAATGGGTAGGATGTTCACACCTACCTCTTACATACAGCTATGATAATAAGGAAATGTTTCCTTATCATCGAACAAATGTTCATGATCACATCCTGATACCATATTCGTGTCTAGGACACGGCAAGTGCTGTCTACATTTTAGTTACATATAGTATTTAATATTATACCGCATTATTATCATATTATACCACAAACCTCTCAAGAAGCAGATAAAAAATTCTGTTCGTTACCCTTGAATATGTACGTATATATTTGAAGGCTTTTGTGAGTTTTCTGTATCCTCCAAAACCAAGAACCCAGGTTCCCTGGGAGAAACCTCAAAGGAGTATGTAGCCTAAAGAATCATGGGATCCCATGCCCATGTATTAATGGTTGTATTGGGATAACAATCCCGTTGGAACTTATAGTGAACCAATACAGGATGGTTAAGGAAATAGACTGCAGGGTAAAAGAGATGTACATTCCACGTTTGATTTCGCCACGGCCTGGTTGAGTCAGTTCAGACAAATTACTTTTGCTTTGTGTCTCTTTTTGCATCTGTATTAATAGTTAATGACTGTATCTCTACAATAGGTGTGCTAACAAGGATTGAAATGAATCTGGAATCTGGTAAGCACTGTATAACTATCCAGAAAACTAATAATATCCATTAAGGATATTAAGGCCTGAAACTAACTGTTCCATAGCAGCATTAAAAGGAGCACCAATTTTTTTTCTTTGCATGTTAAAATTTCGCATCTACAACTGAATATCTATTCATTCATAATGGAAACATGTGCAAAACCCAGAGAAGGCTTGCTGAGCAATTGCAAAAGGCAAGAGGTTGGTGTCCGCTGACTTTCTCAGTACATAAAAGGTCTATTTTCCATATTATCAGCGAAAATGCAACATGCCAAGAGAAATAGGTAGGTGTGACCAATTGGGAGTTTCTCTCCATTCCACCAGACGGCTGAATATCTCACCAGATCCTTTGTCTTCCAAATCGGGAGTGAATAGCACTGTCAGACAGCCCCAGTGCATTCAGCAGATAGGTTCCTTAATTAAATATGCCACTGAATGGGCTATAGAATTCTATTGCTTATGCTGACAGGTGAAAGACAGAAGGCACAATTTCCTGGGTTTTTATTTAAGATGTATTTTGAATGTATCCTCCACAAAGAGCGTCCCAGGCTGCATTAATTTTTATAAGATTTTTGTTGTTGTTATGCCCAACTTGAAGCAGAATGAAAACAAGTCAAAAGTCAGGAATGGCGTCACGCAACATGAACCAACATGCAATGGCTGGATTAGGCCACTGTGAATGGTTTAGAGGATGTGGCAGGGTGGAATTTCGGGACTAGCCTTTCTTTTCTACCTCTACGTGTCAAAGTCATTCAAAGGAGAGGGGAAGCAATCCTAGTTCCAACTAGAGAGAGATGTGGCATTTGCATTCGGCAACCAGCTCTAAGTAAAGGGAACCACGTTAAATAAAGGCTTGCCTGAACAAGGATCAATCTGATTTTATAAAGAAAACGCTAAAGACAGAAAAGAAAAGTAAAAACTAAATGCAAAACGGTGCAATGATTTGACTAAGGGTACAGAAGGTTTGGCTTTCTATACTTTCTGAATCGCTAAGGGAGGGGCTCATTAGGACCAGCTGCTGTCCAGAGTCTATCACTGGCACTGACCACATGTGATGGACACAAACACAGTGCTTTGAAAGCTAGGAGTATGACCAACGCTGTCTTGAGAACTGACCTTCCTGAAGCTAATGGAGAGAAAAGAAAATGAAACCTCAAACCAATGCTGTCTTTAAAAGATTTAGCGAACTGGAAAGCAATATGTCGCTTCCATTTCCCACCTGCAGGCAGGATTTAGTAAGCGCCAGTTCACTTGGATTCGACATCCAAGCACGTGACCTAACCAGTAACTGAACTTGGAAAACCAAAGTCCTTTCTAGCAGCCCAGTCTTTCTAGTTTAAGTTCCTGCATAGATGGCAGGACAAGTTCTGAAGTCTAGCGTTACGACAAAACACACCGAGTCCACCTAGTAGCTTAGCAACTGGTTTTATTTCTCCAGGTCTTGCTGAGTACAGAAATGGAAAAAGAGATTTGTCAAAGTGACCGCTATGCCACCTTATTTATGTCTACTTCCTGGGAGTGAGGGTGAGGACAAAGCTTAGTCAGATGTTAATTCTGAGCAGTGATACACTTCATGCCAAGGCCAAAATGAGAAGAGCGTGAGGCAGTAGGGGGTAATTATTCTATTAGAAAGCACTGGACAGAGGATGTCTGCCCTATTATCCATTCTAAGACCCCACAGCCTTTGGTCTACGGAAGGCACATAGTCAACCTTTTAAAGTTGGGCATTTAAAAATAAGAGTCTTGGAGTCCAATTCTCTAAAGTCAAAGCCTCCCCTGTTCTCACACTGCTTTCTGTACATAGCAGATGAATGGCTTCAATAAAGGAGTCATCATCACAAAGCAATTACCCACACCTCAAAGTGCACACAGAGGCCATTAAATGAGGGGGCATCACCAGGAGAAGGAAAGCCGTCCACAGATTTCTGAACTCATGGGACTGAGAAAGCAAAAGTGGGAAGATAACTCTTGCTTGTGGACATCTGAGGAAGCTTGTCGAGCAACATTATAGAAAAGGGGATCAAGAACAGGATACAGATCAAAGCCCAGGACTAAAATGCAGAGAAAGTGTGTTTCTATCAAATGGAACTTCAGGAGAACTGCCGAGGACCACTGTAACCAACGACACCTGTGATGCTGTGCACTGATAATTGATAGGAATATGTGGGGTAAAGAGCCATGATAACTAGCTTGCTATCGATCGAAAGACAGAGCAAAGGCTTGAGCTACTTTCCCATTTAATCACAACCAAGTGGCCATTATGCCAACAGGATTTAAACTTTGGATAAGATGGTCCATCCGGTGGAGCATTACTCTAATTTGATTCATAATACCAGAAACAGTGATTATCCGTCACAGCTTAATGAACTCAGTGCCACTGCAAGATGACAATAGAAACCATTTTTACCCTTTAATAGAGGCTTATTTAGGAGCTCCAAATGAACCTTCTCTATTGTGATGGTTGGGTGAGTAGTGCACTTGCTGAGCAAGCATGAGGACCTGCTTTCAGATTCCTAGCACTCCTGGAAAAATTTGGGCATGGCAGCATCTCTAACCCCAGGAAAAATGGTGGGCAAAGACAGGCAGATCCAGTAGACTAGCCAGCCAATCGAGACTAAAGGACAAGCTCCATGTTCAAAATATAAAATATAAAGCAATAGAGGAAGTTACCTGACATCAGTCTGGTATCCACATGCACATACATGGATGGGCAAAATACTCATATCCACCTCTCTCTCTCTCTCTCGCTCGCTCGCACGCATGCACACACACACACACACACACACACACACACACACACACACACACACACACTATAAAGCAAAAACAAACAAATTTAAATCCACCTCCTGATGGTGATTCAACTGGAAATTCTTGGTAGCGCTTTATCTTAATCAGTCATATATACACAACATATCTCATTTTTTAATAACTAGGTATTTGGCCAAAGCAGTTTTTCCTCACATTGTAGGACTCACTGTTCATTCCCACTATTTGGAGTCAACAGAGAGCATTTGAGACAGCCTCATAGCCACATCTTCCAGCATTCAGGACCTAAGGCTGAAAGTCACCAAGATGAGAAGAGAAAAGTAATGCACTTTTCTCTTTGTGGGAAAAGTGTGCTGGGGATTGAACATGTAGCCTTTGTGAGTGCTGGGCAAGGTCTCTGTCCCTGAGCCATAGCCCCAGGCCTAAGGAATCCAGTTCCAATGAACATAATAACTAGTAATTTGAAAGTACTTGCTATGGGCCAAGAAATGTGCCAGAACTTGACAATACAAACTCTTTATTTTCATAATCAACCTGAGATGTGTACACAATTATTGATCCTGTTTTAGACATGATATAACGTGCTCATGGATAACATAAATCCCTTGTCCAAAGTCACAAAATAAGTAGTCAGTTTATATCCAAACATCAAGAATTCAGCTCCAGAATCTTGCGCCTCTGTTACGAAATCTTAGCAGAGCTAAGAGGTCAACCAAACTAAAAACCAAAGGGATTTGCATGCCCCTGTTCCCCACCAGTTCTGAGTCATCTCTGCCCTCAACTTTGTTGATGGTCTTAGAGAAGACACCCCCTTCCTTCTCAGATATGGGGCTTGCCCTGAGGAACTGAGCAAGCTGGGGCCACAGGGGAAAGGGAAGACTAAGGTGCAGTACAATCACCGCATAAAAAAAAGGGAACCTGGCATCTCGCCAAGCTCTGCCTGGCCTTCTCATATGTGCTACATGACTTTGAAATCCATCTAGATTATTACCCTAATACTTCAGCTCAACCATCCTAATGAAATATGAGTAGATATTAACTAAGTTGTAAAATCCATAAAAATGCTGCTTTACAAGAGACATTTACCTATGAATCAGCAGTTGAGTTAATTCATTATTTAGTAGGCTTGTTATTTATAGCTTATTATGGCTTGGTAAATTATTCATATGTGCTTGTTTCTGTGCATGGCTTTCTCTTAAGAGAGGAAAATGTTTATCAACCATACTGGGAGGTTGTTTCAGTGAGAGGCCTGTTATTCAAATAGTTTGAGCTACAACCTCTTTATGACTTCCTGCTCTAGACTGTCATCTGGGAAAGCCAGGGGCTGATGAAACTGTAACCTAATCAGACATTTAAGTGCTGCAGGGGAGCCAAGCCACTGGAGGGCAAAGTGTTTCCCAAGGTGTGTGCTGCCACAAGCCCCAAGGGGTGTGCTTTACAAAACACAGGCTCTTTAAAGCAGGCCAGTTTGGTTAACACCAGGAGGAGTCAAACTTTATAAACGACAGAATCGGAGAAAAGGTTTCAAAGCTTGCCCGGCTTTCATATGGTAAGATGCCTCTTAACTCTCTAAGGGGATGATGAAGTAAATATGGAGTGCCCCCATTTTCGCAGCATTGAATTAGAATATAATTACTATATTTCTCCTCTTCCTTTCCTCCCTCCCATATATACTTCTTCAATTTCCTTCAAATTCATGGCCTCTTTTCTCACTAATTGTTGTTGCATGCATATATATGCATATACATGTATATTTATATGTGTATATATTCCTAAATATTTGAATAATTTGAATAATGCTACTTGTATTTCTATTTTCAGGGATAGGAATAGGACAACCAAATTGGTCACGAATCTCATAAAACTAGAACCTAATTTAGGAATATTCACCTGAGAAAAAGTATTCCTTGTGCTAAAAGGGTAACTGGCCCTTAGCAGATTGAGATATATCAAAAGGCAATGGTCAGTGTGCACTGTTGCTCATCTAACAGACGCAGCTCGTCTATACTGGGTAACTGTGCATCGTATGGCACACTTCCGTATTGTTTGGGGCTCACCAATGGCTCCGCATATTTTAATCCTGTCTTCTAAAATGATCATGCTTCATTGCAGGGGGGACTATCTATCCTCTCTGACTCTTTGGTCTCCCCTTGTAGAGTATGAGTATCACAAAGGTCAGGTCCCAATAGAAGACAAATATTAAGTAGCAGTCAGTCTTAAGAATAAACTATACTAGGAGGTGTAAGCAAAGCCACAAAGAAATAGACTGTACTGAGACCTGGAAGCCAGGTTTACAGGGACGGGTCACCTTGTGCTGTAAACAGTCTGTGTCAGATAGGAAACAGGCTAATCTACCAGAAGGGCCTGGTCACTGCTCTACGGTTACTCTGTGCTTTACGTAGTTTTATTTTATCGCTTCGTATTCAACTAAAACTACTTTTCCAAATGAAGGAAAGTGTGAACGTTAAATTGTAAAAGGCATTGCTTTTTTTTAAAATATTCATTGAAGGTAAAATTTTATTACATTCAGAAGGGTAAACAGTTTCCCTATAGGAAGGCTATCTGGTTTTAAAATCTGTAAGACTACAGATTCTGCATACTAGAGACTCATTTTATAGCAGCCATTGGTGAAATTAATCTCTTAATTCGGAGCCATCTTTCATCTACAATAAGGCTTTAAAATTGTTAACCTTAGACAGCTAAAGCAATTACTCAGAATAACTGAAATACATTTCCTAATGTGAGCATGTTACTTTGTTCTGAGAAAACGTTTAACTAATGGCAGTATAGTTTTCTAGGTGCAAAGAATCATGATACGGGCCCCAGCTCGGCCACTTCCCAAACTCTGGGTGACCCTGGGAAAGTCATTTCCTCTCTTAGCCCCTGCTTGTTCTTCTATAAAATTAGGGCATTGGTTTCAGCGTTTTGGTATAACATTGGAGTATGTAAGGACAGAAGAAAGAGGAAGTCAACTAGGGTCATAAACAGTTAGGTTCAAGGCTTCCACCAACCTCAGAACCAGCACACCAGCTGTGTGCATTGACATCTCTCTAGAATAAAGAACCCGCAGAGAATCCTAGCCCGAGACAGTCACAGGTTGAAGCGGGGCTCAGCAGCCCTGCAGTACTTGAGCCCCCGCATCCCCAGAGGCAGAGTCTCTAATGGTTAAAGTAAACAACCTTGAATCAGACCAGTATGAATTCAAAACTCCATTCTGCCCACACAGACAAGACATTCGACTTCTCTAGATTTTCAGCTTTCTTGATTGTGAGATCAACACACACAAAGCATTGAGTACAAAAACTCTCCCCTAAGTGCTTCAGCGACGCTGGTATTATTATGTTCAATGTCATTATTATATGAAGCATTTTAGCCATCCCCCAAATGGTTGAACTCTCTGCAACACAGCCCACAGAGTCCCATCCTTCTGTCTGTAATTTCTTTGACACGACCTCTCAGTTATAGCCAAACTAATCTGTTCCCACAATACTAGAATTTCACCATCCCTATACTTTTGCTTGAGCTGTGCCCCTTTGCCCAACATGCATGTTCTCGTCTTTTGATATCTCATAACACAATGTCCCTTGTCTTCTAGCAACTGGCAAGGGTTACTTTTCCTCCAAGCTCAAGGTCCTTTCCTGCCTGAATCACTCATGTGCGTGAAAATGAATCACATGCTTGAGAATGAATCATATGCTTGAAAACATTCTTTTTTAAATCTACCTTATGGTGGATACAATGCATATTGCAACTGGAATGACTTCAGTGTTCACATGTGACAGCTTACAGTAGACGGTACAATACACATTTTCTACATCTTTCTTCCTCAGTCCAGTACCTACCATAGAGCATTGCTCTAAGAGACAACTATAGATTCTTGGTTTTGTTGCTTATAAATAATTTATCCTTATCTTTAAGAGGTAGATTATATTAGAAGTTTCTTTGGACCTGTGCTATGTAACATTGCAATCAATAGCTACAGATGGCTCTCTAGTCCTTGAAATAAGAGTAGTTCAAAACAACTGTGCGTTATGTCTAAACTCTACATCAGATTGTAATGATTGACTACAATAAAGAAAATATCACCATTATTTTACACTACTTCTTTGTTGACAGTGTTTGTGTTACAAGTTCAATGAAATATATTATTAAAAGTAGCATCCCAAACTTTTACAGTTTTTCATGTGACTACTAGAAATTTTTAAATTAAAAATGAGACTCAAACTGTATTTATATTTCTATTATCCAACTCCTCTGTGGCCTTATAAATATATGAAGCATGTGAGCACATTGATAATTAGATGCATTAATTATCTTAGCACTCGTCTCTTCAGAGAGTACCTAAGACAACTCACTGCCATTTGAATCTCATGTCTTCTCTAAGGCAGCGCTATAGGTGTGAAGTGTTCACAAGTCCTTGGGGAAAACGGGAGCCCTTGATGTCTATGCCAGATGGGGAACTATCTATAGAGCACTTAGTTAGTAAAGGAATGTGCTATGGTCAGGCCATCTAGTTCTTACTTGATACGCTTCTGTGATTTAATTAAGAAGTCTAAAAGCTCTCTGATGTGATGCTAAAATAGGATACCCGAAGGTTTGTGCATCTCAATGGGGAAGAGGGCCAAAGCAGCAAACTCAGTGGTCAGTTTTGGGTAATGGTACCAGTTTTCAGGTAGCAGTGTGAGAACTAAAGAGATCCTTTCTATTGGACACACATCACCAGGTCGCTCCTGGTCCATTCACAGAGGTCATTTGTACCTTTATACTAGCAGTGCCCATGGAAGCCATCATCCTCATCAGAAGCTCGTCTTTGCCATAGCATTACTCGTGAATAAGGGTCGTTGAGCGTTCCATGCATTCAACTTCCACAGATGTTGGGTGGTTATAAAAGATATCACTGACAGAGCTTCAAAACTCAAGGGTCATATAAGCGTGCAATAGCCCACAGGGTCAGGAAAGGCATGCGGGGAGGGGGAGGGGAGACTGGAAGGAAAACTCCTCCGAGGTCGCTGCCACATGGATGAGAGGAGGGATTTGTCACAGCACAGGATAGTGTAGCAAAGGACAAAATAAAATGAGAAAGAGGAGAAAAAGACAAAGGACACATCTCTGAGAACTTTGCACGTGTTTCAGTTTTATCATTGCCAAGGGGAAATGGCAGTGTGCCTACAATCTTATAGGGAATATTAAATGAGTTAATGCAGATGAAGGCCCCTGACATTGTTCCTCGCTCAGGTGTGGACCCTGCACCCCTGTTAATTCTCTCTCTTCTTATCTTTCACTTGGGGCTCAATCCTTTTAGTTTCTTCTCTAGACATCTGAATTTACAACTGCTGCTGCTCCCCCATGTCCCTGCTCATGACGCCCCTAACCTTGACTGACCTCTACTTTGCTACCAGAAAGGATTTCAGATGCTTGTCAGCCTATGAAAAACTGATTTATCTCTATAAAAAGGGAGGCAACTGAATATAGTCTGCATGGAAAATCGAGAATCATGTTTCTCATCAAAATGGAAGATAAAATGACCATTTAGTCTCAGCAAGGAATGCCTACTCTAAATTTAGATTTCAAAATGCATGGGCCAACAGGAATATACCATTTCAAGAGCCAATCCTTCTCACACTGGGAGACTTCGCTTTAAATTCACTTTCCGGGAACTTCACAGTACCAAGCACAGTTCTGTGCTGGAAAAGTATTGCTGGATTTGCAGACCAAGTTCTTTGTGTCCTCTCTTAAAACTCAACTACAGAAAGAGAGGTACTCAGGAGCAATGCTAGGGGAGGGTTGTTTCTCTTTAGTGAGCATTGTTCCTGCTTTATTTGTGGACCACACCTTCTTCATCACTGCTTTCTGCGACCTCACACGATGCAGAACAGACTGCAGTGATTTCCCTAGTTCTTGAAGAGGAAAAGGTTAGCAGCTATGTTAGACATGGTGCTGAAGTGGTCAAGGCTATCTGGACACTGTATCATCTACTGAGTGCCAATGCAATAAAGACCATGCAGATCTGCTCAGGCAGCCAAATTCCCAACCTCCTTCAGAGGCTGCCTGTGATTGCTCACAGTGGCCTATGCCTGTAAGCCCAGCACTTAAAAAAGCAGAGACATGCAAATGGCAGCAAGTTTGAGACGAGTCTTATCTACATAGTGAGATCCTTGACACCTGGGGCTAGAAAGTAAGACCCTGATTCAAATGAGAAAACAAAAAGAGAGAAATAATCTCCCAAAGCATTTCAGATGAGAGAAGAAACATTCCGAAATTACTTAGAAATGAAGGCTTTCATGAGTGATATCTGAGCAAAAATACTGAATAGTGCAAGACAGAACTTTCCAGAGACACTACAAATGACAGAAATATTATCTATCTAACACAGGAGCATGAATGCAGAAAATCAGCAAACTTATATATTAATTTTTTTATATTTACTGCATGTCAGTTATACTCATTCAAAAAACTATTTTCACTGTTTAGAGGAAACAGATCATTGCTTGCTCGGCCCTCATCAGAAGCTTCCTCCTGCAGCAGCGGGGGACAAATATAGAGACCCACAACCAGACAATATGGAAAGTGAGAGACCTTAGAAACTCAGCTCTAAAGAGAATATCCGCATCAAATCCCTCCCCTCGGAGCTCAGGGAACCTTGTGGAAGATGAGGCAGAAAGAGCATAAGAGCCAGAGGGAATAGAGGACACCAAGGAAGTAAGGCCCTCAGAAGCAAGAGGATCAACACGGATGAACTCACAGAGACTGGGGCAGCATGCACAGGGCCTGCACATATCTGCCCCAGATGGAGTGCTAGAACTGAAAGAAGTAGAAACCTACCCCCATTCCTAACCCAGGAGGCATTTCTAATTGATAACCACTTGTAAAGAAAAATTTAGTTTGTTCCAAGGGACTCTCACTGGGGAACAGATGATGGCCAATAGGAAATGAACTCGATGGCATCTTCGAAGACTCCATTTATCTCATTTTGTTATGTCAGGGCATTGTTATCTTATTTATTTATTTTACCCAGCAGGTCCTTTGCAAATATACTATGGTTTCCAGTTTAGTGCTTCTATGGGATCCCCGAGTGTGCAAACAAATGGCTCTCTGCATCTGTAGTTGTTTCTTGTGCGTTTTCGTGGGCTCTTTTTCTTGTTTGTTTTGTCTTATTCTGGTGTGTTAATTTTTATTCTATATTATTATATTTTTATTTCATTATTAACCATTATTATTCATTGTCTTATTCTGGTGTGTTAATTTTTATTCTATATTATTATATTTTTATTCATTATTAACCATATTTACTTTTCAATGAGAGACAGAAAGGGGGTGGATCCAGATGGGAGGGGTTGGGGAGGGACTTGGGAGGTGTAGAGGGATACAATAATCAGGATATATCATGTGAGAAAAAAGCCTATTTTCAATAAAAGGGGAAAAATTTAAAAAGAAAGAAATGGAATTTGGATAAGAAAACAGGCAGCCTTCTCTACGCTTCATTGCCAGTAAGCTTTTCCTTGTTTGTGCAGAGGGTTATGACCAACTACGCAGAGACAATTTTCAGTCTATAGTGAAAAGTCAGGACCAAAAAAACTCAGGAGCACCTCCTCTATCTGAGAATAGAAAACTATATCTCTATAAAGAGAATGCTTTCAAAAAGAAATAAACGATCAACAAGTTAAAATAATATTGTCAGGGTTATCTGTACACATTTACAGGCCCAGAAGAGACTTGGGCCTTGCTGCTACCAGCTGTGTGAACTGGCACACTCTTCAGGAAAGCAATTTGCCACCCTGCATCAGTGACCTCAAAATAGCTTTAGAGCCTGACTTAGTAATCCCATTTCCGGATATCTAGCCTAAGGAAATAATCAGAAACTTGAGAAAACCTATGTGTAAGATAATGGGCAAACAATTAAGATGAATGAGAAACATATTTAATCCGTGTGAGTAGGTTAACCTCTGTGAAGAGAGTAAATTTTGAAAAGCAGGGTACAAGGGCTTCCTTATATATTATGACTTATCCTGACAAAAAGGGGACAGAACAAAGACAGGAAATATCACAGAATTATCAAAATGATTATAGGGTTTCTTTTTCTTTCAGTGCTTCCTCTTATGAAACTCCATCCTCGGGATGTCTCAGAGGTCCTTTTCTATCTGTGCACAGCAGTGTTTTCAGGATGAGGACAAAGAACTTAGACACCATAGGACTGTCCAGCCTTCTAACAACTTCCTCGAGGGCTTTGCTAAGGCCACCTGAACAAAATAATACTCCTTGAACCAAGAGCACAGTTCATATGGATTCTCTTGGCTCTGCATTGCGAAGTTAATCTGAACTACAGCATGCTTAAATGTGTCCATGGAACTTTAGAAAGAAGCAGTGCTAAGACACAAGCCTATGGGGCTGCGGATCCCCTGACTCAATCACACAGACTATGCTAGGATGTGAGGCCGACAAAGAGGAAGTGGCCACAGTAGTCATCCTTCCAATACCATTGCCTCAATTTGCTTCGAGAGTTAATTTCTTTTCCCAGGTGAATGCTCCAGAGACCAGCAAGTAAGTCAAGACTGGGTCTTCATCATCTCCTGTGACTTCGTGCATTTCAAACCCCAAATTTTAAATTCCTGTCAGTTCACAGAACTTCTAGAGAACTCCTTTTTCCCCCTTCCTACCTGTAAGAGACTTGAGGATGATCTCACATTTTCCCTCCAGGTTTTCCATTAGCTAAAGCCATTAGAAAGGGTCTGAACTCTGTCTTTATGAGGCCTCCTTCAAAGTAGGCTGTCACTGGGGTTGATGGGGCGGTTACAAGATTGAAGACTTGAGCTCTATAAAGAACTGCTCTTGAAAAGTCATTAAAAGAGTCCCCAGGCCCAGGTTTCTACACTCAGTGTAAGAAATCTTAGGGCATATCACCTCCTGTGCGTACATAAATTCCTTCACTGTTGTGTGCAAGTGATTACATATGCAGAATGAGAGAGGAGGCAGCTCGAGAGGGGAACAAGAAGGTATTGAAATTGTTGTACTTTAAAGATTTTGACATAAGACATAAAGACACCATCTCAAGGATTCCTTTTGTTTTCAGAGTCAATCTTTTAGTATGTTTAAACTTCCTAAGTTCTATAAGCAGTGATCTCCAGCACAAATCCTGTGTACCTATGACTTCAATATGCTGGATTCAAGGTAAAGGAATAAACACAAAGAGAAAAATGTTTCTCTGAAACATGGCAAAATGGGGTCAGCAACAACTCTAAACTACTGTGATGCTACGCTGTAGACATTCAAAACCATTAGCTACCTCTGCCATGGAAAACAGGATAGTTGAGCCAACTCACCGTGGGCTCCTCATTTGGAAAGTAAGGTGTTCCAACAAAAGAAGCCTTTGAGTTTCTCGATTTTTCTGGGAAAAGATGGGAGGCTAAAAGGGCCTTCAAGTGGAAGTTTCTATTTCCAAGACAAGGACAAATAATGGCAGTCAGGCCACTCCTAAGTCCCAACCACTTTACAGACATTGCAGGGCACACAGCCTTTGTCCAATGACATGCTGAACAATACCCTCGATTCTCGGAAGAGAGATGCAGAAACGCTGCGGAAGTGGCTCTCTCTATTAAAACATACCCAGCAGCTGTGGTCAAGGAGGGCTGGAAGGAACACACTCATTCGGTTCCAGGGACAAACAAAAGGGTCAGGCTTGTTTTAGGCAGAAGCCACCCAAAGCAACAATTCTCTTCCCAGTGAGTCTTCCCTCCTGTCAACAGATGCTTAAAGCTACAGGATGAATATGAAACAGCTGAATTGGACACCAAAGTAGAACAAGACAGCTGTTGCTTGCCCTTCAATATAAAAAGCATGGCAGGGATGACGGAAAGGGTCTGTTGGTGCATAAATAAGACCACGCTGTGCCGTCTCTTCCCTCTGTGGTTTTTATGGCTTGGGTTGTTCAACTAACTGAAGAAGGCGTAAAACAACCAAAAGTTGTAGGCTACCGGTAGGCCATAGAAGACAAATTACAGTTTACAAAGGATAATAACAAGGGCTATCATGGAGGAAGGACACAATGGGGAATCACTCAATTAAGCTGCAATAGAAAGGCTAGCTTTTAGCAAGTAAGTCCCACCAGCACTTAATGCTAAACATATGAAAATCACGTTTCTGAGTGTTTTGATAAAAGCTACTATTAAAATTATAGGATAAGATTAAGACAGGCATTTGTGGGGCACATCGTGCTTATGAGGTAATTATTATTGTATGCTATAAAATTTTCAGGACCTTTGCTCGAAATCATGATAGACATCCATTCTGGGGTGAGCGAAGGGGACTGTGTGTTATTTTTCTGCCATAAGTCTTCCAAAATAAATTTGTGCTATTTTAGCATGCCATTATTCTTGGTCAATTTTTTTAGAAAATTCAATATATTCATATTGAGTAATGAATCTTTCATCCATATACAGGGTCATATATTTTATATTACACTTTAATTTTCTGTAAACATAATTGAATCTTTGTCATTTCTATCTTGAATTTAATGAGCTGAAAAGGTGGTATTTATTCATTTTATTTTCCTGTTCAATAAATTTTCATTTTATATATATGTGTGTGTGTGTGTGTGTGTTTATAAATCACCAAGAAAAATGTGGAAAACTACAGATAAGAAAATAAACAGCTAAGCCAATTGTGGTAACCCACACCTATAATCTCAGCACTAACAAGAGGATTGCTAAGGAGTCAGGGTCAATCTGGGTACGGAGTAAGTCCTAGAGCAGTCGAAGCTAAACAATGAACCCATCTTTTAAAAAATCAGTTAAAAATTACCAATATGATATATCCGCTCTTAGCCTTCAAAAAACATTTATTTCTATTCTGATTATGTATATACATATGTGTGTGTGTATGCTTTATTCTTCTTGCTCTTTTGTTTAGTAGAAACTTTATTGAGATATACATTGAGAAATATCTACCTAACAAAGAACTCATTCATTTAAAGTGCTACGTGTAGTGGTTTTTAGCATATTCACAGAGGTGTGTAAATTGCAACACAATCAATTTTAAAATATATTCATCACTCCCAAAAGAAAGCCAGCTCCATCTTCTCTAAGTCCCAAATGAGCCCCATCTCCTGGCAAGCACGAATCTATCTTCCTTCCATATCCGTTGCTTATTAGAGTTTTAAGCTTGTACGTACACACACACACACACATACACACACACACCCCTTTTTCATCTAACATTTCTAATTTTAATGTCCATGTGCTTGTTTAGAAACTGTTATGGTCGGGGTATTTAGGTCAGTGGTAGAATGCTTTCCCTAACATGGATACAGTCCTGGGTTCAATTCTAAGAACTGCAAAAACATGTAAACAATAGCCCATGGAGATTTGTGCAAACACTTTTATCTACTGGTAGGGGATTTTAGATACTTCCCAACTTATTATTCTTATGCATTTATATTACATTGACTGAGCAATTCACTGACCGCAAGTGTCAGCTAGTGACAGAGCAACACAACCTTCTATTTCTCCTCTCTGCTGAGGTTTATTGTTTGGCTAGAATTCTGACCATAAAACCCTTGGCAAAGAGTGGATAACCTTGTCAAGGGGAATCCAGGACTCAAAATTCAGCCATGTGATCAGCCTTTGGAGGGCGGATGTCTAGTGTCCTAGTATCTCTATGATCCGAACACTATCACAACATGAATGCTGTTCCTCCACTCAACCCTGCAATCTGAAGCCATCAGTCTACAGCCAGAAGCACACACGGCTCTCAGGAAACCTGGGAGAACCTAGTTCCACTACAAAGGAAGTAGGTAGAGCTTTCCTGGGTCAGGCCATTTCCAGGGAGAGAATATCCATATTCCACCCCACCCAGTGTTGAAAAGTTACAAGACAACACCCAGGAAATCTAAAGGAAACTTCGGTTTTCACATCCTCATCCAGGTAACAGGTCCAAACTTGTCAAGTTACAGGCACATTGAGCATTTACATGTCCTTTATGTTCATTAGCTTATTTAATCCTCTCAATACAAACTTAAAGGCCCATATATCTAACTTCTATCCCCATTACCAGATAAAGGAACAAACATCATAATGCTTTTAAAAAAATCTACCCAAGATCACATAGCTCTTTATGCACTATCCCTGTAAGTGGAAAACACTTACATAAACATAATGTAAATTTGGGTCTTTCCTATACTAATGATAGATACTAATGATAGTAGTGAGATACTACTCAATCATTGATTTGAATGCCATCCACTTACTATAAAAAAAAAAAAGAAGAAATTAAGCAATAGGACATATTTATCAGCACATCTACTATGTAGACCATGCCCTGCCTGGGTAGCACACTTCATCATAAATGAATATGCAATTGTTCTGTGAGTTAGATGCATCACCATCTTACAACGAGACAAAGGGAAACTTTGAGTGGCTAAGTGATTGTCAGACACCTCGAAGCAAAACATGGCCCTGCTCTGAAGAAATCCAAGATTAAGATTCAAACTCAATGATCGTATTGTTATAGCAAAGCTTAAAGAAAAATGTTTGTGTTTTAAGTCCCTGATAAGATCAAGGCCCTGTGGCAACCTCATTATTTGAAGACCCAGGGCTCAGGAAATTAGTCTTTGGTCAAGTCCAGGAAAAGCAGGTTAAACCCATCTCAGGGGGCAATGAGTTTTGAATACTTGGTTTCCAAATGTAAGATAACCTCAATAGAAAAGATATAATTTTCTTCATGACTTGAGAATTGCACATCACACATAAATGTGCACTTTGTCAAACCACTTTGTGGTTCACCTTTCTGCTTAACAGACCTCTTGGGAAGCAGAAAAATATGACAATTATGCAAATAGCAGTGTTGAGCCAATTACATAGAAAAGTGGGTGTACTTAAAGAAAAAACGGTTTGGCAAAACTTAAGCTTTTTAACAATAAAGAGCTTAAATTCAGAGACATTTTTGGCAAACAGGAGGGCCTAGGTAGGTCTCGTTTTCTCTCTAGGAGTTATTAGCACCAGAGGGCTCCCAGGCCTTTGTTTTCAGCTTTTAATAACCCAAGTGCTTTCTAATGGTATTTGAAGTGAGTTGCTAAAGTGTTCAGGATTCATTTCCCCATGTTGAGCTCCACAGAGATGATTCTCAGCGAGCAAATAAAAATAAGCATTTAAGAGATTTCTTCTCCCATCAAATGGTGAGGAAATCCATTCCTTTTAGCTGGCTCCATGCTTGAAAAGGTTAGTGTGGCCTTTGGAAAATACCAGGCTGTGCATCCGTACACTGCTAATGAATGGTGCAACGGACTGACACTTTGGAGTACATCTTAACCTTTTTAAAATGGGGCCTCCATTGTCTTACCTTAATAAGCAGTTTGTTCACCTTATGTCTTACAAAGGCCACTCCCGTGGAAAATACATATGAGATGTTCAGCTGCGTGGATGAGTGGTGTAACCGAAAGAAGAGGACGGGGCACCAATTACATAGACCATGACCTGTAGGGGCCCTCACCCCGTTCCTGACCTCAACCCAGAAATGGCAATAATGACAGCTGCTCTCTTAAACAATACCCGATGATTCCTCCTCCTTCTCCTCACAGTATCACTTTCAGGATCCTTCTCAAAACTGTCGCTGTATGAATTGACCTCTTATACACTCTATGGGTTTCCCCGCAGTCAGCAAACTTCAGGCTAGCCAGCGGCCCTTATGGTGTAGAGAAACAGATAAGTTATGAAGCTGAACAGCTTGCTTTCCTGTTTCAAGGCCTCGCATGTTCCAGTGGCAAGAACCGCGGTCCCCTCCCAAATCCCTGGGTTGGAGAATTCATCGTCCTCATTCTTGTGCAGTTACAGAGTTGCTGTGTGGAGCCTGTTGTCTCCTCTTCTAGAATCCCAGGGACCTGTTTCCTCAGCAGCCCGGAACACTTGCTCAGCCTGAATCCCTTGAGAGACTCCAAACTGTTCAAGGATTAGAAATACTGTGATGCATAGTCCGTACCCTCAAGAAACTCCACACTGAGTGCACTGAGTCTGTGGAATTTCCACGAGGTAAAACTATTTCATTCAGAAATTGCTATGGCTAATTGTTGATTTTTCTTCTAACTTCAATAGTCTCTCCAGAGAGAGCCCTGGCAACACTGTCCTTAAGGTTGCTGGAAGAAAGGATGTGCATCTACAACAGGAAGGACCAGCAAGAGGACATGCAAAGGCAGAAGAGGCTAATTTGGAACCACTCTGGTCTTTCCACCTCCAAGGCATAAGAATTCTCCCTTCCAGCCTCCTCAAGCGTGCTGCTGACTCTGAGAGGCAGCAATCATTCTCTACTTCCAAAGCATTAGACTACATTAATATGTACAATAATACAGGGGTTGGACACAGCTTCCCAAAGTATCCATTCTTGTAACTGTTCTGCACATTTGCCAGTGACTTGCTTGAATGAATTGGCTATGTTTATTGCTTTTGTGCCTCTCTCTCCCACAAGTAACTTCTGGTGTGACTTCCCTACTGTCTCCAGAGAAAGAGATAAGAGCAAGAGACTGTGCTGATTAGCGGCAAGATGTGGTTGTTAGGCTAAAGCTTTGAGTATGATTGAACAGACTTTCCCCATGAGAGATTCCAGAAGAAATAAAACCATGAAATTACAATGTATATTAATTTGTGTTTCCTATAGAATTAAAAAGCGTCTAAAACAAGATATTAAAAACCCTGTTGGACAATCTGTGGGAAATGAGGGGCCATTTAGGATTCATCAGAGCAAAGAGGTTTACTTGAGCCTTGAGGTGGAGGGAAATGGTATTATAAATCCATTTTAAAAAGAAAAGCCAAAAACGCCTAGAAAGCATTTTCCACTACAAGAGAAAAGCAATTTACTTGTTACTGCTTCAATTTCTTAAATCATCTGGCTTCATAGATCAACACTAACTCCCTTTAAATCTACCAAATGAAATTCCACCCAATGACTCATTACCCAGGGCAAGCCACACATTTGGAGTTGTGACTCCGGTAGTTCCTCCAGAAAACGTGGGGAGAACGGTTGCACAGAAAAACAGCAGCAATGGCACATGTGTGAAGAGATACTGTTCGTGTGCCTACCGGGATCTGCTTCATTATATCTGGAACTGGGGGCTGGGGATAGCACTCTGACTCCTTGGACATATGCTTCTTGCTTAATACCAATTTACCACTATGGGGCCAAGACGGTCCTGCCTACCAGAGCTTACCAGATTGCAGAAAAGCTGGCTTCTCACTAATTGAGCTCCACGCAGTGGCCTAACTCACATGGGAATAGTCATTGTTTGCCCCCACTAGTGCTTGTCTCAGATAAACAGGCAGTCCTTCTTTTCCTGGGAAACATTTGGGTAAAAGGAATCCCAAAAGCTCAATCTAATCACTCATCCAAACTGTCTCAGGCGCTTCTGGAACTATGAGAGCAGGCGTCCAGTGACACTCCAGACCCTTCCACTTACCTCACTGTTTGTGGTTTGTTGTACTTTATACCCTGCTTGATCCTGTTAGGATTTTCTGTTTGTTTTTTCTCTGTGAACATTTACCGTGAGCAGGATGCAACTGTTACCTATCTTTTCGTTTATTCCCCTCCTCAACAAAAACGTAGATTTCTTTACAACACAGGCAACTACAGTCAGCAAGTGGTTATTGGATCAATTGAACTATCTTTTGCAGTAATTATGCTTTGATGGTGGAAGTCTTGCACGTTCACACAAAAAACATAATTTTGATGGTCACGAGTTGTTTAAGAATCTGACTGTTCTGCAACTCCCGCCCCCCCACACACACTTTATCAGGTTCTGCCAACATCTGCTTAGCATCAAAGTTGCATCAATGGGTTCTTTTCATACCCACCAAACCTACCTCCCCTGCTCTTCTACGCCCCATGTCTGCCAGTGAGAGCGACCAATACTGTTCCCAAACATATCACTCACTCATCTGATGAGATCCTAAAAATTACCCCTGGGTTGCTCCAAACAAGAAGGTCATTAGCTAAGTATCTCAGTTTCACTCTGTAGCAACAGATGGTGCTTACTGAGAAAGGAATGAGGAGATCTCCAAATGGCAGGTCTGGATTATAGGGATGGTCTAAGGGGGCTTGGACTCTAACGAACCAGAATTAAAAATTATCATTTGTAAACTGAAATTTCACTCTACTGGCAACACTGAATTTAATACTTTATTGTTTTATTTGCATTTGGGCTTTCCCACTAAGAATAACTTACACAGACATATGATTTCCAAATGAATGTAAGATTTTCTTTTCTTCCACATGATATTTGAATGTAGAAAAAAAGTAGTTCTGGGTTTCTATAGCACGAGCTGAAATGCAATTGTCGATGACAAGCCAAGTGTAAGGAGCGCCCCACTTCCCACCACTATTAAATGTGTTGCCTATAGCGAGCAAGAATTGCTTAAGAAGATACCATAACTCTGCAACTCGAAAAGGAAGGCAAAAAATAGCTCCTAAGGACTGGAGATAAAGTTCATTGGCAGAGCACTTGCCTAATATCCAGGAGGCCTTGAGTTCGATGCACACCACTACCAAAATATATAGCTCTCTATGGAAGGAAGGAACTGAAACCCATTATCATTTCCAGATTATAGCCTCGGCAGGGCTAATAAGAAATAAATGCCATGAAGTGACTCCAATCCCTTTTCACCTCACTAAAAACCAAGAACCTCTTAGTTCTTATTCCAAATATCCAATTATTTTAACAACAGGACCTAGTTCAGGAAAATGGCGAAAGCTTAACAAAGGAGATGAATAATGCCGGTTCCCAGCCTCCAGGTTCAACATTCTGAAACTAAGGCAGGCTTTGCCTCTTGCTCGCTGACTTTTTCTCCCTTTTGTTTTCTTCCCCTCTCTTTTCCTTGTTCCTCTTATTTCTTGTTCCTCTTATTCCTCTTTCCATCCAAAGATAAATACCTGAAATATTTTTATTACGACTGTTGGACGTTTTTGAGTTCGCATATGACACTTTGGAATGAAATACAGCTGCTATGCATAGTACAGGACAGACACATTTGGGAGCTGGGAAATATTCACCTTACTCGTGCTCTCCTTTTCTCCTTCCCTTCTTCCCTCTTTTTATTCTGCTTCTTCAATAACTATTGCTTCCTTTGCTGGCGGTGACTGGGAACTAAGGTCAATTCTAACATAGTCCCAGTCTCAGAAATACATAAATACTATCACTTATTCTTCAGTTTAGCTCCATGCTCCCTGTTCTTAGTCAGAATTGTGGTAGAGTTGAATATTTTATGTTTCCCTCTCGTATATAATGCATACCGTGCCTTTTTTATTTTTTCTTAAAAAAGAACTTCATGGGGGTGGTTCATAAAACTCCCAAAGCAATTTTAAACTGCAGTGGGTCAGTAGAAAGCAATAGGGCTTAGTGAGCTTAATTTATTCCAAGTGCAGCTTTACGCCCTAGTTAGAGCCGGTGAGAAAGCCCTGGTGGAGGAAATGAAATCACATGATCTCACACACTTCCCAAATCTCACACTTTAAAGAAGAAACTGAGTCTCTTGGTTGCTTTTATGAAAAATAAAGAGCTGGAACTCTTAGGTAGAACCATGGAAACTTGAGACTTAGGAGCTTTCCAGGGTTCCAAAGAAGCCTGTTAGATTTATTGCTCAGCTTTCTAAAGGTCTCCAGTGAGATGTCTGCTCTTCTCATCTGGAGTTCGTGTTTCTCCAAATGAAGAAAGAAAGTACAATCAGCATAAATAGTACTCTCTGACTTCGTACTCGGACCTTCCCATAACGACAAACGCTTCTCTTGTCCCGTTCCTGCAGAAGACTGTTCAGACCTCGTAACTATCCCTAATGGGTAGGAAACTGAGCAGCACATGAACACAGACCTTCCTATAGGAAGAATTCCCAGGCTGACTGTGGCGCTCAAGGCACAGAGGCATTTCTGCCAACGGAGCTCATTACCTGAATTAGACACGGAGCCTTTTCACTGCCAGTGGGGTTCCTGATAAAATTAAGAATCAACCTGAAGGTTGACATACCATAAAAAACTCAGTGACATACCATAAAAAAATGGGCGCACCTCTACAGGGATAAAGTTCAGAAGTCACTTAACTAGATGGCCAAATAGTCAGGTGAGAAGCAGACAATCGCAGCCATGTTTTATAAGGACAAAACACTGGCCTTACTGATTTGTTTTTACAAAGCAGATTTTTACAACTAAATCAGCCAATTAGGATTAGAATCTACAGACTGGCCATGCTAAGTTAAACATTTTAGCTCATGTTTTCATTAAAAAAAAAAAAATGGGTTAGTGTAACTGATGGGTATGGCCACTATGTGAAGATCAAAGGACAGATGAAGTAATTTTATCTCTTCTAGCTCTTAAGAAGATGGGAGATGAAAGAAAGTCACTTAAGAAGGAAATGAGCTATGAAGACATGATACCATACTTAGATGATTAGAGGTTAGGGGAAAAAAATAAAAACCACTGAACATAGGGCTTTTGCCTATATGAAAGGAGAGAAAACACACTTGAGAAATCCAGTTACTACATCAATCAGTTTTGATTGAACAGATCAACTCACCCCACTGCTTTCTAGGGGCCAGACTGGGCTTTGAGCCAACACCACGCAGAGCCACAAACAACAGCTTAGACTAGCAAATGCTCCCTGACAAGGCTTCCTGCCTCTCTTTGGGAACTATATACGTTCAGTTTGGGTTGTGTAGCAATTATATGCAGCCTAACGTCAGTGCGTTCGTTTTTTCACACAGCAGTTTCATTTCTTTATTTATTTCCATGTTCAGTAGATAGGTCCCTAATCACCAAACAGCTTGTGAGCAAGTACCCTTAAATATGTTAAGCCTAACTCATAATACAAATGCATTGTGCTGATGTAATGACTTTTCATTACCACCTCTAATTAAATGTGTTGCCAAACTATCAGGGAAATATTTTCCTTTTTACTCTCAGAAGATCCCGAGAGGAGATGACAGAGAGAAAACGGTATTTTGAAATTAGCCTGCTCTCCCCCGCCCTGCCCCCACTGCCCTATACTGCTCTGCAGAGGAAGGAGGGAACCCACCCCAATTATCGTGCACAGTCAAATGTCCTCATTGGTAATCACTGTATCCAACCAGAGCAACCTCCACAGGATTCAAATCCCAGGGACTCTGTTCCTCTTTGAGGGCCTCTTGTGCCTGCAATCCTTAAGCCTGTGCAGTACTTACCCACAGTTCATTACAGACTTGGAACCAGTGGGAGCCCTTTAATTCCATCACAAGTGTATGGATAAATGGCTACAGATTTAATAGCAATGCATTTAGAAAACAATGGTGTTGGGAAGCCATTCTATCACTCTAAGGAGCAAGGACACTCCCCCACCCACCCACACACATACAATTACATACGGATGCTTTTGCTTGTCACTTACAGTAGCAGTTTTGCTCAGTATTCATGGATGACTGGTTCCAGGACAACCCCCATCCCCTGCAAATACTGACATTTGTAGATGTACAAGCTCCTTGTATATAATCTATGCACACATTGTAACACACATTAAGTCCTCTTTAGAGGGCGGTAGGTATGAAATGATGAATACGCTATATTGTTTAAGGAATTTATACAAGGGGGGGAAAGCACATGCAAATTCAATACAGACACAATTCACTTCAAATATTTGAAGTCTTCATTTACTTGAATTCACAAATGTGGAAGCCATCGATAAGGAGGGCCATATGTATTTGTATCCACATGCCATAACATGTGCTTTGTGGCTCGGAAGTGTTTCAGGAAATCCCCAATGGTAGTTGTCCACGTTGACCTCCATTGACAAGGTAAACATCACCTTCAACTTGGCTTAGACTACCAAGTGCTTTTTCTGCGATGAATAATTTCTTCATAATTACTAAATCTGTTAAACATCCTGAATTCTACCAGAACTAATAATTACTACACCATTCCCAGACAAGTGGAATAAAAATGCTAAAACACTTTTTACGTATCATGTATTTCTGTGTCTTAACATTGTTCTTAACTTTCATGCCACTCAGAAGAGCTCTGGCCTTTGCTCTGAAAATGTCAGCTTTCTTAAGTATCTTTGCAAAGCAACTGGAATATTAAAAGTAAATAGGGATCTTACTTTAATTCTTGAGAGGAAACTTACCTACCCACATACACATATAGTTGTCATGATTTGACATTAATACAAAGAAATCTAAAGGCAATGGCTATAAACAGATACCCAAGCTATCCAAACTGAATCTACTAGTGAATCTATTCCAAGTGGTTCTGTGAATAGAAGTAGATAATTCAAATAACCTTCTCATTTGTGCTGCTCTCAACACCCCTGGATTGCTATCTTTAGCTCGAGGAACAATAGCTTTACATCAGACAATGAGAAGTTCAACAAAAACATCAATGTGGGAAATAGTCTAGAAAGCACTGATGTGTGGCACCGTTCAGGGAAGGCTCTTTTACCCAGGGAAGCATTTTGGCTTCTCTATGGTCCTAGGTCTTCCTCTGAAAGTACGAGTGCAGTATCTCTCATATTAGCAGGGACATGAACTTTGAATTGAAGCTCTTCACCTAAGTTATAGAAAAGAGCTACTGACATTTAGCTACTCTGTCCCTTCCCTTAGTTCTCTCTCGGTTCTCTTAGCCTCCATGCAGACTTTCTCTTCAAATCCACTTCCAAATGCGGTGCTCAGGCAGGACAGCTGTCATCGGTGCAAAATCCGACTCATCTACTCCTCTTCACTTCTTTAGCCTCCCTTAGCACCACAAGGACTCCATTAGAGGAATCCACCCCAAAAAACTGGATCCGGATTAAGCCTAGATATGCCCTTGGGAATGTTGGGTAGATTATGGATAAATACTTACGAAAATTGTTCAATCATTCATTAGTTCTATAGAATTATACAAATGAAAAAAATCTCAAGAATAGTCTCTCAATTGAAGTCAAATGAGCTTAATTCAATAAACATTTAACAAGAATCTACTATGCTGAACACTCTACGTGATGCTGGAGATGTAAAAGAGAATGAAATCTTGGCATCCTAAATGAACTGCTAAAGTAGAATGTTTTGGAAGCTACAGATAGTCTGGGTAGGACTGAAACTCCAGCATCTGGCAAAATACAAATGTAGACTTTACAAAAGTTCAGATTCATAGTTATAATATGTAAGTATATATTGGTCATATACTTTATACAATATTATATATTAATAAATAACTGCATGTTATAAAATATGTCATGATAGTGTAGTATAGTATCTGTGTAATATATTTTGCTATATACTATTATACATTAACATAATATATAGCAATTATATACATATGAGGAGCATATAATTGGTTGATAACTACTGCTCATCAATAATAGTATATTATATATTTATACTTTGCAATCAGAATTTTATTAATTTTAATAATTATTAATCACATATCTATATAATGCATGTCATTCTACATAATAAAGTACATAATTGTACTGATAATTATATCATGTTTAACTATGTATATTAGAAATAGAGAGATTGCATTTCAAATGTTGATAAACCTAATTCTAATGATAAAAATGATAGAGATGGAGAAATATCAGTTTCTATTACCTCAAAATAGATTTAGTTCCATTATATAAGTACACATATAGTTTATTTGTACGTGTGTAAATATAATTCAGGCAGTTAAAATTTAAAACTTTCCTTTTTAATGTCTCTCTATAGAAGAGAGACAAGTGACCATAAGTTTCAGAAGGTTGATATTATATTAATTTCAAAAAATGTTGAAGAAGAAAATCCTAAATGAAACACGTAGAAAAACTTCTAGGAAAGAGTTGCACACTTCTTATCTAGTAGACAGGAGGTAAACACACATTCTGCTGAAGAGATGTGAATGAGAGCCTTCAGATTACTCGGAAGGAGGAGACACTAGTCAGCAATGCCCATGAATGCAGTTACTGTATGCCTTGGGAGCTGCAGCGATAGAACACGTGTTTAGGCCCCAGAGGCCTAGGGTGTCGTTGCAAGGCCCTCAACAGAAAAAGAGATGACTGTGCAGCCCCAGGGGAAAGACTGTTAGATCTGTACTCAAAGAATGCAGAAACTTCCATCCCACCCATCGTCAGCAAATTTAGGGAACTCTTTCTCCCAGCTCCAAGTGTTTTACATAGTTTCACCCTTAGGGCAGAAGACTCCTATCAAACAGGCTATTAACAGAAAGATTATTTTCAGGGCACGCAACAGATTAAAAGTCACAAAATGAAGACTCCATTACATGTTGGTGAGGAAAAGTTCGTTTTCTTTTTCTGTAAAAGGTCAGATAATAACACATTTTGCCCCAATATTTCGCTTTATGGCCTATAAGAGCTCCATCGCGCCTACTCAATTCTGCTCCTAAAGAAAGTGGCAAAGAAAATATTCAAACAAATAAGCCTGGTTGTGTTCTGATAATCTTTTTCATGTGCATCTTGAAAGCTGAGCTTCATATAATTTTCGCGTCATAAAATATTTTACTTTGGGCTCTTTTCAATCGCTTGACAAGGTTCAAAAGAAACATTCTTAATTTATAGGCATAGAGATGCAGGAAACATTCTGACCCTGGCTATAGCTTGTTGACCTCTGCTCTACTCTTTGGAACAAAAACAGAACAAAATCACTCATTTTGGCCCTAGGAACTGAAATATTTTAACTATCTGGAAAATAGGCTCAAGAAGGAGACCTCATCTCTGGCGACCAGGGCATGAGAACTGCCTAGCTTACCTTATGCAATTTGATTGCAAAACGCAATATAAATGGGAGTTGAAATGTAAGTCTGCTTATCTTGACCAACAGGGGCAACAATGCAGTCATTAAGCCAGCAACTGGAGCGCTGCCTGGCCTGGTGCAAAAATCAGAACAGAAGCAAGAAAGTTGTCCTTAAAACAAATCCCATTAAAGGCAGCAGGATCTGCCTACCAATAACAGTTATCCCCCACCTCTGTCTAGGCATGTGGAACTAATAACACTTGAATACTACTTGGGAGAGGAGGGATTTTGCCAAGCAACAATCTAGGTATCCTTGGTTCCCTGTCCCTTGCTCTTTCGGGGAGCCAATACTTTCTGCTGATGTGGCAGCTGGAGCCTCTGCTTGCAGAACAGTCCCGCCTCACTAAGTGGTCTCGTGGTAATGGAGACGTCATTCGAGAGCCCAGCAACTCTCTACCGCAGAAGTCTGAGACCACCAAAAATGTGTACAGGTTTTGTTTGTTTTTTTTTAAAAAGAGATTGTTAGTCAACCTGCTGTAGAAGTAGGTACATGCCAGTTCAGGAAGTCATTGTTCTGAGGAAGGGTCTTTCTATGTGTTAATAATTGTACTTTGCAAGCAGTGGAGACTCATACACAAAGCTAGCAATACTGAAGACGAGCCTGCTGCTGCTAAGGGCCCAAACATCTTAATGTAAGGATTTCTAAACATACGAAAAGAATAAGATGTGAATTTGAAGATTTCAAGTAAAGTACCTCTGAAAGTGTAGAGAAACAACATTCATTCAATTGGTACACAGATGGATGGATGGACGGACGGACGGACAGCAGACAGACAGAAAGGCAAAATACTTTTATACACTTTTTTTTGAGATTGTTTCTCTGTATATCCTTGGCTGTCCTGAAACTCTCTCTGTAGACCAGACTGGCCTCAAACTCACAGAGATCCGCCTGCCTCTTCCTCCCAAGTGCTGGGATTAAAGGCATCACCACCACACCCAGCAAAAGTTTTAAAAAATATTTCCAGACATTGCCAGATGCTCCAGGAGAGTGGGGGCAACAATATCAAACCCGCTCAGAAACATTAATTTCCAGGCAGCAAGGCAACAGCAATTGTCAAGCATATGGTCAATGGGGATTTCCAGTATGGTAAGGCCACCAGAAAGACTAACAAGTGCACGAACTCCAGTGTTAAATCAAAGTGCATTATAAAGATGAAAGAAGGAGCTGGGCGGTGGTGGCACAGCCTTTAATCTGAACACTTAAGAGGCAGAAGGAGATGGACCTCTGTGAGTTTGAGGCTAGCCTGGTCTACAAGAACTAGTTTCAGGACAGGCTCCAAAGCTACACAGAGAAACCCTGCGTTGAAAAAAAAAAAAAAAAAACACAATGAAAGAAGGAACTCATCGATGCCAGAAAGAGTTTTAGATGGTATCTCACCATACTGTAGCCCAAGCTGGTCTGAAATGTGCAAGGTTTCTACCTTAGCCTACTGAGTGCCAGGATCACAGGCCTGTGCGTCCGTGCTCAGCCCCGCTAGTGAGACTGCGTCTGAATCTTGTGAGAGGAATCTGGAGGAAGAAGCACTTGTCTCTATTAGTGGAAATAAAAGGAACTGGGGAAAGCAAGCCCACATCATCAGAGGAATGACTGTACAGATCCTCATCCCACCCTTAAGTCTCCACTAATTCACATCAACTAATCTCACTTCAAGCAACAGAGAACAAAATGCTTTTCTTCAATTGTCTCAAAGGCATCCTTTCATTCTTGGCTTTAGAGGACCCTTGGAAAAACTAGACCAAGGAAGCGTGGAAGAGGGAAGCCACAAAAGATTCATGTAAATCAAGCTGGAAATGGTCTGTGTGGTCCCAGTTCGTCCAGCTAGCAGAAATAGATGGCAGGAACGTGGACTAGGATTTTGGAATCACCTGTGGGGAGGCTCTACAGTCCCTGGGTCTGGGAACACTCTGCTTAAGCAAAGATAGCAGTTCAGTTGTAGAAGCAGCTGGTGTATCAGATGAGGGTGAGTGGGTGGACTAGATGACTTTTAAGAATTCTTCCAGCCTGTGGATTCTAACAAGTGAACAGAATGCTGCCAGCACTGTGCTCTTTTCAGAGCATGCCGGGGAGGAAGGACACTAACGCGCATCTACTAAAGATGCCTCTCCCACAGGACGACGCTCAACATGGGAGCCTCGAGCTCATTTGTTCTCGCCGTCCCTTTGAAAGGAAAGCCATTTGCCTGGTAATAGAAAAATGAAACATCATCAATCTGCCTTCTTCCATGCTACCTCCATGCCCAGAGTTGTACCTCTCCCATGCACAGTCTGCGACAATGAGCCAATTTAGGATGAGGCTTGGCACCCGTACATACATAACGGTGACTCTAATGGAAAACCATTTCCTCCAACCTTTCTGTTTAAAGGAATATTGTCTCTGAGCATGCCTGGCCCTGCTCCATAGGAGAATATTTTCTATGTCTCTGGCACTTGGCCTCCCAGATGCTCAGCATACATCCATAGAGTTGCCAGTGGGTCATTTTCATAGATGCATGCCATGAACTCAGAGACTACAAAAGGAAGGTCATTTCATTCCAAAAATAGAAGGAAGAAGGATGGGGTATACAGCTTATAATGACTCAAGGGACCATGAAAGAAAGAAATTCTGTGCAGCTTCTGAGAACATCCTCACTGAAACTTGTAACTGGAAACCCACAGCATTCTGGAAGCATGCCCCCAAGGTAGCAGGAATAGAGGAGAGTCTAATTCTGGAAAAGAGATCTCTCCCGAAGCACCAAACTACTAGAAAGACTTTGATTAGGACCACATAGGTATATGGGACCTCTCTTGTCAATACATCATGAGCATGAGCAGACCTGAATTGTCACAAAATCAAATGAACCCGGGTTCCTCCAAAGCCTATCTTCAAGGGAAAAAAATCTCCTTACCTCTCTGGAGAAAGAGGGGGGGAGTGAAAGAGAGCGACAAAGATGGAAAGACAGACAAAGAGACAGAGACAGACATAAGCAGAGAGGCAGGAGCACATAGGGAGGCTGGATAACACACTGGTATGGAATAACATTTTGTGTTCTTCATTAAAGACTGATAAATCTCAGCTAGTCACTGAAACAAAAATCAAAGATGACCTGACTTTAGTGTCTGGGGTTTTTTTCTGTTATAATTTGAAATAAATTTCTTCCAGTGATTTTTGTTGCAAAGATAATTTTGGCCTTCATTTCTTTAGGTGATACAGCATAGTAACTATCCAGTCCTCCCATGGACAATGCAACGACACAGTAAAAACCCGGATGAAAGAACCAGAAGGCATTTCAGCAACGCACACCGTTCTGCTAGCCTCAAAGAACTGTATGTGGAAGAAAGCAAGTGTGGAGACTGTCAGTCAAAGTTTTTTGTTCAAATAAAAATCATTATAATCACAGAAGCCCGCATTAGAACAGAGGGGTTCTGCTAACAATATCAGGTAATTATTGCTACCTAGGGAAAGTGCACTGAGCTGTAAATATTAATACAGACAAAAGGCAATATTTTTCAACATTCACCTTAAGTGAAGCCTAAGTAGTCAATAAAGTTAAGATATCTGTGCAAATGTTTCAGTAGGGCATACGGATTTTGCAAATTGTTTGCTTGGTGACATTACAAATGTCAGCAAATACGGATTTTCTAATATACAGATAACAAGATTTGACACATTTCTTTCACCTACTGCCTATCAACCCAAGGTACGTTATCATCTACCAAAAATGGCCATGTTAGGAAATTGCCCATGATAGAGCAGAAATTTTTAGAATGACACACAAATAGTAGGAAATAGTGGTGTAAGCCATGTTCCTACTTGCTGATCATTCATGTTCCTACTTGCAGAGACTTGTAAGTTCTTTAGAAATTACCTAATTCAACCCTGCTAATTCATGGGGAAAGAGGTGAAAGTCCAGAGAGACAAGTTTCACTTGACAAAGTCACCCAGGATGCCATAGGAAAGGAAGTCAGAACCAGGCCAACTAGCTCTTCATAGAATGCTATCACTTCATCTACTAACAATGCCTCTTCATGGGCTATATCAAGAGAGATTCAATTTTGGCATCTCCAAAAGCAAACATCAAATTCCAGGAAGACTTTGTGTTTGGGGAAAATGCATAACATAAGACTTTATTGGTGTTTATTTTTATTTTAGAATATTTTGCAAGAATGTTCTTTATAAAGAATCTACACTGAAACCAGTATATTATTATGCAAACATTGTGTAGGCTGCTAAGTCAACTGTCCTCATATTTTTATCTGTTTTTAAAAAGATAGGGCCCCCCTTAATTCAGTACTCGGGAGGCAGAAGCAGGTAGAATTCTGAGCTCAAGTTCAGACTGGCCTACAAAGCAAGTTCCAGGACATCCAGGCATATACAGAGAAACCCTGTCTCAATAATAATAATAATAGAAATATAAAATAAAAACACAGGAGCCAGGGCTGGTAAAATGATTTAGTAGTATTTGTATACAATGTATTTGGATCATGTTTAGGCCCTACTCCTGCCCTCCAGAAGCCCCCTACACCAAATCCTCTCTTCAACTCCACACATTCTTGTTTTATGAGAGAACCAGAGAGGAATAATGCAAGCATCTCAGCTCCAGTTCGTAGGACTTTTGGAAATCTCTTGGTTTATAAACTGGAAACAACTAGATGCCCCTCGATCAAAGAATGGATAAGGAAATGTGCTACATTTACACAATGGAGTACTACACAGCAAAAAAAAATGACATCTTGAAATTTGCAGACAAATGGATGGAGCTAGAAAAAAACATATTGAGTGAGGTAATCCAGTCCAGAAAGACAATTATTACATGTACTCACTCATAAGTAGTTTTTAGACATAAAGCAAAGAAAAGCCAGCCTACAATCCACAACCCCAGATAACCTAGATAACAAAGAAGGCCTTAAGAGAGACATACATGGATCTATATAGGAAGGAGAAAAAGATAAGCTCTCCTGAGTAGATTGGTAGCATAGGGATCACAGGAGAGGGTAGAAGGAGAGAGGGGAAGAAGGAAGGGAAGTGGAGAAAAAGTATAGCTCAATAAAACTAATTAAAAAAAGAAATAAAGTACTACCACATCAAAACATTATGGAAGGATGTAACATGAGGGACCAGCTTGTTGGGGTTTCTGTCCCACCCAGTACCCCACAACCGGCAATTCCCAAAGAAAATAACACAGAGTCTACATTAGGTTATAAACTGATTGGCCCATTAGGTCAGGCTTCTTATTAGTCCTTGTAACTTATATTAATCCATTATCATTATCTATGTTAGCCACACGGCTCAGTACCTTTCTCAGTGTGACAGCTCACATGTTGCCTCTTCGGTGATCTGGGCAGGAGTGGTTGAGGAAGCTTCCTGCTTCCCAGAATTCTCCTGTTCTCATTGCATCACCTCTACTTCCTGTCTGGTTTTCCCACCTATACTTCCTGCCTGGCCAATCAGCGTTTTATTAAAATACATGATTGACAGAATACAGATAATTCTCCCACACCAGAAGGAGATGCAGATTAAATAGAAAACTCTTTCCGTACATATTTATGGTGCTATCAACCCATAAAAATTCTTTGACATTTGAAGAATGACATATTTCGTAGAAATCCATTCAACACTTGTCTTAGTTAGGGTTTCTATTCCTGTGAAGAGACACCATGACTGTGGCAACTCCTAGAAAGAAAACATTTAATTGGAGCTGACTTCCATTTTCAAAAGTTTACTCCACTATCATCATGGTGAGATACGGCAGTGTGCAGGCAGACATGGTGCTGGAGAAGGAGCTAATAGGTCTACATCTTGATCCACAGGCAACAGGAAGTAAATTGAGTGCCACACTGGATATAGTTTGAGCATGAAACCTCAAAGCCTGCCCCCACATTTCCTCCAACAAGGCCACAACGACTCCAACAAGGTCACACCTCCTAATAGTGTCACTTTCTATGGGCCAAGCCTTCAAACACATGAGTCTAAAGGGGTCATACGTTATCACACCACCACAGTTATGTCTAATGAATGTGTCTGTGTCAAAGTTTCCTATTACCAACGAGCTTTGGGACCAATCCCAATATAGGATACAGATTATGGTCCTGTAGCTATCTAGAGCAATTTCATAAAAGGATGCCACAGACAGTTCATCCTAGTAAGTGTAATGGCTCTGATTAAAGTGGGAAAGGCTTTCTGAATGGGAGAGCCACACACCGCTGATAGCCACAGGCCCTGCCGCCTGACAGTCATCATTCCTGTCATCCTGGAGACACAAAGCAACTTCAACTTGAGATTTATTGGAGCTATCATTTATAGGCTCCTGCCAATCATTTGTAGTCCTGGGGGACGACATAAACACAGATAACTGAAATCCATGATCTTCCAACACACTATAGTCAAGAGTCAAAATGCCTTCCTTGTTTAACTGTTCTAGCTTTAGGATTTGTGTGGCAAAATAAAACAGTTTTTACCTATGTCTCGACTTCCAATCCTACACAAATATGGAATCTAAGCCTCTAAATGCAAAAGGTAGGCATTCAAACATAATGAGCCCCCCCACTAAAAATATCGATACAAAGACTTCTTGTAAAATGTACATTATGCTTGTAAATGAATTGAGAGTGGGCATTCTGAGCCTTCACTTTGGAACTCATGAAGCAGGAGCTCAAAAGCCACTAAGGGATCAATGCACATCCAAGCACAAACAAATACCCACAACCCATAAAGCCATGTTTTCAATTATGAAAAACAACCAGCAGGCCTGTTGAACAGCATTTTGGAATCTGAACAAGTCTCCCAGCTTTCACTCCATCGCTAGCCACAACAGCATCCTCTGCTGAGAGGTTTTATTTTAAGAGCACTATCTTTACGATTCTGCAAGCCTTCCATCCTTTTATAGATGGAAGTCTTGTTTTAAGAAACTCAGACTTAATTATTTCTTGTTTTCTTAAGGAATCCTGGTACAGCCTATTCGTGTCAGTTTGAGGGGAAGAGCAAAAGGCTGTGTGCCCCAGCCCAGTGCTGCCACATAAGAAAGGCTATCTATCCATCTAGTTCTAGGTTTTGTATCATCAGAGAGGCCCTAGGGCAAGCATCTATTCTTCAGTGTCTTTACTTCTGAGACAGACATAATAATTCCTCCTAGCAGAATATAAAAAGCACAAAAACATTTTAAAAGTGAATAAACCATTATTATGTGTAATTTACTGCAAGATCAATGGATCTGGAGGCAAAGGGTAATGAATTTGTAGTCTCTTTCAATCTGTGCTACCACACAATAAATAAAAGTAACTTTAATAGGCACAGGCAACTTCCTTTTGAGAAATTACAGCATGACTGCTTCTTTTAAAATGTAGAAAATCACCACAATCTCTGCCTTCAAATACTCATTATGGGGGGGAAAGGTGTTCGATTATACACTTTATGAATCTTTACCACTTACTCTGGACTCATGGAAGTAAAATTAACACCCAGAATTATTACGACATTACTGACCAGATCTATCCTCCCCTCTGTACCCCTTCACTTCTGGCATCTGAGAAGTGCTCAATCATCCTGGCCTTTAACACTTTCAAAATGCTAGGAAAAAGAAAAAAAACAGTCATCTCTAAATTTCCCATGGATAGATCAAGAAATCCCATGCTTAGTGTACTATGCTCTGCCATTCAAGTTTATGTGAAGTATACAGTATAATGCCCATGTAAGAAAAGACTAACCTCTTTGCAGTCTTTAAATATTCTCAGCCAGTTTTCTATGAGGTAAATCTATACCCAGAAGATTTTCAGTTCATTTACCAGGACCAAAGTTTCTCCAGCATGCACAATGGCTGTAAGAACTATCATTGTTGAGATTGTATCATGCTCTATGTGGTAAACATCATATCTGCAGTTAACTTTCCAGCATGTGCAATGGTTTAAGAGCTATCATTGTTGAGGTCCTACCATATCCCATGTGGCAACCAACATACCCACACTTAATGATTTTTATTCCTTTAACAATTCTTCAAGAAGACATTATGTTTGTTTTTAAATTATACGATTATGGGCCAAGCCTTGGTGGCTCATGCCTTTAATCCCAGCACCAGGAAGGCAGATGCAGATGGATCTCTGTTGAGTTTGAGGCCAGCCTGGTCTACAGAACAAGTTTCAGGACTGGCTCCACAGCTACTGAGAAACCATGTCCTGAAAAACAAAACAACAACAACAACAAAAAGATTATACAATTGGGGATCTGGAAAGATGGCTCAGAGGTTAAGAGCACTGGCTGCTCTTTCACAGGTCCTGAGATCAATTCCCAGCAGCCACATGGTGACTCACAACCATTTGTAATGAGATCTGGTTCCCTCTTCTGGCTTGCAGGTATACATTCAGACAGAACACTGTATACATAATAAATAAATAAATCTTTAGAAATACATATTTTAAAAAGGATTATGCAATTAAAGTCGAGAGAAATGAAATGACTTGCTTGAAGAAGTCAACTGTAAGTCTAACAAAAGTGGATCACGTCTGTTTTATTTGATAACAAAATACAGTGCCTAGAATTATATCTAAAAACAGTAGGCATGTACAACATATTTACGTAATGGCAAATGAAAGATAATGGCAGAATAAGCAAAGGGCTTCGTCAATACACAGAATCAACCAGAGCCGGGGTTTTGGAGGAAGGATGCCTGTTTTGCAACTGACTTTCAACACAATTGGCAAGAATAAACAATTCCCAAACACTTACTAACTAAAAATGGACCGATTTGTGAACTGACTTGAATCTTCTGCTCCTCAAACCTAACCTAAATCTTGAGACCATCCCTCTTGTCATTTAGAATCTGGTCAAAGCCATTTAAAAGACCTTATGTTCTTAGCTTATGGACCTAAATGATTTTATTGAGAGGTGGGGTCATTTCATTTCTTTCTCATGCAGGACAACTTGCAGGCGCTTTGCTGACTTGGTTGGTGCATTTTTCTCCAAGTTATAATGTTCACAGCACGTTGAAAGCAACAAAGACAGTACACCATTAGTGTTTTCATGTAAAAATTCAAAGCTTGACATGTGTGAAGTTATAGATCAAAATAGAATCATCTCCTTAGGCCACAGCTATTTGATAATTAAATCTTAGTTAGTACATATTCCAAAAAGAGCATTTTTGGCTACTTTTTGATTGCACAGTATGTTAATACCAACTTCATCTTAGTATCCTGACACTAAACAAACCATAAATTATATGAGAATGATCACTGGAATACAAATACTGTAGAAATTATATGACAACAGCGTATTGTCTTTCTCTTATGATTCTTTTAAATCATCACATTTGTTAGAAGTTCCACTTTTTTAAAAATAAAGATTAGATGCTATTGCCAATGAAGAAGTTTCTCAAAAGCTAATGGCTATAAGTAAACTAATACACCTCCAGGAAAGCCAACCAGCATCCTGCCAGTAGCCAGTCCCCCCCCCCCAAAAAATACTATGAAAAAGATGTAAAAGCAGTTCAGCAGAGTTATTGTTGGGAACTCGTTCTAAAAGAAAAACGATATCCCCCAAATAAACACTCAAGCTGCATCAAATCACATACCAAATTGTTTGAGAATGAAATTATCTTTGAGAGGATATTTACTGTAAGCAGTCAAGATTTAAATAAACAAAATTATAGGCGGGAAAAAAGGAGCCAATTTTCTTGTGAGGATCTATCATTGTTAAATAGGCAATCTCCTTCAGCTGAAGAAGCCAAGGCTATAACTCTGGGAGCTGCTCTCAGGACAGAAAACTAAGGAAAATAAACAGAAGTACGCCACTGTTTTAATGGAAAAAAATCTAAAGTAATACCTGATAAAGTGAATGAAATTACACTGTGAGCTGGGCACTCAAAGTGGAAATAAAACAGCCACTGTCTTTGGTCTAAGGAAGTCCATAAGTAGGAAAGGAAAAAGAATTTGCGCTAAGCAAATGTGAGCATAAAGATACCAAAAACTGACCTATAGCCAAAAGAGCATTCTATTACTTTCCATATGATATTAAATATTTGGAATTATGGGAAAATAGACTACCATGAAAGCAATGAGTGATTAAAGGAAAAATAATGAGAAAGAAAAATGGAAATATTTATGAAGCCTTCAGTGTGCGCTAGAGGCCACACTTCCTCCCTTAAGGAAAGCAGTATGCTTGCGGCCACACAGAGAGAGTAAATTGAAGGTCTGGATATGAATAAAAAGCTTCATGAAGACAGGGCCCTTTGTCTCTTTGGGCCATTAGAATGGAGACTTAAACACGATCAACCCTCAATCAATATTTGATGAAGGAAGAAAGAAAGTAGAAGAAAGAGGAACAATTCAATTTAATAGTAAAATAATATCCTGGGTGGAATTCTAAGGGGAAGGTGCGCCATGGCACCTGGCCCCAGAAACTTACAATCTATTCAAGGGAAATTATGGGTGCTCACAAAAGGATGACTCACAACCAAATGTTAGACTCTGAATAAACCAAACCAGGAGTGTAGCGGCCAACCACAAAGTGTTTGATAAATAAGAACACCACAGAGAAGCGCAGAAGACAGACAATTTTGGAAGAGGAAACAAAAAGCAGTAATGGCTCAGTAAAGACCCTAACATGAATAGAATCCTAAGACTTTGGATTTTCCACTCTAACGAGGTTTCATTTAATAATGTTGATGAAAATTCGTTCGTGATTTTCATAGTGCTTCCAGTTTGCATTATCTTCTCAGTGGCAAACCATGACGGGAAGTTTTTCCCCATTTAAGAAAGGGAAAAATAGTCTATAAAATGAGAATATGATTCAGTACTATCCACAAGCTTATCAATATATATTCAAGAAGTTGATAGCGTTGATATGCATAGGGTTAGCCTATGATAGAAAAGGTACAAGATTCCCATAGCTCTATTAAGGAAAAATTCAGGGTCTGGGGAGACAGTCAAGCTCTTGTGCCTTGCAAGCTTGAGGATCTAAGAGGATCCACGTAAAAAGGCTGTGCAGGTATGAACATAGTTGAACAAACGCTTTTGTAGTATGTTTGGGCATCTCTAGGGTATATTCCCAAGAGAGGAATTGCTGGGTCCTGAGGGAGGTTGACTCCCAGTTTCCTGAGAAACCTCCACACTGATTTCCAAAGTGGCTGTTTGGATGCTCACCTTCCTATACCTGGAGTGAGGGGGGAGGAACTTGGACTTCCCACAGGGCAGGAGACCCTGACTTCCCTAGGGGACAAAGAGGGAGGAGGAGAGGGAGGGGGGAGTGGGAGGGCGTTGGGAGGAGGGGCGTAAATGGAAACTTTTTATAATTTAATAAAATTACAAAAAAAAAAAAAAAAGGCTGTGCAGGGTACAAAGCTCTGGACTCCCGGCAGACCTGCATAAGTAGAGACCACATCACAGTGACTCACCAGGGCACCAGCATGCCTTACATGGCAAGCAGCAGTCCAGAAAGAAACATTCTCTCAAAAAATAATAAATAAATGAGGTGAACATTTACTGAGGAACTATATGCAAGGTTGACCTCTACTCGTGCGCGCGCATACGCATACACACACACACACACACACACACACACACACACACACACACAAATAAGAGATTTTTCAGGAGTGTAGAGATGACAAAGTGGAAACCGTCCTGAGCTCAGTTTTTCTCCATTTTGGTCTGCAACAGTCCACCCAGTAAGTGGCACTTCTCTACTGGAATAGCCATGGCTAACCAGGGTACACATGGTGTCTTTGTAGGAACCACTGTAAAGCAACTTCCCGGGTATCCCTTCCTCCAGGCTGGCATAGACCAACTCCAAAGCAGGGGCTGTATTTTAGCTCCTTCTCCTTTTCTCTGCCAGCTATCTTTACACAATGAATAACCTGCACACCCATATATGCTAGTCTTGGAAACAGCCTGTTCTGGCTTTGACCTGCTGCATTAGATGGCACTTCCTTTCACACAGTTACCCTACTGCCTGGTGGCATTTGTTGCATATGGGAAATACCAAAATCTCTCTTCCCAGAGTCACTCCACATACTTAGACTGCTTCAGGATCACTCTTCAGTCAACCAATCACAGGTAGCTAGCCATTCCCTTAGAAACCAAACCAAACCAGTCCCAAACCCACAGCAGAGCTGCGGAGTCACAGAAACTACACAGAGATCAGGATCGTCATCATTACCAACACTTTAATAAATCCAAGTAAAACAGTAAAGGGAAGGACCAAAAGCCCCACCACCACCAAATGTGAGAGACTTGGGTACCTGAAAGAGCCAGGTACACTTACTAACATCATCAAGTATGAGAGACTCAGGAACCCGAAAAAAGGTTCCTAGTGAAAACAAAGAAGATAGAGGATAGGAGGAACACGGGGAGAAAATGACGGTGAGTTGAAATGTGAGGAACTCGAGAGATGATAGCTCTAATAAAAATGTTAACTGCTTAGATAAATAAAGAAAAGAAGGGAAGAAAGGGAGAGAGATTTGGGGATTATCCAACAAACAAGCCAAGAAGTGGTGGTGATTATCAATATTATCAATATGATTATGAAATGCCTCAAGACACTCAGGAGTTAGTAAGCTGGGGAGAGAAGGAAGAGGAGAAGGAGAAAGGATAAGAGCTGCTATCCAGATGCAATTCTGACAATTCTGCTTGCCTGGCTTGGGTGTTATATAGTTCACTAAAGAACATGGGCTGAAAGTTAACCCAATGCATTCTAGTTCATTCTAAATTTACTAGAGTCATTGAAATAGCAGCTTCCTCAGAGGCATCTGTGTGTGGTGTGGAAGGACGCGGGTAGTTGTCGGCCCCCCAAATGGGGAATCCATGTCCAATGTGGTCTGCAAATTTTGGCTTGAATGATGTTCTCCCTAGTAATAGAATTATCTGAGCTTATGAATGACATATTGTCAGCCTTTAGTTGATTTGTTTTATAGTGCCTCAGCTGGTCATTTTCCAACTCTAGTGCATTTGGATTTTTTTCTGGTATTCCATGTTCATAATATGCAGTTTAATTTGCCATAGCCCATTCTAACAGATGGCCTCCTCTTTCATTCCCACTGCCTCTGTGAAATCTACCCACACATTCTTTGTACATCCTTTCTTCTGCCAACCATCACAGAAGAAATCTCCTTGCAGAAAGCAGTACTCTTGTGTCGATTGTGTTTGACTGGAGGCTGGCTCTTTCTGATCACGTGCTACTCATCCAAATGAGAAACGGACATCTGAGAAGAAAGGGGGAAAGGGGGCAGCTTCCAATAAGAAATGAGGTTTTGTGAGTGAAGCCCACTTCTGTGACTACTAGCCTGTGTTTTCATTTCTATTTTATCTATTTCAGAAAAAAGTACCAAGATATATAAAAAACAAATCCCAAGACCCCAATATACCAGATGTTTTCACTTTCCCGAGTTCTCTTGTTCTCTTTCTGTCTGGATGTGTGTGTGTGTGTGTGTGTGTGTGTGTGTGTGTGAGTGTGTGTATGTGTGTATCTTTTTCAACAAGGTTAAAATTTTAGCTTGGATATAAATCTGTATCTTGCTATTTTTCATTTGAAATGATGAACATTTCCCATGATGTTACAGTGTTCCTAATTATCAATTTAACAAAGATCTAATATTCTAAGTGTATGTTTATGTGAGTGAGTGAGTGATAACATATTCAGAAACAAACAAACAAACACACACACACACACACACACACACACACTAGCCATGACTGGGTGTTCTATATTGTTTCATTCTCTTTCCTTCTGCAGGATCACATTATACATTAAGATCATCATGTGTCCAATGCACAGCTTTTCTGCATGTTAAAACTCTAGTGAAGCCAGTGCATTTTTCCATAAGATTGTTCACACAGGGTAAATTTCCAGGAAGAATGAGAACATTAATGATTCCTAATGACGTCAAATTTGCTTTTTACATCAGAGCAATTTCAGCCGTCATAAGCAACATATGAATCTGCTAGTTTTACCATCTTCCTGCAACACAGATGATGAATATTGTCTTTAAACCGCCTGATTCGAGTGGTACAAGACGTTATCTTATCTGCACGTAATCTGTAGCTCTTTGAAGAGTCTGATCTTAGCTGTTCTCCATATAATTATTTACTAGGTCCAGCTCCTGTTGTGTGGACTGTCAGTTCACCTTCCTTTCTGCTAACTCCTGGGTATCCACCTTGAGGTGTTTCATGATCTTACTTATTACCTACTTCTTTCTTACTTATTGAATATCTCCAAATCTATTTTTTTAACTCTAAGCACATTTTATTGCTTTAGTAGTCCAACCTATAACCTTTTCTTCATTTCTTCAAATTTCAAAAAAAACCAAACATGTTTCTCAAATGAATTTTAGCCATTTTCTTCCTGTTCAAGCATTAAAGATGCTTGGCCTGGGAATCAGTTTGCACTGCTTTAGTATATAGTTTTTTTCCTTGTACGTCTGATTATAAATGTACCAAAGTTCTTCATTCACAGATTTAAATAAAAGTAGAGCAAGCATAGTCTAAATGGTACACAGGGCAGAAACATGTGGACAATGGTTTCAGAACTAAACCCAGCAATTACATTTTAACTCTGTGAATCCCAAGAAATGACTTAACTTTTTCAACAACTTACTTACTTACTTACAAAAATGGAAATAAAAGTATTTGGAGTTCATATCTGCATCATTAAGTATTCTACTGACTACACGTGTTATTTGAGTTATAAATAATTAATAAAAATTAAAACCTCTGTTTCTTAGTCTCACGAGCAGTATTCAAGTCCTCAATAGTCATACATGTTAATGGTATCAGAGTTGGGTACTATTCATATATATAAATCATTTCTGTTATCACAGGAATTTCTATTACATAGATCTGCCATAGGCGCTTTATGAATATATAGAAAACAACTTAGAGTTAACTGAAGGCGTAGGGGCTAAACCATGAATAAAGTATTTTTGAAATGAGTACTAAAGCAGCTATTAGTAAAATCCAAATAATCTACAATCAAGGAATCATATTTTTACCATACAGCAAGAAATTTAGAATTGAGCCTGGCAGTGTGAGTACACATCTTTAATCCCAGCACTCGGGAGGCAGAGGCAGGTGGATCTCTGTGAGTTCAAGACCAGCCTGGTCCACAAAGTGAGTTTCAAGACAGCCATAGCTGTTACACAGAGAAACCCTGTCTTGAAAAAAGGAAAAAGAAAAGAAACTTAGGACTGACAATGTAACTTAGTGTAGTACTTACCTAGCAGACACAAAGCCCTAAATTCAATTTGCAAAACTATATAAATTGGGTGTGGTGGTCCACCCCTATAATCCCAACACAAGGAGGTAAAGGATTGGAGAATCAAGAGTTCAAGGTTATCCGTGGCAACATAGATTCCTTCATAGAGTCCACAGACTAAAGACAATGGACTATGGAATAAGTTCTGTGAATGAATGTCCAGACCTTTCCAACCTGGTTCATCCCCTCTGTAATCTCTCAGCCCTGAATTAATGCCAATAAGACACCTTATGGATAAAAAGGAAGGGAAGGAGGGAAGGAGGAAAAGAGGAAAGGAGGGAAGCGAAGGAAGGAAAACAGAGGAAGGGAAAAGTTTGATACTGTTAAACACTGAAACAGATTTTGTGATTTTTTTTTTAACAAGGTTTCCAGTGACCAAGTCTACTGGAGGTACTGATCCGTACAAAGGCAGAGAGCTAGCGCTGGCCACTCTTGCTCACCCTTTCTTCCTGTATGCTGAATATGAGCTTGTTGTTCTTTCTATTCCCATTCATCATCCTCTTACATTTCTCCCAGGAAAAACAAGAAGCAAAAGTTATTCTGCAATTCTGACAAGGAGAAGCTTTGGGTCCTCGCTCATGCATCTATTTTAATATCATGTTTTTCAGAGCTCTCATTCTCAGCTATTTCCCCATGCCCTCAGACCTCCGGTTATGAAAAGATATTAAAATACCAACATCTGGCTGGAGAAATAGATGCCTCTGTGGCAAACTTGATTAAATTGCATTTGCCTCAAGCACCCATTCATACTTCTGGAAACTATATGCTCAGCAGTATGTACACATAAATGAAATATGCACTTCCCTACTTTTAAGAAGCTTGCAATTTAGTGGATCTGGGTAATTTCTTTTAATCACTGAAAAGCAACACAGACTTCATTTCAAAACATGTTTCTTGATTATAGACGGAAATTAATGAGTAAATGAATGACTTTAAAGACATGACTCTAAAGACATCAATTAGACAAACAAAGGGCATGGTCAAGAATCGAAGTGGTATGTACACCTGAGTGTGGAAACACACATACCCCTCAAAATGTTTTGAAAGCAGGGTGTAAGTTTTCTCAATGGTCGGGAGCAATAGCAAGTAGGACAGTTGAGTGCTGCCTGGCGCCACAGTAAAACTGTAAGTAGTTCTTAATGCAGACCCATGTGAGACAAAGCCAACGTTTCAGAGTCAGAAGATACCGTCTTTGTGCATTTTCCAATCTTCTACAATTCTTCTTTCTAAGAATAGCTATGCATTCAGAGTGCTTCTCAGGCAGCTAGAGGCCATGCGCATTGCCCTCTGAGAGGCCTATTGGTACCACAGAAGCTTCAAGCTTGCCCTAGATCAGAGAGAACACTTTTCCCAGCACTCTTGTTTTGACCAAGAGAATTATCTGTGTGTACTTTTAAATAAATAAGTAGGTGAATTTTTCCTAGAACTGCTCCCACAAGATGGAAGGAGCTGAATCAATAAGTAGAATCCACAACACAATTTTATTACAATTGGAAACGTCTTCCTTAGGATACAAGATAAGCCAAAAACTGGGAATAGAAAGAAGAAACATCATTAAACACACACACACGCGCGCACACACACACACACACACACACACACACACACACACACACACACACACACACCTCTCTACCCAGGGCCAATACGATGGCTGAATAGGTAAGCCCCTGCCACCAGGGCTGATGACATGAGTCATCACACTCAAGTGTGGGAGAAAACAAAATTCATAGGTTGTCCTCTGATCTCCATGTATTTGCCATGGAATGCATGCATATACACACATAGATTCACAAACAATAAATCAATGCAATTTAAAAAACAAAAAAAAAGACTTTTTGGAATTCAGCTTAAGATGCCAGCTCATCAGGAAAGACAAAAGTTTTGGTGAGAAAGCTTTCATAGTTCAAATCAAACCATTTTTCCCTTGAGGGTCCTCAGAGCTCATTGTGTACCTCTTCCCCCTTCAACTAGCTGTATGAACATAGAAAAAAACAAATCTCAACTCAGCCTTGGTCCAGTACAGCATTCAGAACAAGGTGACTGTCCAAGACCTCTCTGGACTTGGCTGGCTGTTCTATCCTGTGGGAAACATTTCTCTTAGGCCTCCTCCTCCTCCAGAAAAGAGGCCTATGGCAAGGCTCAGGGATAGTCTCTCTGCCCTGCCTCAGAGAGGGCCAAGTGGAAAATAAAATCCAAGTAGAATAGAACACCACGAGTAGAAGAGATGGCGCCTGTTTCTCAATGACCAAAAAGTTTTGGCTGCTCTCTAATGTGTATTATGGTTCAGAAGCTGAGCATGGAAGCCCCAGAGAAGGCAAAGATCTAACACTGGGCATGAGTAGGACACATTCAATTTGAAGAATCTAGTGCCCATAAACAGCACCTTATTGTCAACATATTTGTGACAACAGGAATACAAGGTTTTGTTTGTGCATCCCCAGGAAGTGCCCAAAAGGTCAAACTGAGTCTTAAAGAAATTGTTTGTATTTTAATGTCCCTTTCAGTTCAAGATCCAAGTTGAGGATTAAAGTAGTTTGGGGATCCTAGGCAGGAGCTTACCTCTCCAGAGATGAGGCTCTGGTGTGTCTTTCCAGCCCTGTCTGAGACGTAATGAACGGTCTCAAAGTCCCCCATCTGCAAAGGCTGGCAGGATGGAATGTGAAAAAAGTCAGGAACTTAGCCAGCTGCTTCCTTCATCTCTCGCCATCTGTGTCTGCAACGCCCAAGATGTCTAAGCATCTTGTTATGGCCCAGGGAACTGGTTAGCGTACTGTTTGTGTAAGCCGTTCCAGAAAGCTCATCTTGGGGGAGGCTCTTGATGGATGACAGAGGAAAACTTGAATGAATTCACTTTCGCTAGCGGAGAAAAAATCAAGGGGGTTTCAAACCTCCGTAGAAAAGCACATGCAAATCCAAAGCCTACAGCCTTAGCATTGGAGCAGACACAGATATTTCATTTTCAAATCTATGCACTTTGAAGATCAGTAAACTTTGCAGGAGGTAGGGAGAATAAAGGGACAGTTGGTTTTATGCTGGCATTCTGCTTCCCATTAACTCAAAAAATTACTGCCTCAGGACATCCAAAAAGATGTAAAGTTAAAATCCAAAAATGAAGTATTTAGAAGAAGATCTCATTTTTTTTTTTTTTGGAAGAGCCACAATAACTTGAACGGGTTTTATTTTTCAGCTGATCATGTCAATGCAGGGGATTTCAAAACAAGCAAAGTCCTACAAGTGAGGAGCTTGGGTAATGAGGACATCTAGAAACACCTCTTTTCTAAAACACAGGTCTATAATCATGTCTTTTTTATAAATATAGTCTGGTTCATGTAATCCTCAGAGCTCCCCTAATCCCTTTGTGGTGAAAATGTCAGAGTACAAAGGGGACTGAAAAATGGGCACTTTGTGTGGGAATGGAAGGCCTAATTCAGCAACACCTTAGGCAAACTTCATTAACCTTCGGGATATTAGTCCTTCAAGAACTGCGACCCATCCAGAACAATGTAGGCATCAGGTGCTAAATTAGTTAGAATTTGGATTGCTGACCTTCCCTTATCCTTCAGCAGCTCTTTAGGTAGCAGAGTTCAAAACTGGACCATTTATGATCTGGAGACAGAATAGCAGTCTATTTTCTAGTACTCACCATTGTAAGGTGGCTGTTTACATTTAGGATCGCCTTTCCTTGCAAGTTTAGGGGCTTTTTTTTTCTTTTGCTTTAATTGCCTTTGGTCCCAGGAAAGAAAAAACAGCCACAGGGTAGAGAGGTTCTGGGAACTAAGTATGGGTGGGGAAAAGAAGGCTGGAGGGAGGGAGGTGGATGCATAGTCCTTAGGGAGCATCTACCTTTATGGTGGGGAGGGAGGATGGAAGAGACAGCTGAGGCTCAGAGGACTGAGTACTTGCTAAGGAATGAGCACCAGTGGAGTCCACCAGTGGAGGTGGCTGGAATTCTGATTTGAACCCTTGGTTTGCCCTTTGCTGGCAGCTGTCACCACTATTTCTATAGAGATAAGACCTTCAAGTTGGAAATTCAGAGAGGAAAAAGAGAATTTTCCTAGTTATCTTCTGAGTCTCATATGTAAGGAAATATGATATTTCCGCCACATCAAGGACATCAATTTTTTTTAAAGAATAATATTTACCCTTTTTATTGGCTGCCATTCAAAGGCCTGGAAACGTTTACTAGTAAATTTAATTACTTTGCATGTTATAGCTACGAAATTGGAACTAGCAAGGCCAGGGGGTAGGAGGAGTTGACTCCACAGTCCAAGCAGCCCAACTTCAGCATATAGTCTGTAGATTTTGGAAAAGGCCCACGTTAGAAAACACAACATTCATTAACCACCTACTATCTGCTAAGCACTTCTGCATGTTGTCTTATTTAAGGCTCCCACTAACTCGGTCAGGATGCTATTGAGATTTCCAGCTTAAAGGTAAGGGAAAAATAAGCTGTAAAATGGAAATTTACTATATATATTTATTCATAATTTGTAAAAGGTTTGTTTATAGCGTCATTCTTTTCAACCTTATAGTACCTTTTCACATTATGTATGCCAGGACCTAATATCTGTAGCATACAAAATGGAAAAAATAACCTCAGGAAAAGGAAGTCAGTGAAGGCTATGCTACTAATCAATAGCACATTAGGAACTCAATGGAGTCTTCCAGTTCTGGTGCACCAGCTCCACCTACCTGGAGACAGATACCATTCCATACATGCTGTGTGTCTCAACAAATGTTCTCCTAAAAGAATTAGTGAAATTAATGAGGAAGGCTGTTTGTTCAAGAAACATAAATGCACCAAGCCCTCTGGAGGACACTGTAAGTCACCAATCCAAACCTTATACTTGCTTTTCTCAAGTGTCTGGTAGTTGAATGAAACAATAACCAAGAAGGAGCTCATACAACAAGGTACATACTGGCAAGGGCCCCAAGATAGGTAATGGCAAGATCCATGATACCAAAAATAATAATGCCATAAATTTTGATATGGACATTATAGAGGCTTCATGGAGGATGTGGTCTTGAAAATTGTACAAACAATGGATGTGTGTGATATTCCAAGAGAAAGGGAACTATCGGTAAAACTATTTAAAAGAAAATCATGAAAAAATAGCCTTTGGGGGTATATGATCGGAACTATTTCCTCTAGTCCTAAGCACTTGTGAAGGAAGCTCTTGCTTCTGTCAAAACTGTAACAATTTGTTTGGCTCATGATCAATGTGAATTTTAAGGCAAAGAGAGTGTATGCTACAAAAGAAATGTATCTGCTTTCTCTTTCTTTTGTAATGCTTGAGTGTAGCAAATGATACAAAATACCAATGAAATGCTTCTTAATGATGCTAGAAAGAAAAATAGAATCACAAAGATTGCACAAAGTATTAATTTAAAGGAAATAAGATCATTTGGAATATAAATCAGGAATAATAAACACATTGCACTGTCAAAATTCAGAACATTTTCAATAAAGTACAACATCTGAGATACCACATGCAATCAAACAATTTCCTTGGATATTACAACTGTAATACAGAGCAGCACAAAATGCTTCCCCAGCACCCTGAGCCAGTCCCAATCCTGAAATAAAAACCAGCAAATAAGTAATGTTGCTTGGCAAAGCAATATTTGAAAATCCCATTTCTAAGATGAAGGCTGTCATAAAAATAAATTAAATAAATTTCACCAAAGCCAGCAGTGCCTGGTTGCTTCAAGCTTCCCAAACAGATTGTTTGACAAAAACCAATACAAATCTGGAAGTCTTCTAATTACAAGCATTTAAAGGATCAACATCTATGCTTAATTAGTGAGCTGGAGTGCACAACTCAGTTCCAAAGGCGTTTGACCTCGTCTCCTTAAATCGGAGACTAGCAAATTCTACAGTACAGACAAAGTAACTGATGCTGCAAGGGATTGCCTCAGGAGAAATTCCACTCTTTAACCAGAGCCAAGCTAAAGCAAGGTGAGGTTTGAAGTGTCCCCTGCCACTCTCTAACAGCCCAGGAATCTCGTGCAGCATAAAGAATGCTTGCTCTAAATAGCCATACGTTTCAGACTACCACATGTGTAGACAGTGTGGCTAGATCTCCCGGAAACAAACTCTTCGGGTGTTGCTTGAAATCCTATCACATCCTAGTAAGTGCAACAAGAAACTTACACCCTACCAGGACTGGCCTGAAAGCCTACACTACTCAAATACAAAGAGGTGGGTAAAACAAAGGAAGCCCTGGGCTTCCCTCAGGGGGGCTGAGCCAGAACTGCCATGGCTGAAATCCAAAGAGCCTGAATTTTCAGACTGCAAGGAACCTTAGAGATCAGATTCGGAGTTCAGTTCAATCTTCAATTCGATTTATTCTTGTCCATTCTATAGCAACTGAACACCTCCGCAGTGTAAGCCTCTTGAAAAACAAGTCAAAGTTCCACTCCCTGTGCCTCCGATTGATGGATAGAAAACAAACAAAGATGTTGAAAGATTGTGGTTCCGGGAAACCTTTGCCCCTCCATTTGGACACTAAGCACCTACAATGGTCACTACTGTTCTCTTAACACTCTCCTGCACTTCTTGTCTGCCACGCTCCAAAAGTACGGTAAAGGTGAATCTACTCTCGTACCTAAAGCAGGAATCCGTCTGGGAACAAGTGCTCAGTGATTGGTGCCTAGGGTTTGCTAGGACACTCGAGGTGTGAATTGTCTCTGCTGCATTTTCCATTACTAACTCACAGATGATAACCAAATATTTGTTTTCTGTTACATTTTTCAGGCCGAGCCACTTGCCTTCACTCCCCTTCAACCTCCACCAAAATAAAAACCAAATGTAAAGACATTTAAAGAGAGAAAATTCACCTGATAATGAATTGTCTCTTTGGCAGAGACTTTTATGGCTTGTAATACTGAGACTTGAGCCTACGGCCATGCACATACTACGTAAGTTCTCCACCTCTGAACCACATCCATCTCCAGTTCTCTCTTTATGTGGAGAGCTGAACAGGATCTCATGTGGCCCAGACTAGCAGAAAGCTCACTATGAAGCCTGGTAAACTCCTGGTTTTCATGTCTCCATCTCCCAAATATTGAGATAACAAGAATGTGCTCAAGTCTTCTTTTACTTTGTATTTTGAGAAGGGTCTCAGGAATTTTCCAAGGCTGGACTTAAACTTGCAATCCTCCTATCTCAGTTTCACAAGTAAATGAGATTACAGGCCTGCACTAAAAGGCTCAGCAACAGAGATTATCTCATCAACTCTTTTTGTAATATCTGTTTTTAAAATTAGATACATGTGTCTAGGTCTGTATGTAGGTATGTACACACTAATACAAGTGCCCTTGGAAGACAGAAGTCATGTACTTTGGAAGCTGCAGTACCAAGAAGCTACAAATTGCCTGATGTGGGTATTGGGAAATAAAATTCCTCTGGAAGAGGAGTATGTGCTTAATCCATCCATCCCCAAGTAATGTTTTTTTTTATCAAACTTATCTACAAATTTTTATGTAGGATTATGGTGAGAGAAAAGAAAGCAGACAAGAGAGGAGAAGAGGGGGGACAAAAGATAATGAAAGAGGGAGGGAAGAAAGAGGAAGGATAAGGAAGAGGAGAGAAAATAAAATCATAAATTCTGAAAAATCTATATTAGCCCCTCTCTGATCTGAAAATGTTTTAATTCCTTGAGTGTCGGTATGTTTTGATGCTATGCTGGGCAACTCTGGGGATGTAAAAGGAGATAATAAAGAAACTCAGCTAAAGAACGACTATTACATATGACAGATGCTTAAATGACATCGTGGAACTACAGCAAGCCACAGAGGAGAGACAGAGCTGGTGGTGGTTTGAATGAAAATGGCCCCCAAAGGCTAATTAGGTTTGATCCCCAGTTGGTGGAAATGTTTGGGAGAGATAAGGTATAAGGTATGACCCAGGGGAGGACTTGGAAGGGAGCTTTCTGCCTCCTGCTCTGGGAGATGTGAGCATTAGCTGTGCCTGCTGCCATGCCTTCATTCTGCCGTCCTGGAATTTCAGAAGCCATAAGATTAATTAAACACTTTTCTTTCCTAAGTTGCTCTGGTCATGGTGTTTAGTCACAGCAGCAGAACACTAACTAATACAGAGTATATCTGCCAAACAAAAGGTATGAATGATAGGGATATGGGAAAGAAATAAAAAAATACAGTTCAAAATATTAGAAAGAAAATGATTACATTTATTTAATAACCAATGGGATAAAAAGATGAGGGGAACTTGAAAATGCTCAGAATGTTGTGATCAGGCCACATCACATCATTTTTGTAGTTTGACGGAATAGTTAGAGGTGAAGGTAAAAATGAGTGTGCTGGGTCAGCATTTAAGAACACTTGTTGCTCTTTTACAGAGGACCCGACTTCAATTCCTAGCACCCATATGGCAGTTAACAATCATCTGTAACTCCATTTCCAGGGAATCTGAAGTCCTCTTCTAGTCTTTTAGGGCAACAGGCACACACATGGTACATAGACATACATGAAGGTAAAACACTGATATACATAAAATCCTAAGATAAGATAAAATATTTTAAATGAATATAGGAAGGGGGATGTCACTGGAACAAGCACATGGGCGTAATAAAGAATGGAAATAAAGTTTAAGATTTGGGGAGGGATTGGGAAGAAAGGATGGAGGGGGGAAACTTCAGTCAGTCAGGATGTAAAATAAATAAATAAATAGCAATGAAATACTATTCAGCAACAACATAGAATAAAATGTTGATTCATCACCAAGGGCTTGCAAGGACAATGGGGAAGAGGAAGGACAGACAGTACTAGTAAACACAGACTTTCTTTTCAGGGAAATATAAATAATCTGGAAATTGTGGGAGTTGTTGCATACCTTTGTGACTAGATTAAAAAACAAAGTTGTGGGCTACTGATGCAGCTGACTAGATAAAGACTGGTGATCTGGGTTCAACCATTGGAACCCACCTGGTGGAAGGAGAAACTGACTTACTGACTTTTGCAACTTATCCTTTGACCTCTACTCATACATACACACACACACAAAGTAAAAATGAAAAAATAAGAAAAAGAAGTGCACACTTTAAAATATATACAGTTTAAATACCAATTATAAAAAGTAAATCGTAATAAAATAATAAATAAAATCATAATAAAAAGTAAAAATGAGAAGCCATAGGTATTTCCACTGGCGTACCCAACATCTCTCCAGAAAATGAAGTTAGTTATCTACTAAGACCAAAGAAGCTACATTTAAGGTCTTGAGCTAATAGGCAGCAAGAAAGAAAAGCTATACATTATCAGCGCTGGAAGAAAAAAGATATGCAATTATCATAACCAGTCAAAGTCACTGAGAATAGAGATACTGCGATATGACTCAGAGGGAATGAATAATCAGAACAGACTCAAAATATCCTAAACTTGAAACGCGAAACTGTCCCCAATTCTAAGCCCCCAAGTCTTCGTGGCTTTAGATGTTTGATCACAGAATCTATGGAATAGCCACACAGAGGAAAATCCCATGGAAAACCTGGGGCAGGGAAGGAAAAAGAAGAGGGAGAGGAAAAGGAGGAAAACACTTAAGAGAAACACTAGGAGGTACATACTATGTGGGAGACAATTCACATATTTACTCTGCACAAGATAATAAATAAAACTAAATAAAATAAAATTATAAAAATAGCAATAAAGAGCCAGGTTAGGGTAGCACATGCCTTTAATCCCAGCACTTAGGAGGCAGGGGCAGGCGAATCTCTGTAAATTCAAGGTCAGCCTGGTCTGCAAAGTGAGTTCCAAGACAGTCAGGATAACACAAAAAAATACTGTCTCAAAAATTTAAAAAAAACAGCAAGAATGCCAAACTTCAGGGAAAAGATTTAAATTCCACAATTGCTCTAATCCATTATCTAAAATATGAGTTTTGAACAAAAAAAATACAAGAAAGAAAAGGGAAACAGGTTCAGGCAGTCAGTAGAGTTTGATGATAGATTTAATAGAAAGGACTTCAAATGATTTATTAAAATACATTTATCATAGAACTTAAAGGAATAATATTTTAAAAATTAAAAAAGAAGCTGGGGACATAGGTCTGTGATGGCAAGCTTACATTATACCTGTTTTGAAGAACCCATGAAGAAAAAAGAAAGAAAAGAAAAAGGTTCACCAAAGGTCTTATACTTAGGATTGCAGAGATGAGAAGGCAGAAAAACAGAGATTTTTGGCATTCACAAGATAGTCTGTTTACTTGGTGGGTTCCAAACCAGTGAGAGGCTGTCTCAACAAAAAAGTGTATTCTGCCTGAGAAATGATATCTAAGGTTGTTCTTTGACTGGGCGCATATGTACGTGCGCACACACACACACGCACACACACACACACACACACAATTAAGAACAAATACTTAGAGCTGCCTTGTGCGCTGGGCCTGGGCTGTAGGCGCATCCTGGCAGGAGGCAGTTCCCGTGTCTTAAAAGCCTGCCTGAGGACAGGTGGGCCCAGAGTCAGCTCAGCGACATTCCTGACCAGCAAGGGGCCCTAACTTCTAGCAGAGGGCCATTGGAGGGGTGAGTTTGCTTCTGGCCCATGGCAGGGGCCCGACGAGGAGGAGCTCGGACTTTCCCCGACCCCATAGACTCCCAGGTCACCCTGCAGTGCTGGCTCCACCCTGCTAAGCTCTCCTGCCTGCCATCCCAGCTTCCATCCAGATACAAATTCCTATATTTCTCCCCTCCCACTGGGGCCATAAAATTTCCAACGGTTCAGCTGCCTTGTCTGCTGGGCCTGGGCTGTAGACGCATCCCGGAAGGAGGGAGTGCCTGTGCTTCAAAAGCCTGCCTGAGGAAAGGTGGGCATTCTGTCAGTGAAGTTCCTGCCCAACAAGGGAACCTGACCCGGTACCAGAAGATCCAATAGAGAGCATTTGAAGGAAGACATGGGCAGACGCCAAGGCAAGAACTCCTACAACAATCTGAAAAACAACATGAAAACACCAGATCCCAACGACCCTACAATAGAAGGACTTGAACACCTTAACCCAGAAGAAGTGGGAAAAAGTGCCATTATGAAAGCAATAGAGTCCCTTAACAGGATATGAATAACTCCCTTAAAGAACTGGATGAGAAGTATAACAAAAAGTTTGAAGAAATGAGTATAGAAATGGATGAGAAGTATAACAAAAAGTTTGAAGAAATAAGTAAATCATTGAATGATACCCTGAGAAACCAAGAAAAAGCAATCAAACAGGTAAAAGAAACAGTTCAAGAATTGAAAACTGAACTGGAGGCAATGAAGAAAACACAAACAGAGAACCAGCTGGATATGGAAAACCTAGGTAAACAAACGGAGACTACAGAATCAAGCATAACCAATGGAATACAAGAGATAGAAGAACAAATCTCAGATTCTGAAGATACCATAGAGAAAATAAACGCTCTGGTCAAAGAAAACGGCAAATCCAACAAATTCTCTTCACAAAACATTCAAGAAATCTGGGACACAATAAAAAAAAACAAATCTAAGAATAATAGGGATTGAAGAAGGAGAAGAACTGCAGATCAAAGGCCCAGAAAATATATTCAATAAAATTATAGAAGAAAACTTTCCCAACCTAAAGAATGATATTCCCATGAAGGTTCAAGAAGCATACAGAACACCGAATAGACTTGATCAAAAAAAGTCCCCTCACCATATAATAATCAAAACACAAAACACACAGATTAAAGAAAGAATATTAAGAGCTGCAAAGGAAAAAGGTCAAGTGACTTATAAAGGTAAACCTATCAGACTTACACCAGACTTCTCTATGGAAACGTGATCCAACCAGATTCTCTGAATGTGGCTGGATTCTATGAATGTGACTGGCATGGAGTCTTTCTGAAAAGCCATTGACAATGACACTGGGACTTGTTTCCTCTGCATATACTGAATTTTGGGGATCCAATCTGTTTGGATACTCACCTTCCTGGACCTGGAGGGAGCGGGGAGGAACTTGAACTTCCCACAGGGCAGGAAACCCTGACTGCTCTTAGGGATGGAGAGGGAGGAGGAGGGGAAGGGGGGAGTGGGAGGGTGTTGGAAGGAGGAGCGGAAATGGAAACTTTTATAATTTAATAAACTTTGGGAAAAAAAAAGAAGGGAGGGGGAGGGAGGAGGGCGAGTTGGGGAGTGGAAGGGGAATGGGAGGAGGGGAGGAAATATAAATTTTTGAATGGAAAAATAAATAAAAAGAAATTTGAATGTTTTCCTTTTTAAACTACACCAAGCTTAAAATATGACAGCTTATATTGCTATTTTAAAGTTATTTATTGCTCTATTTTAAATAAATACCTAAAATTTCCTATTTAAAAAAGGAAACAAAATTAAAATAGCTTTTCCCTGAAGAAAAATGCCAATCAACAATTCTAAGAAATCAATAACATACAGTGCTTTTTAGCACTATATTTGTCAGCACATAAACATGATTCAGTCTTATTTTAAAAATTTAAAGTTGCAGGTTTAACATTGATATGCACATCTAGGAAATCTCAATTGGTGAATAAATAATTGTCATTTTTAAAGCCATGGGTTATTGAGAACTCTGCTCTGATGTTCTTTCAGCTCTTCCTGTTGATTTTCTCTTTGGTAATGGCTGGACACCCAGCAGAGCTAGCCCTTCCTCTTAGGTATCTTCTTCCAGGTGAGGTCTTCATCATCTGTGCTACCCACTTTCCTAGGATGATCTCTCCTGCTCTCCTCTTCCCTTCTCTCTCTTCACTCCCCTCTTCTGCTTTCCTCTCCACTCCTCATTCAGTCTGTTCCCCTCCTTCCCTGTCTCTCTCCCTTCCTCTGTGTGTGTCCTTTCTTCCCTCTCCTTTTCTAGCATCCTTTTTCATGTATAAACACACACACACATTTAAGCAAATTTATTAATATATGTACATTCTTAGGCTCATTTCATATATTTACAGTTGACCAGATAATTTTTTGATTACTCTCCTTCACACAGGAAACAAGGGATGCACCCTCAGTTTCAAATGCTTGGTTTATATTCCTTAACCCGGATTCTGTACAGACTCCTACAGTTCAGTTCCAACAGTTCTCCAAATCCAGTTCCCAGTAATATTTCCCTGAGATGAAGCTCTGTGATCCCCAGGAGGTCAGACACACTCCAGCAGGATACACAGGTGTATCCTGTTGCCAAGGTCTAAACCTGAATCTTCTCATGACATTAAATAGGTTCATCCTCTAGTGGAGTATGGTTAGATTTTCAAAGAAAATATGTGCTGTGGTGATTTCATCAATGAAGACACTCTCCTTTGAACTAGATGTATCTTTGACCCAGTCCCCTGAAGGCTAGGACATAGAGTTCTGGTTTCATGGCCAGGGGTTTGTTCAGTTGTATTGACTCGCTCCTTCTGAATATGTCATCAAAATCCTGCAGCAGTACCACATGTGGCTCCTGGGACATCGCCATCAGCTCCTGATACATTTCTCTTAGTTGCTTGCTCTTTTCAACCATCATGGCTTCACTTTCCAGGAGTTTCTCTAAATAATAATTGCCTTCTTCTCTCATACACTCAATATGCTCTTCTTCCTGTTCAGAGAGGTCTGGATAAGATGTCCTGTACTCTGCCCTTATTTTTTCTTCTCTTAGAATTAAGCAGTTCTTCCACAGAGTTATCATCCCTTTCTCTGCCTCCAGATTCTCTTCATTTTCTTGGATCTTCTCCCACAATGATTCCATTTGCTTCAGAAGTCTCCCCATTTGACCCTCAGCAGCTGCTTCAATGGGACAGTGTTTGTGACCTCTGTGTTCATGGGAGTCAGAGCAGAGTCGACAGAGGTAGATGCTGTTCTCCATACAGAAGATCCCCTTGGTCTCCTTGTGGATCACACACTTATTCTCCTCGGAGATCAGGTACTTCATGAGGCCAGCTTGTCTGGCGATGGACACCAGCTTCTTCAGAACAATGCTCGTTCTGAAGTCCTTCTGCTGGGATGGTTCCCTACACGTAGGGCAATGGGCAGGACTGTCTTCCCAGGAAAGGTGGAGGCAGGCTCGACAGAAGCTGTGGCCACAGCTTATGGTGACTGGGTCTGTAAGGTAGCTCCGGCAGATCAGGGAGGTGAGCTCTTCCTGGAAGGCTTGTGAGAGGCCTGACTCCATTTCTCCAAGGAATTGTCTCTAGACTCAGCAGTGTTTACGAGAGATACCACAGTATTAGCTCTGCTCTGTGGTTAAAACTTAAATGTTCGGAGGTGATAAATCTAGCAGTCTCTGGATCCAGAACGTGTGGAAACACACTCTGCCTGCTCTGGTAAAGAATGGGCTAGGCTGGGCCCAGGAGTGTCCTTATATAGTCTCTTAAGGTCACGCCCACTTCCTCCCATTGTTGACTGGGGATTCTGTCCTGCCCCTTCCAACAATCCTTAAATCCCAAAGAAATACACAGAGGTCGACATTAATCTTAAACTGGTTGGCCTAGTAGCACAGGCTTCTTATTAACTCTTATAACTTATATTAGCATATAATTCTTGTCTACTATGTCTGAGTAGTTTTTTCGGCAAGGTAGTCACATCTTGTTTGCACTGTGTCTGGCTTCCTCTGAGTCCAGATTGCAACTACAGATTGACCTTTTCCTCTTCCCAGAATTCTCCTGTTCTGGTCTCCCTGGCTATTTTTCCTGCCTGGCTACTGGCCAACCAGCGTTTTATTAAAATACAATTGAGAGGATAAAGACCATTGTCCCACAGCACCCCATGGTTTCTTTTATTTTCTTTTATTTTTATTGTTTTTAGTTTATTAGATCTTTCTGCCTCCTCCTCTCAAGTGTTGGGATTAAAGGTGTGTGATGCCACACCTTGATCTCACAGAGATCTGCCTGCCTCGGGCTCTCAGCTGTTGGGATTAAAGGTTTGAGCCACCACACCTTGAACTCACAGAGATCTGCCTGCCTCTGCCTTCCTAGTGCTGGGACTAGGGTCTTTTTTTTATTTTAAGGACTTTATCCTTTTCCTTTTCTCTCCCAAGACTAAATAAATTTTAATCACACTGTGAATCATTTAGATGTTTACTTCATCTGAGTATATCTTTACTGTATATCTCTCTTTTGCTAACCACATGAGTCTTTATTCTGCTAAGAAATTTGGCTTAGACATGTGATCAAACCGGACTCTCTGAATGTGGCTGACAATGAGGGCAGACTGAGAAGCCAATGATAATGACACTGGATTTTGATTCTACTGCATGTACTGGCTTTTTGGGAGCCTAGTCTGTTTGGATGCTCACCTTCCTGGGATGGAGGGGGTGGGGGCTTGGACTTCTCACAAGGCAAGGCACCCTGACTTCTCTTAGGACTGGAGAGTGAGGGGGAGGGGGAGGGGGAAGGGGAGGGAAATGGGAGGGTGGGAGAAGGTGGAAATTTTAAATTAATTAATTAATTAATTTTAAAAAGTCCTACCAATGAAGCTTTATTAAAAAGAAATAAATGAGAATGTGTGTAAAAAACAAGAACAAATATGTAATAAAAGGAAATATATCAAAAAGAAAATAATTTTTGATAAAAGCAAATTAAAAGTTTGTACTGTGAAATTCAAATAGGAGAAACTTAAAATGTACTAGAGAGGCTCGAACAAGCAGATTCAGATGGCAGAGAAAAGAATAATAAGTGGAATGTAAATTAAAAATAAGTAGTCTGACTTGAAGAAGAAAATGATAAGATTAAAAATACCAGACTTGAGATATGTGGGTCAACATCAATTGTTATGCTAATGAAAGTTTCAGAAGGAAAGCAGAGACATGTATAAGAAGAAATAATGGTTAAAATTTCCCAAATGTGATTGAGAATACTAACTTACAAATGAAAGCATGCAGAACTTCAAGAAAGATAAACAAAAAGAATTTCATGTACAAAACCATTCACAGGGCAAAGGGGGAAAAAGGACAGGAGGAGATTAATATGAAGACAAGAACATGCTAGAATTACATACTTGGATGCCTTCCACAAAGCCCGAGTACAATTTCTTCCCCCTCTGAAGGAAAGGGAAATTTAGAAGGATGCAAGAGAGGAAAGAAATCGTATATACACAGGAGAATCAATACAATAAGTGGCTGGGATTTTATCTGTATCATTGGAGACAGTAGACAGCACAATAACATTCAAAATATTGAGACAAAACTGGTGAACCAAGAATTCTCCATGTAGTAAAACTATCCTTCAAAAGTGAAGGCAAAAGCAGGGTACTACACATAAAGAAAGACAGAATTGGCCACAGGCAGAAGAGATAAACAATTTATAGAATACTAATAAGAGCACAAGCCAACTGTAACTGAGAAAAAATATTTGACTGCTCATTTCAAAGAAGATATAATGGCTTATCAACACATAATGTCCACTTGCCATTAAACAATGAATTAAATAAAAGACAAAATGAGAGGTCACTATACATCTACTGAAGTAACAATGGCAGATAATAACATTTTGGTTGGCATGTGATGAACTAGCACAGTGCAAAAGAGACCATTGTTGAAAAGTTAAATGGTACAGTCACTTGGGAAAATATTCAAAAGACTTCCTAAAAATAACATATACATCTACCAAATAACCTAATAATCTCCTCCAAAGTGTAAATGTAAAGTAAATGAAGGTACACACCCATGCAAGGAAATAAACAGAGACATTCCTAACACTATCCATAATCCATAAACCATCCATCCACTGATAATGGAAAAACTATCTATGGCATATGCATAATAGAATATTATTCAATCATAAAAGGAAAAAATACTGATACATGATATAACTGATACAACAATATAAGTAAAATTAAAAACCATGATGCTGTGTGAAAAAGCAACCTATTTTGCCAAGGAAATTTATCACAGCAACAAAAACGAAATTAGAACACAGGGCAAAAGTCTCACCATCTAGTAAATTTTCTTACCTAAATTTAAACAACAAAAATATTCACTAAAAGAATATAAAATGTTCCATAAATTAGAAATTTATGTTTAATATGGTTGTTAAAAGCAAAGAAAATTGTGTTCTATGACATCACTTCAACACTTTTAAAAATGTCCAATTAGGTTATGAGACTGTTGACTTGCCATGGATTTCTGCTAATACATACTTATGTATTTTATATATGTTCAATAGCATAAGTGCCAACAAATCACTTCATAGAAACCCAGGATCCCAGAACTCATGCCAGGAATGCTGAATCCAGAAGCTGTAATTTTCAAGATTCTCAGGTGATCTGCACATGTGCTGTATTTCAGAAACGCTGATATACACATAGATGTCAAATCAGCACAATGGATGAGATGTGGTACTGTAACAAGAAGGCTGCTTGTTTGTCCTGGCTGCCCAAAACCGAAATAAAAACACAGAAACCATATTCATTAAAACACTGTTTGGCACATTAGCTCTAGCTTCTTAGTGGTTAACTCTTATATTAATTTAACCCATTTCTATTAATCTGTATATTAATCTGTATATTATTATTAATATAATAATCTGTATATTGCCACGTGGCAGTGATTTATAGACAAAGATTCAGCATGTCTGACTCTGGTGGCTCCATGGTGTCTCTCTGACTCTGCTTTCTTCCTCCAAGAATTCAGTTAAGTCTCCCCCACCTACCTAAGTTCTGCCCTATCAACAGGCCAATGCAGTTTCTTTATTCATTAACCAAGAAAAGAAACACACAGATAGATGGACCTCCCACACCATTTTCCCTTTTCTGTTTTAAAAAAAAGGAAGGCTTTAACATAGTAAACTTCTAGCAAGAATTACAGTTATGATATTTATATCTACTTTATTTTTTATCATAACTAAGAAAAACTGTAACTATAACTATAAATTTTTCAACTCCATCAAAGACTCCAGGGGATATGATATTACCTAAGTGAACAGGAAGTACATTGTAAGCAACTTCCAAAACTCTAGAATTGGCAGAGACATCTCGTTGCCTGCACAGTTACCCAAAGTTCTTCTGTAGCATTGTAGGCACCCATCTTCAGCCTACAGGTCTATAGTGTTCAGAAGACTTTTCCATGAAGCAGGAAATTTCAGAGACAGTTCTGTCTATATTGGAAGTTTGCCAGTCACTTTTTCTGTATCCTGCAGAATATCTCACAGATTCTTTCATGAAGTAGGAACCCCAAAGGATCATCTCACCTTTAGGCAAGTTCAGTAGTCATTTCTGTGGGTTCTGCATATCCATTTTTTATAGCATATCATGAAGCAGTCCAGGCAAGAGCAGTTTCTTGCCCAAATGACTAACCAACTCCATAAGGAGTCTCTTCAATGCCCATCATCCTCTTGAAGTAGCTTCGGGCTGCCAGGAGTAGATGTGTCTCACTGTCATGAAAAGTTTTAAGTTCTTAAACATTTTAAATGCCATATTCTGAAGGTCTCTGAAAGATTTGAAGAATACCTATCTAACTGAAATATATCTCTGTATATCTAGGAAATCTAACTAACATGACTACAAGCTTGACTGTTATAGATTATTATCTATTAACCTATATTTTTAATTATACATTACATTTTTAAATGAACTAAACAATCACACACCTTAATCAAGAGCAGAAATATCCATATACACACTATAACAAAATTGATCTTAAATTTGTATCAAGAAATCAAGATCCACACCGATGCAAATTATTTATATCTACATCATATCACCTTTTAAATGTAAACAAACAATCATAAACAATATTTTGGAATATGGGTGTAGTTCTGTTCATACTGTTTCCTGCTGTTTGGGGTGCTGCAAATCAGGTATTTCATGCTGTATCCTGTATACTAGGTTCATCTCAGTCAGCAGTTGGGTAAAGTATTTTCTTTGTGGGAGTGTTCACAGCAATCTTTCAGGGGGGTTTGTTCCATGAAATCATATTGGTCTAGAAACAATCCACAGGTTCTCATCTTCTGTGAAAACAACAGAAGAGCATCTTTTCTAAAGCACCATATCCTTAGACCCAAATTCTGAAATAAGATACTTTTATCATGTTGGTTTAGCTTAGCAGCCCAAACAATGAAATGTCTCTCTGTACTTAGCTCCTTCACAGTCAAAAAATCAAAAGAAACACAATAATACACATAATCCAGGCTCGGTGAATTTTCCCTTTTTACATGGCTTATTTTTCTTTACTCCTTTTAATTTATGACTATCTATACTGTCTCTTTAAAGACCTTAACCTTTTTTAAGGCATTAACTTTATTTTATGACTCTATATTCTCTCTATATTCTTTTTCTTTTCTCTTCCATGCCTATATACATTTATCAAACACCATGATTCATTTAGAGGACTTCTATGTCTAAATCTGTCCTATTATGAATCTGTAATTCTTTACTGTCCAGGAGCACTTCTTAAAATGCTAAGTGCTGGCCTAGAGAAATGGCTCAGCGGTTAGGAGCACTGACTGCCCTTCCAGAGGACCCGGGTTCAATTCCAAGCACCCACATGGCAGCTCGCAACTGTCTGAAAATTCAGTTCCAGGGGTCTGATACCTTCACACCAATGAACATAAAAGAAAGATAAATAAATTATAAAAAAAATTTAAAAAAAAAATTTTAAAAAATGCTAAGCACTTCTTAAAAACTTCAGCTGCACCATTGTCAGGGGTAATACAGGACCACCTGTTTGCATGCCCAGTCTAAAAACTTAAGCTGTGCTATTACTATGATATATATGGCATTTCCTGTGTTGATAGAGAGGGGGTCCCTTGTTCGTTCTGCCCTGCTAGCTTACATCTGAAATAATCACAAAGAAACTGTATTCATTTAAACACTGCCCAGCCCATTGGTTCTAGCCTCTTATGGGCTAAGTCTTACATCTTGATTCAAACCATTTCTAATAATCTATATGTCACCATGAGGTCGTGGGTTATGGGAAAAGATTCAGCATGTCTGACCTGGTAGCTCCATGTCGGTTTTCTATCTCCCTTCTTCCCAGCATTCTGTTCTGTCTACTCCACCCACCTAAAGGCTGCCCTATCAAAAGGCCAAGGCAGCTTCTTTATTCAACCAATGAAAGCAACACATAGACAGAAGAACCTCCTATTCCATTCCTGTTCACTCTGCACAGTCCAGTCTTGTAGAGCCACTTATGCCTCTGAGCCTCGCACACCATCCTAGTCTCAAGCACACAGCCAGTCCATGTCACCATTACGCAAGCTACAGCAGTCTACTCACAAACCCCATTCAAATGCTCAGTCTCCTGAAAACGGCAGAGGTCGTGCTGGCAGCATAGCCCAGAAAACTGTTGCAAGGAGAAGCTGCTTGTTTGTCCTGGCCACCTGGCTATCTTACACCCGAAAAAAATCACACAGAAATTGTATTAATTAAAACACTGTTTAGCCCATTAGCTCTAGTTTCTTATTGGCTAACTCTTATATATTAGTTTAACCCATCTCCATTAATCTGTGTATCGCCATGTGACTGTGGCTCACTGGAGATTCTAACCAGTTCCCATCTCAGGCAGAGAATCCATGGCTTCTCTCACTCTGTCCCTCTTCCTCCGAGCATTCAGTTCTGTCTTCCCTGCCTACCTAAGTTCCGCCCTATCAACTAGGCCAAGGCACTTTCTTTATTCATTAACCAATGAAAACAGCACACAAACAGAAGAAAGTCCTACACCAGAGAGCCAGCATTTCAAAACCACCACTTTTTCCACTGTAACTGAGTCAGGAAAATCTCTCTTAAAGGAGCTGCAGCAAGCTGCCAGCAAACATCAAGAAACTGTGTTAAACTCTATTTTTTTTGGTCTAGAATTCCTTTTCAAGTCCTCTCAAGTTTTACATGGAGTTAGTTGACCATGCTGGAGCACCAATTTGTAGGAGGAGGGCCCGCTTGTTCACCCCAGCCACCCAGAACCAAAATAATTACACATAAACTATATTAATTAAATTACTGTTTGGCCCATTAGCTCTAGCTTCTTATGGGCTAACTCTTATATTAATTTAACCCATTTCTATTAATCTATAGATCACTGTCCTAGACAACAATCCTCTGCATGAACAGGAACAGAGTTTAGCAGCCAGAAGCAAAAGAGCAGGCACATGTTTACTGCTGCTTTTACAGTATAAGAGACCACACCGAAGTGGGCTGGTATCTTAAAGGCTATTGGCTGAAGGAGCGGAATGTGCTCCCACAGCATGGTACAAAGAGACCCAAAGTTCTGACTTCAACTCTTCTAGTAGCTGGCACCTACTGGTAGCAATCCCTCAAGCTCTTTTAGGCCCCTCCTCAATTCTACAGAACTTCAAAACATAGCTGTGTCCGGCATGAGTATCAGTTGATAAACAGTAGTTATTGCTATGGTCAAGTTATTTGTTACATCTTGGGTCCTTTTAGAGCATTTGTCTAGCATTGATTCTATCACAAGAACCACAAATAAAACTGTGACTACATCTTAGCAATTGTCATGAGCTAGTATTACTAAAACTTTTAAAATCCCCTTGTTCATATAGTTGGAATGATAAAAGGAACAGTGTTTAATTTCTCTAGGAGAAATAAGTAGCACAGATGGCTCCAGGGGCTTAGACATGAAAAATTAGGGCCCTAAGGCTCTTCTGACCTGAGCATCTGTCAGCTGTATACCTCTGGGCACTAGAAAAGAACTGAAGCATGAACCAGCTCAAATGGCAGACAAAGAACATTGTCTACTGAAGCTCAATAGAATTCTTCCCAAGCCAGGCAAGATATTTACGGGTAATGTGGGGTGTAGAAAGGGAAGAGGGGAGCTACATCTAGATGATATGCCTTCAGCCAAGAAAGAGAGGAGGAAAATGAAAATGACACTGTGGCCCATAAAATACCACCAAGTCAGAAATCTTTTTGGTATATGCACAGAGCTTGCTGGGGGCCTGATTATATAATTCCTTAAGTATCTAGTTTCTTAAGGGTTAGAGACAAGTTCAGGCCCAAAACTCAAATCTCTATTCTCCAAATTTTCCTATTGTATCCCAGAGACTTCATGCAGAACTAACCAATGACAAGAAATATCCTTTTGGTGTGTTTTGTCTGCCACACTAAAATTACACACATGCACACACACGCACAGAGAAACAGACAGACAGAGAGACAGAGAGAGACAGAGAGAGAGAGAAGGAGGCCACAAATTTGAAATTGGTATATTGGAAGATTTGGAGAAGGAAAGGAAAAGGGAAGGGAAGGAAAAGGGAAGGGAAGGAAAAGGGAAGGGAAGGAAAAGGGAAGGGAAGGGAAGGGAAGGGAAGGGAAGGGAAGGGAAGGGAGGGGAAGGGAAGGGAAGGGAAGGGGAAAGAAAAAGAAGGGAAGGGGAAAGAAAAAGAAATGGAAGGGAAGAGAATGGAAGGAAAGGAAGGAGGAAATGATGTGATTATACTATAAACTCAATTTTAAAATTATTTTAAAAACCAAAAATGCTTCTGAGTGAATCATAGCTTCCATTGTGAAGTCCATTTTGAGGCTACGGTATCAGCACACAGTCACGGAAGCTTTCAAATGACAAGAACAACAACGCTATTTTCAGAAAAGAAAAGATTACCAGGAGACAAACATGCTTCATTTTTAAAACACAATAAAGTTTCCAAGGGGATCAAATAAGAGGCTAAATATCAGAACGTCTAGCTTCACACACACACAAAAACCAGATTATTGTCAAGAAAACAATGAGTTTATATTTTTACATTCCGCTTCAAATGCTGTCAACTTTATTTCAGTCATAAAAAATAAAGAAAAAATCAAATGCTCCTCTTATTTCTTGTCTCTCTTTTCATACTCCATCATTCCAATCAATTAAATCAAAATTTTCATCCTCTAACTTCTTATTCCTTACTGTCATTTAACGTTGAACACAGGGATCGTGCTACCTAGAAGGAGGTACCTTTTACATTACTTTGTTTTGAAATATATTCATTAATCTGACTATGTTGACATAGAAGTTCTTAAATACAATGGCTACTCATGTCCCCAGCCTCACTGGAAAAAGTAGTACTGCTTGTGACAACTGACTGTACTTCTCTGTGAACCTAAATGATTTTTAAACTCTACTTTCGTTGAAATTGTTCTAAAATTGTCTAACTACATCTTTGACATCTATGACTTATAATGAATGTAATTTAGCCTTTTCATTCATTTATATACTTGTATATACATAGCATAGTGTGGAGGGAGAAAGGGAGAGAGAGATGATAGATAGATAGATAGATAGATAGATAGATAGATAGATAGATAGATAGACAGACAGACAGACACAAACTGTTCAACACATTCTACATGTCTTGTATTGCATGAGAACTTTACATATAATTTCTTTTAAGGTCTTTGGGAATACATATCACTATTCTAATGATAATGTGTTAATAATGATATTGACATAGAGACAATTTTCTGGCATTTGGCTATTTGGTAAATTCATCTGCTTCCTTCCTCTACTATCAACTTCCCTTCAGTCTCTGGACATTGGCCTGTAGATTCTAATCTGTTGTCATGTGACTCTAGGGCGCAAAAATAGTGATTTGTTCATGCTGGATAATCACTCAACCACTGGGCTATATTCCTAATGCTTAATCTGTTGTGAAGAGAAGAAAAGTAACTCCATCTACTTTCAGTCATTGGTACATGACCTTGATAAAAACTATTTATATACTTCAGGCATATATTTTGCTTCTACAATATCATCATTCTAATGCAATCATCTGGAAAATCCTTACATGAATTAAGAAAAAATATTAAGTACCATTAAGATATATTGCCTTAAAAAAGAGAGTACTATGACAAACTCAAAGCTCAAATAATATTTCATGATTGGGAATTGTGATCAAACTCTAATATAAGTATAAATGTGCTGGGCTGTAAACAATGAGAGAGGTTCAAAGTAGCAAAGCAAATATAACACATGTCTACATGTTGAGAGTTCTGCATACAAATTGCTCAGGGCCAAAATTATTTCAGGTTGGTTGGGGGTGGTCAGATTTTGTATCAGTTACATAGACTTTACCAGGAGAACATCCCTAATGAAAAACTCTGAAGTAGAAATGTTCCCAAATTTTAAACGTTTTGGTCATTGTTTTATAACTCAAAAAAAAAGTCAGATTTCACAAACTGTTGGAGTTCAGACTTCTGAATTAGGAATACTACTCCTATACCAAATACTAAGAGAAAAGACAGTGTACTTTTACATGTACATTAACCTAGGAAACATATATATGTATATTGAGAGAGAAAGAGGCTACAGTGCATACTAATAATACTAATAAGTCAAAGATACTAGCACTTGGAAAGCAAAACTGTAAATTCACTCAGACACAAAATACATGTCAACAAATTCCACTTCTATCACGATGGAGTAAAAGGAATAAGAGCTATAAAACTGTACAACATATTATAAAAATGTGGCTTTCAGATCACCAATAACAGCCAACACAAAAATGTACCCTTTTAGAGAAGAGAAAAAAGTTAGGCACCATAAAACAGCCCACATTGCTCATCGAGGGTTTTCATGCTATAGTACAAAGAGAGATAATCTAAATGAACCCCAGACATTAATGTATGGAGAGGCCAAAAAGATTTTAAAGTTTACTATAAGGAATGGTACCACAGAGAACAGAACTATACAGAAGAGAAATTAGGTATATTTAGATGAATTCCTTCATGTTGTCAGGGAAGCACTGATCTACATAGATTTCAAGATCAAGGGAAGAATTGCTACTTAAAAAAAAAAACAGAGAATCAATCCTTATGAAGTGAACAAGGAACAAGAGTAATTCATGTCTTTCTGGAGACATTAAATAGACTCCTCAAAAGTGTATTGCCTCAGGAATAGATAGAAGTAGCCCCAGGTTAAAGACCCCAACAAAGCATAAAATTAAGCTTCAATAGAAAGAAAGTGATACTGAGTTGAAAAGATGGCTCCATGGGTAAAGTGACTGCCAGACAAGCATGAAGTTCTGAACTCAGATCCATAGCACCTGCATAAAAGCAAGGTGCAATAGCTTGCATAGGAAACCACAGCCAGGAGCGATAGCATGCATCTGTAACCACAGCACTGTGGAAAAGACAAGAGAAATAGATCCTCAGAGCTCACTGACTAGCTGAATGTGTGAGATCCGGGTTCAGAGAGAGAACCTCTCAAAAATGAGGGAGAGAATGATAGAGAAAGATGTCCATTATTGACTTCTTGTCTCCAAATGCACATGCATATTCTCTCTCTCTCTCTCTCTCTCTCTCTCTCTCTCTCTCTCTCTCTCTCTCTCTATCTTTATCTCTCTCATACACACACACACACACACAAACATGTGTGACAAAATATCAAATGTTATAATGAAAGTTCTCAAAGATAATGAAAAAATAAGGAGTAAATTCTGAATATCTTCTAAAAACTGTAAATGCACAACTTTTAGAATATTAACGGGCCCTACACATTAAGAAAAAAAAGAGAAAAACATACTATAGAACATTCCAATCCAAATAAGTATAAGTAAAACTAAGAAAGTTCATTGAGAGGAACAAAGAATGACATCATACTTTCCATCAGAGGCCATGAAGGCCATCCTAGCTATACAAGAATGGGTGTGAACTGCTGGCATAGATGGAGGATGCTTTATCATTGTAGTCTTCCAAAATTAAGGTGAAATAAGGAGTATTCTGTGGGAATTCACTTAAGTCAAACTTTTCTTCAGTCATTTACTGTTGATGCAGCAACATTTTATTGGATTTTGGAAGTTGCTAAATGCTCATATTAGTAATCATAGCTTTATATCTCTCATTTCAATCCTCACTCATTTCTTTTCCTGTCTTTAAAGGAAAATTCACATCTGGAAGACCACAATTTAGAAAAAAATAAAGTAACCTTAGTAGAAAAAAGGAGACTAGTAGGGATACAAAAGAAGGAACAAATCACATGATAATTGACAGTTAGATGAATAACTATTAAGTATCTGGGTTTGGGTCTTTTAATTATTTAAAATATAGCTGGCAATTTAACTGTGCTATACTACGTGCTATATAACATGTAGAATATGGTGAAAATAGTAAAAATGCTGAGAGGAAGAAAATTAAAATAAACTGTTGCATGCTTTTCAGACCTTGGGTAAAATGCTATAATAATTCAAGGTAGAATGCTAAAAGTTAGAGAGAGGTGGTAGGAGCTGGCTTCCAATGGTCCACAGCTCTGGGAATCATTCCTGTGTGCTATCTTTCTTTACTCTTACCAAACTAGAAGAAACATACTTGGACATCAGTTCAGACGTGACGATATAGTGAAGGCTCTTGTCTTCCTCTTGTTCCCTCTTATCTCCTGCTCTCTAGATTCACCACCTGATGCAGGCTAGTCTCTCACGTTCATCTGCTTTCTATCAGTAGAATCATACTTTATATTTGGGTGGAGTTTGATTTACACTTCCCCTTTAATAATGTGCTCACTGCATCGGGCTTTTCTTCACCAGAAGTTCTCTGTTCCTGCCATCTTTGACTTCCATAAATCTCTACTGCAGCTTAGGTTTCTTCCACACATGTACTGTCCTCGCAAGGTTCACAAGCAGGGACTCTGACCTTGTCACATCGGCTAGACTCCTAGGACTTCCTTTGAAATCTAGGTGGAGACCTCCATGACCTCATACGTCTTTCGTCTGAATTTATTTTTAAGTTACCATACCAAGCAATGAGTTTCATTATGACACTTTCATATACACATGCCATACTTTATTCCTATTCACCTGCTTTTGCCGAATGCCCAACCCTACTCCCCCACCCTCCTCTTGTTCGTGCCTCCTGGATAACATCCCTCCTGCTCTCATGTTCCATGGACAACATTCTCGCCTTCTCACACTCCCTTAAGATCTTTCCCATTCCTCGCACATCTCTTATCCAATTTCTGGCATTACTCTATAACACTTTGCTTCCTGCATGCTTGTAAAATATTTTCATATAGATGATACAAAGACCTGCTGCCAGCTCACCTTAGAGCTGGAATCCTTTAAATCATGGACTAACTTGTGTCTAGATGGGAAACCTGGACAGATGCTTTTTTTCCCTTTCTTTTTTTATTTATTATTAAAAATTTCCACCTCCTCCCTGCCTCCCTTTTCCCTTCCCCTCCCTTCTTCCCCTTCCCTCTCTAGTCCTAAGAGCAGTCAGGGTTCCCTGCCCCGTGGGAAGTCCAAGGTCCTCCCCCCTCCATCCTGGTCTATAAAGGTGAGCATCCAAACAAACCAGGCTCCCACAAAGTCAGTCCATGCAGTAGAATCAAAACCCAGTTTTCTAATGTGGTCATCTGGGATCACAATACCTTAGAGATCTCTACACACACACACACACACACACACACACACACACACACACACACCACCACCACACCAAGAAAGCCAACTCCTCAAATGTCTCCAAATCATTGTTCTTATTTTCCTGGAATACAATACACAGGCAACCAGATTATCACTGACCCAAGTTTGCATAAATATTTTTTTGACCAAACTGAAAGCTTTTCAAATCTTTGTGTTTCTCCTTTGCTTCTGATTCTCACCATAAACAAAGAAAAAATAAGGCACCAAAAATTCATACCACAGCCTGACTAAATAATCCACCATCTATAAACTCAACTTCTTGAGTCAGCTAAATGGTTCAGTGGGTAGAGCCAGTTGTCATACAAGCCTAACAATTAGAATTTGATCCCCACAAAGTTGGAAGAAGAGAACCAACTCCCCCAAAGTTGTTTTGGGATCTTCACAAATGTGCTGTGAAACACATGTCTTATATCAAGTAGATGCACACATACACACATACACACAGAGAGAGAAATAATAGTAATAATAATAGAAACACAAGTAAAAAAAATACCTCAGTTTCCAGTAGACCCCCAGGGCATAGACAAAATCAGAAGAATTTCTTGGCCAGGACGTAACACAAATGATGCAGTTCTCAATAGGTCCTTGCTGCCATTTGAAACCACCCGAGCAGTCCTTTCTGTGTACATTCCTATCATTCCTATAGGCATACTGATCTGTTGAGCTTCCACTAGAAGGATCCATCAGACTCTGCTTATAGCACTCTGGGCTGTGGCTAGCTTGCCTTTGCAGCTTGTCCTAATCCCTCCCACAAAAGCAGTTCCAAACACTTCTGAAGCACACTGTCTAATAGTCACAGCAACAACCCCACTTTTCTGAGAGCAATTTTTCTATGCATTAGTGCTTCTTTTCATCACCATGACAAGATATCTGATATGAATAACAAGGGAGGAAGGACACGTTTTGACTTGTGGTCTCAGTTATTTCTACAGTGGAGCAGGGTATCACCATGGTGGAAACAAGTGACAGAAGCAGTCAAAGCCAGGAAGCAGAGTGGAAGGAACAGGAAGGACCAAGGCAGTATTGAGGTCCTAGGGACACAGCTCAGTGACCTACTTCTGCTGGTGTGGCCCCATTTCCAATAGCTTCTACTTCCTCCCCAGCTAGTACTACAAGCGAGGGATCAAACATTCAACAATAGGCTTGTAAGATTTGCAAATTTAGATGGTAACAATAACCCATTAATTCTCTATAGGTAATGAAGTTCATACCATATGCAAAATTTAACTTGAAACATTACACACAAATAAGTGGAGACCCAAAACTATACATGTCTTAAAAGACATAGCTCTAAATCTTTATGACTTGCAATGGCTTCTTAGCTATAAAACCAATAAATAACAAAAGAAAAATGAATAAAGAAATTGTACATCGAAATGTAAACCTTTTGGGTTTCAAAGAACACCACCAAGAAAGTGAAAGAGAAGACTGAGACTACAGCTCAGGGATAGAGTGAGGGGCCCCAGGTTCGATCCCCAGCACTGCAGGGGTGGAAATGGAGAGCTAACTTACAGAATGATAGAACATTTTTACAAATTCTTCAGTTTGTGGAAACACATCTAGAATATATCAAGGATAATTACAGCTCATTAACTAAAAAGACAGGGGTACAATTTTTGGTAGGCAAAAAAACTTAAGCAAATATTTCCCCCAAAGAAAACATACAAATGACTAGTAGTCTGATAAAAAAGATGATTAACATAAGTATTCAACAGAAAACACAAATTATAATCTCAGTTATATATCATTACATATCCACTAGAGTGTAAGATGAAAATTGATTAGAGCGATAGTACCCAGAACTGACAAGGATATAGAAATACTGGGTACCTATATATGGCTGGTGGGAGTATAAAATGCTTCCTCAAAGGTTTAAGCATTGAGACTCCATATGACCCAACAACTCTACTAGAAACTAAACTTTGTCTCTTCACAAGGGCTATACACAATGTTTAGTGAAGTATTATGCACAAGTCAAAAAACAGGAAACAGCCCAAATGCTCATTAGCTACTGAATGGATAAATAAACTGTGGTATGTCCACAGAATGGAATGTCATTCAGTAACAAATTGGAATGAAACACTAAGAGATACTGCAACACAGTTGAACTAGAAGCCAGGAATAAAAGACTGTGTATGCTGTGAGTCCATTTATGTTCAATGTAGAGAACAAACAAATAGACAGAAAGCAGTTTAGTAGTTGTCTAGGGCTTTGAAGAATGGAAAGGCTGAGTATAAAGACTTGTGGGAATTCTTCAGGGAGTAATAAAAATCTTTTTCTTTTGATTCACAACCCTGTGAATATACCCTCTAAAATGCAATTTTCCCCTTTAATGTGTGAACTATATAGTAACGTAAATTCTGTTCCAAAAAGTTGTGCTTTTCAAAAAGGAGAACTAGCAAAGTTTCAGAGTCCTATAAACCTATCAAAGAGCCTGGAAAGACTAGTTCCCAAATTACAAGTGTTTCAAAGCCAGCCCCGTAGAAATCCCAAGAAAGTACAGAGCTGTCTTTTTTGTTTAGAGACAGTGGATAGTTAGTTATAAGGTGTTACATCCTAGCTAACATATAAGTGTGATTTTCTGCTTGAGACAATTCTATCCTAATTAAGTAAAATACATTTAAGGTATTATCAAGATGGAGCTACTAGAGCTGCGGCAGGAATTTGGTTGTCAAACACACCATAACACAATGCATACAGAGCTCTGGTCTCCACCTGTAGCAGGGAAAAAAAAGGAAACAGGGCTACTGCCTCAGAGTTTCCCAAAAATAAGTGGAAGAGACTCTTGCTTCCTGAGTCCTGGCAGAAAGATGGTTTTCAGCTGTCAGCTCTACACTGATTTGATTCATGGCATGGTGGGTGGCTACACACTGGTGCTGATGTGAACTTAGTAATGAGACTACTACATGGTAGGGCTCAATGCAAAGAAACAAGCAGAATGCCTTAATTAAGGACTGCTGATTTTAACTTAAAAAAACTGAAATAGAGAAAAAAACTGGTTAAGTGCACTTACGAAAGTAGAATTTTTTTCCCCTGGGCCTGAGGAAGGTAGGGGGAAGTGGCACACATTATGAAGTCATTCTTCAAACCATAACAAATTGAAAAGCTGTGGTTTAATATATAACACAGATGGTCAGTTTTGCAATGTTTTTAAGTTTACAGTATCTTCTTTTTGTCCCCTGGAGCATTATATTTCACTTGGCAGTATTATCCTGGTTTCCTTCCAGCTGCTTTTCAAAAAAAAAAAAAAGCACATTACTTCATCTAGTGGTTTAATCTTGGTATACGGAACATTATAGCAGCAGCAATGATTTCTTGTAATCACCTCTGCCCTGTATCAAGGTCCTTAGGGAGGCAGCATTTCATACATCATCCTACACCACCACCAAGAGTGCTCATCACTGCAATAGCTACATGGGTGGTAGTAAATGCAGGCATCAGACACTTCCATCCATCCCACCCAAACTCCATTCTCCACTGGACAGAAGATGGCATGAACACGATTTCACAATATATTCATTCACATCCACTCCGCCATTCACCACACTGGGACCTTGAAAGCCCTCAAATTTGGCCCTAATCTAACTGACAATAAGTGAATTTTGTCCTTTTCTTTCCAATTCTTAGAGAAATGGCTTGCTAGGAGTTTAGGATATCGGTAACAGTTCTTAGAATTTCAATTGGGGAAAAAAAGACAGAACTAAATAAATACAAGAATCTTATTTTAGTAAAGTGTTTTCTACGTCTTTGACTAGACCAAACAACCTCACGTCCAGTTCTTTTCTACCAGTTCTGAGTGGCTAACACTGAAGGACAGTGAACAACAAAATCTTGAAAGCCGTGATCACCAAGGAGGGGAAAAAAAGAGAAATCAGAGCCAAGATATTGAAGCTATTACTTTTTGTTAGTGGATAATGTGCAAGGCAACTTATGCCCAGTCTTGCAATGAGTGTGCTTTTCTTTAATCACTAGCAGAGAACACTGAGGTGAGCAATCCGATGGAGAATGGGGAAGACATAAATGTCTTATGGATCCTTTTGATGAAACCCCAATTTTGACGTTGTTTTTTTAAAAAACTAAAGATTTTATGTATATCACATATTAAAAAGGAAGGTAAATGAGAAGAATCAAAGGCAACACAGTTCCAGGGCAGGAGTCAAAGCCTGGCCTTCGATGCCTTTGTTCCAGGACCTAACTGAGACAAGGATGATTTGATGTTTCTTGCAACCAGTAGTTCTTGGCTTTTGATCTCTGTGCCTCTGCAAATACAGGCTTCCGATGGTCATAGGAAAATGCTTCTAGGGATCTGTGTAGTCTGGTGTATCCTGAAAACTTTAGAGAACTATCTGTCAGTTCTCCACCTGTAAGCTGGGCCTACAAGGCCTTTCCTAACTCATTCCCTTCCCAATACGCCCACACTTGTAGCATTCTGACTCATCCTGCTCTTACTGGGAACACGGCGGACAGACAAGCTGTCATGACATGAGAAAACGGTCATGACTTGAGCCTATGGTGCAAACTCTCAAGTTAGGGCCATCAATAATGGAGCACTTGTGCACCGAAAGTACCAGACTGCAGTAGGCCTGTCAAAGAATGACCCTAGCAAGAGTCCCCAGGACAAATTTACCTCAGGGCTTGTGCAACTCCCAAGCTGACTCCTTCCATCTCTAATACAGTTTCTTCTGCCCCAAGAGTCCATAGACTTCAGCTTAACACAACTTTCTTACAGGAAACTTTCAGGAAAGGCCTTTCCTGAAAACCCTTTTAAGTTCCCTTCACCTCCCACGTGATCACATGCTCCAATAGTTACGTCCACAGACTAGAGTCAGACAGACCCTGACTCCTACTGCCAGCCAAAATTCATACAAGCCACTTAGTTCGGAATCTCATGACCCTAATTTCAGTACTCTCCATAACAAAATCATACTAAATATAAATGGAGACAAACAGATTGGCAAGTGGCTTATACTTTATTCTGCAATCAACCTGGAACAACACAAGACAACTTATTTTCCTGCATAGAACCTCAATTTCCTCATACATTCATTAAGGGGCTGGATTCAATGAGACCTACAGGCCTTCCCAGTTCTGATACTTGGCCTGTTTTCTGCATCTCTGCAGTAAGCCCTCATCTCAGTAGTAAGCCCTACCTCAAAATAATCACACAGAAACTATATTATTTAAATCACTGCTTGGCCAATCACTTAAACATATTGCTAGCTAGCTCTTATATCTTAAATTAACCCATTTCTATTCTTTTATATTTTACCATGAGGCTCATGGCCTACAGGCAAGGTTCCAGCTGGCAGCTTTCATCTTTCTCCTCTGGCGGCTCCATGGCTTCTCCATGACTCTACCTACTCTCTCTATATATCTTTTCTAGCCTGGCTATATTCTGTTGAGCCATTGGCCAGGAGCAGCTCCTTTATTCATTAACCAATAAAAGCAACACGTATACAGAAAGACTTCCCACACTAAGTACCTGTTCTCCATGCTGGATTACCTGGCCCGAGCTTGCCCTAAGGGGAGGAGTTCAGTCCTGCCTCAACTGGATGCACCATGCATTGTGCAAGCCCATGGGAGGCCTGCCCCTTTCTGAATGGAGATGGAGGAGTGGATGGGGAGGGTGGTAGATGGGAAAAGGGAAAGGATGGGAAGAGAGGAGGGAGGAGGAACTGGTTGGTATGTAAAATAAATGAAAATAATAATATTATTTAAATAAAAAACATCAACCAGGTCAGGTGTGGTGGTACATGCCTTCAATCCAAGCACTTGGGAGTCAAAAGTAAGAGGATCTCAGGGAGCCCTAAGCCGCCTGGTCTACATAAAGAGTTCCAGGACAACCAGGGCTACATAGAAAGACTCTGTCTCGGACAAAAAAGGAATTCAATCAATTGTTAGCTATCCCTCTCCATATTTCCTCCCCTCCCCTTCTTCCTCCTCCCCTACCACATTTAATATTCCTGTTCTCATTTCTTCTTTATCCCTTTGTAACACTGTATTCTAATGGAGTGACACTGAGTGGGTATATCAACCACACTCCGTGGCAGGCTTCATGCTCAGGAGAAGCTAGTCAACACAAATCTAACTCCATAGTGTGTGTGTGTGTGTGTGTGTGTGTGTGTGTGTGTGTGTGTGTGTGTGAGTGTGCTTTTTGGTTGTCGTTATCACTATTGTTTTTAAGAGAAAGAAATGAAGTTGAGTGGGGAGGGAGACACTAGGAAAGCGAAAAGAATATGATCAAAATATTATGTGAAATTCCCAAAAAACAAAGACATTTTTAAACTTCCACTAAATCAGACATAATATACACGGTCTTACATATGGAAGCTGAATTAGCTACCTCCATTCTCTGCCTTTCCCCTCATTGAGGCTGCAAACTGCCTGTTCTTAAATGCCGTTCTTTCGTTTATTCTTTCAAATTTGAGCTCACTAGGTTATCATGGAATTATTTCCATTGAATTATTAAATAAAACCCATTGACGAATCATCTTGGATGACATGTGCACATTTTGCTTCAATGATAAAATCTTTACGTGCATCCCATTCTGCTCTTCCAAAGAGGGGTGAGAATGACTAAGGAACCTTCATGTTGCAAGCATTTGCTTCCCTGACAGTACTTTTTGTATGATATCATCACTTTAACAACCCACATAAAATACTTAAATTGACCAGGGAGTTATGGAATCTACTGACAATTGCCACCCCCTTATAATACACTCGTTGAGCTGGCAGAGAGCGAGCCACCTCTGACGAGCACCAAATATGTAACTTCTCTGGCTCTGGAGCTTTTCTGTGTTCTATGGGAACTCACAGCCAGGAATATTGTATTCCAACCACCAAGGGTTACTTTGAATGCTGAACTTGTGAGGGGCCTTAGAGGCTCACGCCTGTTATCTAGTACAAAGTAGGAAGTCAAGCTGGCCTACAATGCAATTCCATACCAACAAGGGCTGCATAGTTTGATACTGTCTTGAAACATCCTTACCATGATTGTAGGATTGTGCTCTTAAGAATGTAGCTTGCCGGCCTCACTTATGCACACTTGGTAACATGTAGTTTGACACCTCTAATGATGGAAGCTTTCTATTCGTCCATTAATGGGAGACTCAAAGGACTGAGAGAACCATGTTGTGGGTATCTGACTCACCAACACCATGGCCGATTTGCCGCATACTGGGTCAGTAGCCGAGGAGGTTAAATGTCTTGATATGACCGAAACCTTTCTCTCTGAGCCATCCATGGATGTCTGAAATGCCCGCAGAGCAGGGCTTGTGTTCTATGTGCACACCAGGCACCACCGCTACTCACAACATGCACCAGACAAATGGGCAAGACTTGTTCTTCTTGTCTACTGTGGTATTTTTAAGTACTAACACTTACAAACATTTCTGTGCCAGCTTAAAAAAATGATCAACCACTGAAAATACTAGAAAAGTGGCAGCACCTCATTAAATTTTTAGAAGAAAAGACATGTTTTAAGAAGGAAAATCACAACAGACTGAAATCTGCCAAGCAAAATGAGTCCTCGAGGCTCTCCTGTAAGCAGTGTGAATGGAGACAGACTACCTCAAACAATGAATGGCAGATGCCCGTATTTACCACTAACCCTTGCCACACTTGCCCTTTAAAGACAGCTTCCTTGGTATGGGACTCTCTCGTGTGGTAATGGCCGTTGAGCCCACTGGTGATCTCTAGAATAGTCTCTGTTACAATAAACACCCAAGGTGCAGCATCAGGCCACCCCAGGTCTACAAGTATGACACCAAATTCACAGCTAAAATCATCTAATGCCGTGGGGTCACTGGATTGAGAGGTTAGCTAGCTAATAGTTCTGGGAGAAAGGACGTGTATTCAACAGTGAAACAGTTTCTCCAGAAAGCTTGTGAATGTCACTTTTCCCAACACATTCTTATCTTTATGTGTTGCTCTCGTGTGCAGCAAAATTAAATGAACATGTCACAATGACCATCTCAGTTTGATTATATCCTCCCCGACTCACAATTTCCTCCACCATAATATAGGAATGGAAGCATTATTAATAATGACAGGATGGTGACGATGTTGTCCTGCACTACCTCAAAAGTGTGGTAAAGACACACACAAAAAGAAAAAAGAAAAAAAAATAAAAAAACTGTAAAATTATCTGGGAGGTGGTGGCACACACCTTTAATCCCAGCACTCTGGAGGCAGAGGCAGGTGGATCTCTGTGAGTTCGAGGCCAGCCTGGTCTACAGAGTGAGTTCCAGGACAGTCGGAGCTTTTTTGAGACCTGTCTCAAAACAGAAAAAAAATAGAATACCTAGTTATTTGTAATGAACATGAATCTATTTAGCTCATAGTCAAAGAAGTTTAAAAATCTAAGATAGAAAGGCAACATCTGGAAAGAACTCTCTTGCTGTGTCGTAACATGACAGAAGCCATCACGTGAGGGAGACAGAGAAGGCCAAATGTGTTCCCTTACCAGAAACCACGCCTGAGACAACTGACCCACTCCTTCAGGAGCATGGACTAGGTTTTTAAGACAGGAACTTCAGAAGACACATTCAAATCATAGAAGAAACTGATAATAAGATGAGCTTATGACTCTTATACACAAAGAAATAATGACAAAGGAAAATTGTGGTGGCAATATGGCTTTCTACAAGAGGCGTAATGACACTTATAGAAAAGTGAGGTGGCAGCTCTGAGGACCTGTCCCAGTCCTGCTGCTAACTACTCATATGACCTTCCTGCTGGTTTTTATAGAAAGTTTGGCCCATTTTACACTTTCGAAGGTTTACAAATATTTTACCACCTAAAATTATAATCATGAGTTTAACATTCAGAGCAAATCAAAAATTTAAAAAGATAATCTGCATTGTTACAAATGTTCATTGTTTAACAGAAAAGCATCAGATTTTATTAATTTGATGATGAACTATCACACCTAAAGTAAGGGCATGTTTTAGAGTGGCTGTGCATTTTCTTTCGATATTTTACAAATGTAGTACCCATATTAATGTTGCAAACAATAGCCCATGACATCTTGGCATCCATCAACAATATATGCTTTGGAATTTCCTCGATATTGGTGTCCCTTCTAGAAACAGTTGGGGTCCAGGAAAATGATATAGAAATTACTGGATTAGAAGATTTCTAATTGTCATTCTACAACTTAAATATATGAGTGACTATCAGAAGTAGCAGCAAGGTTTTATTCTAAAAAACATTTCTAGAGGCATTACCACAGCAAATTCAAATTATACTACACAGCCACAGAAACAAGAACAGCATAATACTGGAATAAAGATAAACACATAGATCAGTGGATCAGAAATAAGGAACCACATACAAATTCACATATAAAGCCACTTGATTTTGACAAAGATGACAAAAATACAAATTAGAGAAAAGACAGCCTCTTTGACAAATAGTGCGGGAAAAACTGGATATATACTTGCAGAAGAAATAAGGTGCCTATCTCTCACTCCGCACAAATTCAACACTAAATAAAATATTTTATACAAACAAGAACCAGTACTCTGAGAATGACTATGGAGTACACACTTCAAAATGTAGACACTGAAAAGCATTTTCTGACTAGGACACCTATTGCTAATAATAATAATAATAACAACAACAACAAATAATGAACAATAGACAAATGGGAGCTTATGAATTTTCAAAGCTTCTGTATTGCAAAAGATCCACTTGAGCAAGAGAAGAGACAGTCTACAGAACAGGAGAAAGATCTTTGCAAACTATTCATTTGGCAGGGAACTAGTGTCTAGGAGACACAAAGGATTATAAAATTTAGATCAGAAATCAAATCATTCAAACAATAACTAGGCTCATGAAATGAAGATAGCTTTCAACAAATGAAATACAAATGGTCAGTAAATACTTGAACAAAAATGTTCATGCTCACTAGGCACTGGACAATGGAAATCCAAACTACGTTGATATTCCAGCTCACCCCAGAATGGCACTGATTAAGAAAACAAGTAACTGATATACCAGACTTTGTTGACTCCCCCAGGGATGCTTTACCTCCTCTGAGGAGTGGATGGAGGTGGGATAGGGGGAGTGGGGAATGAGGAAAGGGGAGGGAGGAGGAACTGAACCAGTATGTAAAAGCAAGATATTTTTTAAATAAAAAAAATAAAAACTTTTAAAAAAGAATACAAGTAACAACAAGCACTGGCAAGGATATGAACTGGGAGTGTAACTTAAGTCCGGATGCTATGGAAATCGGTATGGAGATTGATCAAAAACCTAAAGAGACCTCCCATACGTGACCCAGCCATACCACTCCTGGGTATTTACTTGAAGGACTCCACACCAATATGTCACAGAGGTTCTTGCACATCAAGGATTATTGCAGTGCTATTCACAGTTGTTAAGTTATGGAACCAAGCAAGGGGTCCAAGAGTAGAGGAATTCATAAAGATAATGCACTTTGGAAAACACAGTGGAATACAGAAAATACACAATGGAAGGTTTTTAGCCATCAAGACAGAAGTTATGCAATTTTCAGGAAAATGGATACAATTGGAAAGGATTACAGTAAGTGAATTAAGTCAGTCTCTGACAGATATCATATGCTTTCATATAGATATGTAAAATTATGTATGCGTGCATGACATGACAATAGAAGTAAAACTGTCTTGGGGGACAAAGAGGACTGGACGAGCAGGAGTCAAGCAGAGAAAGAAAAGGAAAAGGAGGAAGAGTATGCTCAATGTATAAGACGAATGAAATTTTTTTGAATAAATAAGTTTTTTGAAAAAAAGACTTTGTTTTGGCATCTTTTGTCCTATTTGCTTATTCCTTTGTTTTTATGTCCTTTTTGTTGGGGGGGGGTGTTCCTTTGAGAGAGACAAAGGATGAGAGAGAGAGAGAAAGAGAGAGAGAGAGAACGAACATGAAGAAGTTGGGCGAATAGAGATGTGGCGAGGATCTGGAAGGAGTTGAAAGGGAAAAAACATGATCAAAATACAATGAATGAAAGGAATTTAAGTAAAAATAAATAAGCAAAAAGAAGAAACAGCAGCGAGGCTCTATCTACCTAAGCATATTCCATAGAATGGCTTTTCTGGGAGATGTTTCTTTTGTGACTAAAATAAACAAATCTTATATTTCACAAGTTTACAGCTACCTCTACATGGTTGAGAATACTGTCCATTCACCCACTTGCCCAAAGGCATGCTTGTTGTCATTTTGAGACCTCAAATATTAAATGGAGCCATTTCCTACATGATTCTCTATATAGGAAGAAGCCTGATGTGGTGAGGAAAGGCATCCGGAAGTCCTGGGCCTCTCTAGGCCTGGGCAAATGAGAAAGGTGAATTCGCTGTAATATGACTGATAACCCCACCGAGAAGCCCTCTCATGTGGAAAGCAGTTTTCCAGAAACCCGGGATGTCTTACAGTACCTCTAACACGAATTCAGCTTGGGACACAGTTCATTTACTCAGAGAGGATTTTTTACACACCAATTCCTTCTGCCCCTTTGAAATCATTTAGAGTCCTGTTGATGGTGCAGACTGTCGATTCTGGGTGTGCCAGGTAAGGGAACAGGACTATCCTAGAAGTTTACTTAAGCCAAGGCATGATGACGACATGAATCGTGAGAGGCACACCAGGCTTGTCTTTCTGACAACCACAGGTAGACAATAGGATTTGGCATTTGGTGCTGCAAGTCTATGTGACTGATGACCGTGGTGACCACCAGACCATGAGCAACCATGATGTCCAAAACAGGGGACACCTCCCCCCACACCCTTTCAGAAAGCTTCACACAGTTCAATTGAACCCCATTTGTTACCTCCTTGAAATATGGTCAGTTAGGACAACAGCCTGCCTTAGTGAACTTTCAGAGAAACCCTTCAAAATACTTCATTTACTCTGACAAAAGCCCCTCAGCCTGATGACAAGCGTCCAAACAGACTCTCCGCTCTTAATGGCCCCTCTCTTGGATACAACTAGCAAAGAAGATCAGAATAAGACACACTAAAGGCAAGAACATACTGTTAATCCTCTCCCACAAACTCATACTGGCTCCGGCCAGTGCTCTTATTTAGACAGCCCTTAATCCTTCATTCGAACAGATGGGATTGGTGTCAATTTTTTTTCAAGAAACAGTGATTATCAAAGGATAATTCATACTGGATTGTGGACCATGTTCAATGTTTTTACAAAATTGTCTTCCCAAGTATGTTTTCTTTAATATATCACAGAATAAATTAGTTTTCTGGTTTGGCAATGGCAGAGAGTCTTTAATGACTCTTAGGATCTGTGTAATGGAAGATAGGCACTTCTGGCCAATTCTCCATGACTGACCACTAGCCAACTAGACCTCCGTAGAGCTAATAGCATCCACTATGTAATAGCTCAATGTCAAGTGGCTAGATTATTCAGTATATTTACTCTATTCCTTAGGCATGGTTACATTTTGTCATAACAAAGGACAAAAGACAAAATGTAATTTTCAAATTTGCAATGCCATAAAACCCTATAAATTCTACTCTGAGTGCATTGATTTGCATAATAAAATTTTTCATTTTGGAACTTCTGAAAAGACTGAGACCAAAACTACTGAGTTCTAAAAGCCTCTGGAATTTTTCCTGAAGTACTTTGTAGTCTCCATATTTCTTATGTGTTGAGATATATAGGAGCTGGAAAGTGTGTGTGTGTGTGTGTGTGTGTGTGTGAGAGAGAGAGAGAGAGAGAGAGAGAGAGAATTATTGAAAGTGGATATTTTACATAGCTTTCCTTTCCCAATCTCCAGCCCTAACCCCCTTACACACACATACAACCATCCAAAAATGAGTGTGAAAGTACATGTTTCACTACTTTGATCTTCCATTAGTGAATTCCTTTAAGTCAAATGCACTTCATTTCCCCAGCTCTTAAGTTTTAAGCAGCCATTGAAAATCTGAGCAGAAATGGACAGTTGGGCTACAAAACAACCATCTGAGGTCTATTTGCTCTGCTGCCATTTGGGAGGCATTTCACCGGGCAAATTTCTTTCCTTGGAAGCACTTTTCCCCCCACTGAACTCAATAGATGCTGTTCGAACACATTTAAAAACCTTATTTACCCTTTAAGGTCTCATTTGATTGATCTCCCCAGCACTTTTCTCTAGAGAGCCAGCTGTAGGCATTAGTCAGCATATGGAAAAGCCTGGAAGATGAACAAAGAACAGCCCCGGTGATGAGCTACTAAATTAAAGAGGGAAGAAAACAAACACTACCAAAAGTCAACAGGGCTCATCATTCTTTCCTGAGAGCAGCCCTACTCCAGCGGCAGCTGCTGATCAATGGTCAGGGACGGAGTCAACCTGTTCGTTCTGTCTGCCAGGAGGACAGAATGCTTTGCTCTTCCCTGTATCTCCTAAGGGCCGGCCATCCCAGGTACACCTGTTGCGACAAGTGAGGTGAGCTTCTTTGTTAAGAAAGAAAAGCATAATTCTAGAAGTCTGCCATTCTGCTGCCACCACAACCTACTCTTGGGACAGATCGGATGTCTGTGCACTTAGATCTGAGCGGGACTGTCTGCAGGCTAACCGTCTAGCAGACCCCAGCAGAAAGCACAGCAGGAGAAACCTGAAAGAGAACGGGACTGGGGAGAGGTACTTCAGCTGCGAGGTATGAAATAACGTACTGCACTAGGTACAAGAAAATTCTCCCCAACTCAAACTAAAACCTGAGTGGTGGGTTTCGGGACTGACAGAGCCCAAACTAGCTAATACTTGGACAAGGGAACAGTTGAGACATCTCATCGGCCAAAGACTCAGTGGCCAACAGCCATTTTGGATGCCTGGCTTTCTGACTACCAGGATGGAAGGAGGGAAGGAAAGAAGGGAAGGAGGGAGGTAGGGACGAAGAGAGGGAAGGGAGAGAGAGGGGGGACAGGCACCTGTAAGTAGCACTGGTTACTTGGGTTGGCTCCTAATGACCGATTTACCAACACCTTTACATTATTAGCTCGACAGTCCTTGTGTTGTTTAGCACAGCCCTGCTCCCACCCAAAATTAAAGTACCTAGCAACAGAATGACTGTTGGTTTATCCTCTTTTGAAAGCCTCTACACAATAGATTGGCATGACCAGAGACATCTTTGCAGGGTATCATTTGGCAGCAGTACAGAGAACAGAAATGAGAAGAAAGATATAGTTAGATTAGACGAAAGCTGTTGCAGCAATCCATGCAGAAAACAATGAAATCTTCAGCACAAACAGAGGCTACAAAAACAGACAGGTTGGGACAGAGGAGACAAAGTCAACTGAACTTGACAATGGAATCCACTTTGGAAATGATACAAGCCTCGCCCAGGGTCTAGATTCTTAATTCTCAAAGTACAGTCTCCAAACCACATCATTAACCTCACTAGGGAACTTGGAAAAAATCAGAATCTCAGGCCTCACAGAATTAGAATCTAGATTTTAGTAAGATCTCCAGCTGATTTACGTACATAGTGCAATTTGAAAGATGCTAGTTTACAGTACACTTAGGTTTCTAGAAAACTGGCTCTATCACCATCCACTGAAAGATGGACCATTGTGTTCGGCTTTTGGCAGGCTAAATTTACAGCACTCAAAAGTTATAATTTCTTTTATTCAACACACAATTATTGGCACTACAGTCAAAGACACTGGGAAGACTGACATTAAAAAGTTCCTGCCTTTACAGAACTAACAACTGGGGAAACAAAACATAAAGGCAACTATACTACAGAATGCTGGGCACCACACTGACAGAGACACAGGCTACAAACTGGGTACATTATCTAAAAGGTCATGTGACTTTCTGCTCTCATTCTGGAGCTGAGAGCCAGCCAAGACCAAGTCTGGACAGGTTCAGGTTGAACCCAGAAGACCCTGAATGAGTAAGCTAAGGTTGGATGCCCAGTTGCTTTCAATAAAGCTCACATTATGTTTCAGCAAACATATCAATGGCTTAGTTAGGACCCCTGGGCTTCTTCCAAATGTGTGGCTAAGGACAGGAGAATATTTGCTAGAGTGATTTGGGTGGCCCATCAGATACCAATTAGCTATCATTTCTTTCTGCTGCCTTAGAGGTCAAAGATATAAAAAGGATGCAGAGATGAGGCTGTGTTCTGCTCTAAATAACTACATATTGTATAAAGCAGTAGCTTTCAGGCTATATCAATTTTTGTAAAACAGCACATTGATTCATTTTAGGTCCAAATGTTGAGGAAGAATGACTTTTCATTTTGATTCTACAAGTGAACAATGACAATCTGTCCCTCACAAGCCATGATTGATAACTTATTTGCATAAATAAAATATCACCTATGAACTTACTAATTAAATCAGAAACACAAAGGCAATGTGGATACATCCAAATCATTGAGTGAGATCAAAGTGTGAGTTTATCCAACTACTAGATCAATGAATCATGCAAATCCTTCTTCAGGATCATACAAAATAAGAGGCACCTGATACTGGCTCCAGGCATCAACCAGTGCATCACCAGGCCATCCAGTGTGTATTACAGGATAGGCAATGGACTCTGAACTGACTCCTGAGTGCATCAGCTTGACAGGATCCCCCTGCTTGAGCCAGTCTGCTTGAACTGCCACTTGTCTAGAGTAGACCAAGAACACCTAGAACCGGCTTCGCATCTGGAAGCAACCCTGTGCCAGGGCTTTTGCAGACCTGAGCCAAAACACTTCAGTTCTGTAACTGGGTTACTTAGGTTAGTATCTTATGTACCTGGTAACTCTCTTTGCATCGGTCTTAGTTAGCGTTTTTTATTGTTGTGGTGAAGAGACACCATGACTACAACTCTTATAAAGGAAAACATTTAACTGAGGTGGCAGCTTTCAGTTCAGAGGCTCAGTCCATTATCATCATGGTGGGAAGCCTGGTAACACGCAGGCAGACATCTTGATCAGATGGAAACAGGAAGTGGACTGTGACACTGGGCAGTATCCTGAGCATACGAGACCTCAAAGCCAACCCCGCAGTGATACACTTCCTCCAACTAGACCACATGTCCTGCAACAAAGGCACACCTCTCAATAGTGGCACTCCCTATGAGCGTATGGGGGCCAATTACATTCAAACTATGACAGCATCTGTCTTAGTTTTCTACCTCTCATCTATAGTAAGAATCTTTTGATCAACCACAACTGTTTTAGCTCGTTCGTAGACATTCAGTAATATCATTGTTTGAAACATAGTGTGTTATCTGGAAGTTAATATTAAGCAATTAAGATTGGAATGGGATTTTTTAAAAAAAATCTATTTGCAAATGGGCATTAATATCAAGTGTAATTAAGAGCATTTGGTGAATTAAAATTTACTAGGGAGATAGAAACTATCCTGTTGACTCAACCAAAAGGTTCTTCTTTGAAAACAGGTACACAAAAAAACAAGTACTGGTTGCCTCCACTATTCTACCCCTTAAAATTCAGTTTGTTCCCAAGAAATGAGCAAAAGCCACTTGGATGTGGGATTCTCCTCTGTATGCTGTGAATAACTATCATTGGATAATAAAAGAAGCTGCTTCAGCCTATAGCAGGGCAGAATATAGTCAGGCTGGAAGAGATATAGAGAGAGTAGGTGGAGTCTGGGGAACACCATTTAGCCACCATTGGAAGAGGATGCAAGCCACCAGCTGGAACCTTGCTGGTAAACCACGAGCCTCATGGTAGAATATAAAATAATATAAACGGGTTAATTTAGGATGTAAGCGCTAGCTAGAAATACATTTAAGCTATTGACCAAACAATACTGCAATTAATATAGTTTCTGTGTGATTATTTCGGGTCTGGGTAGCCAGGAACTAATGAGTAGTCTCCGCTTACACCACTTGGCTCATGTGGCCATGGTCCTCATCTGATTCTGACCAGGAGTCCTTTCTCCCAAAGCAAAGCCCTCCTCTTTGGTTTCCCTCACACTAATGTTACTGTTATCTGGTCCACATGCTTTGATTTATCAATGATTCATCTCTTGGCAATATGTTTATATTTATAAAATCATAGGCTCTACTTAATTTGAGACAGCATATTTCTCAACAGTGCACAAAGTGCTTTTAAGGCATAATGTAATTAGCAAATCTACCATCTCCATGAGGTCAGTGATAGCAAATATTACTTTCTGTTTTGCTATTAAACACTGAAACAGAAAGCACTTTATAGGCCTTGTCTAAAGTCATTTAGCTCAGCAGGGAATGGAACCTAGGTACTACTATGCCAAGAGATAGTGCCGTCCCCCTGTTCCTTGCCATATGTAAAATATAACCATGAGAGGGGACTGGGAGAGGGGATTGGAAGAATGGAGTGGTTCGTGCAAAGCCAATGATTTACTCTTTCATGCTTAATAAAGCTTCCACTAAAAGTAAAAGATGGGCTTCATTAGGTTTCCATATTGGTAAGCACATGCAGGAAATGGAAAGAAGGCAAGCCATGAGAGGGCATGAGCAGGCTGAATCCGTTCACACTTACTTGTCCTTGTGTACTTTTTTATCTGGAGGTTTATCTGTATCCTTTATCCAATCCTTTATTAAATAGTAAACCAGTAAATGGAAGTTGAAGTGTTTGAGTTCTGGAAGCATCTGCGAGTTTGGGTAAAAGCCTGTAATTTGAGAGTGCCATCTGACTGGTAGAACAGAGTTCTTTGTCTGTGCTGACTCTAAACTAAGTCGATTTAGTGTCAGAACTGAATTGAACTGAACCTAAAATAATGAGGAAAGGTTAGAAATTGGTTGGTTTGGGCAAAATGCGCACTTTTTGGTAACTAGAAGCATTGTACAGGTACAGACAGAACCACAATAAGAAACAGGTTTTGTTTTTCATTACAACCATGTAATTATATAATTCATTATTAAGTGAAATGGTGTAAAATAATGAATTCTAATCACCGCATTGCATTCTAATCTTAGCAACAACTTCACAGATTTTCAAATAACACTGACATATTTCACAATGAAACCCCCAAAAGATTCCCACTTTAGAAAGCCCTGTCACTTACTGTGTACCAGCATTTGTGCGCTAGGGCAACCCCATGAGGTCATAGCCCCATTATACAAGTAAGACACACACAGAGCTCTAGATATGGTGCTTTACCCAAAGTCTCATAATTGGTAAGTAAAAAATTCAGCACGCAAACTCAGGTCTGTGAGACTGAAATCTTGGAAAGATTAAATAACTGATTCTGGGTTCCAGAAGAGAAGTACCATTAGTAGTACTTTGTCAGATAATGTATGCAAGGTTAAATTAGTCACCTGAAATTGTCACTCTCACAATGCGGACAAATGTGATACAGGAAAATGAAAGTGTCTGGGGTGTCATATAGAGAAAGATGGAAAAGGACAAATAGATGCATTTCCTTCTCGATGTACAAACTTTGTGACAAGAAGTGTACTTGTTCCTGCAGTGCTCCTGGCTTTCACACCTGGGATGCGGGCTCGCCGGATTTACTTTAGATGAAAACGTGTTGCCTATAGTGCATGAAGCCCTGCGTCTGATCCCCAGTACTGAGTAAGCTGAATATGATTACACAGGCCTGTAATATCAGTAGTTGAGAGATACAGGCAAGAGGACTGTAGCACGAGGGCTGGCTTGTTGAGGTTTCTGTCCCACCCGGTACCCCAAAGCCGGCAACTCCCAAGGAAAATCACACACAGGACTCCATAAGATTATAAACTGATTGGCCCATTGGGTCAGGCTTCTTATTAGTCCTTGTAACTTATATTAATCCATTATCATTATCTATGTTAGCCATAATGGCTCAGTACCTTTTCCAGCGGGGGCAGCTTACATGTTGCTTCTTCAGTGATCTGCGCAGGAGTGGCTGAGGGCTTCCTGTGTCCTAGAATACTCCCAGTCTCTTTACTCCACTCCTACTTCCTGTCTGGCTTTCCCGCCTATACTGCCTGCCTGGCCAATCAGCGTTTTATTAAAATATGATTGACAGAATACAGCCAATTCTCCCGCACCAGAGGACCAAGAGTTCAAAGTCGCCCTTGACTACGTTAGTAAGTTCAAAACCAACCTGGCCTACTTGAGACCCTGTTCCAAAAAGCAAGGAAAAATAACTCTTGCCTGGAACACCTTCAATCACCTCTCACTTGGGACCCTGCAGGTTTCTATGTGGCAGCCCGTCCCAATAGTTAGCATTCCATTTGGTCAAGAAACGTCTCCTCGTTTCCTTTCTGTTGCCATTTAGGTCCAGTTTCTCTGGCTTTGTCCTGAGCAACTTGCAAAGACAAGAACTAGAATTGACTTTTCACAAAAATCAGAGATCATTTTAAATAAGATCCTGAAGTAAAGAACCTCAGAAGGCTCAGGTTCTACCAGGAGTTCTAAGCTCTGCCCTACATGGCCATTTCAACAGGGTCACTGTACACTCTTTTCAAATTCCATGAGTGGAAGCTGGGCCGTCCCACACCTTGTATTTATTTTAGCACTCCTTCCAGATTTCTTCAAACGCAAACCTTTCTTGTTCCCTCGTTCTTATCTTTACCGTCTGTAAGTTTAGCTGCTGCGTCCCTTCTATCCCTCTTCCTACATTCTTCCTGAATCCATTCACCTCTCCACCTTCTCACAACCTCGTCTTCAATCCAAGCTCCTTCCAGATTAGTCTACAGCTTTTTAACTGGGCCCACCCCTGAATTCTTCTTACTCATCCCTCTTCTCTTCTTGACATGGAAGTCAAAGTAACTTCATAAAAACACAAATGGAACCTGACACCTCTATTTTAACAGTCAGAAAACCTTACTGGTTTCAAGGTAAAGTCCAAAGTATATTATAACATGCCCTCCTAATCTATACATATCAACTCCTGAGGGCCCACATGTCATCCTAGGCCATACCTACAAGTCACACTTCTTGTTGCTACACCTTCCCACTACCTCCTAAAGATTTTCCCTGCTCCTTGCTGGGCTATGCATCAATTGCAATGCACACGAGCTGCTACCTCAGTAAGTAGAGTCTTTTCTGGTTGAGAGCTGTCTCTCCGGCATCACAGCAGCTTCAATGTAAAAGACCATTTGCTTGTTCCCCATCACTAGTCTAAAACCTCTGCCAAGTCAGTGCCTATGGCATTTGCCAGCTCTGTAACTCCAGGAAATGATACACTTCCTGGGACATAGACATTTACATACTGAATCAATTAGTTAATGGCAAATACTCTTAGTCAAAGTACATCATGATACCGGGTTTTATTCTAGCATCAACTTATTTCACACATAGATTTTGTTTCTGTTTTACTGCTGAATTTGTGGCAGCAGAGACTTCCAAATTATGCATTATCCCAACTCTTCATATAGTTTCAAAGTACGTGTATTCGAATGAAATTAAATCAGTATGTTGAAGAGACCTCACACACACATTCCTACATTCCTGACAGCACTGTTCACAATACCCAAGAAATAAAATCAACATAAGCATCCATCAACTAATGAATGAATAAAGACTACGTAAGCAGTATCTAAGTGCCTTCAATAAAATAGTATCCATCCACAAAGAAATGAAATCTTATCAATTGTGACAACACAGCTAGACGTGAAGGCCATCATATCAACTAAAATACACCAAACACAGGTAGACACTTACTCAAAAGTTAGAGACTTAAAAATTCATCTCACAGAAGTTGGAAGTAAAATGCTGAGTACAAGATTCTGGAGAAAGGAGGAGGAAGGAAAGAACGAGGGGTGGTTGATTGATGGGTACTACCTTATAGTTACATAGGAGTGACAAAGTCTGCTGTGCTATTGCACCGTAGCCTGACTGCAAATAATTATACCGTACTGTGGATTTCAAAAGTAGAAGAAAGCAGTTCAAATGATTTCACCACAAAAAGGGGGTGTTTGAGATGTTTATGTTCAACCCAATTTAAACGCGACAAGAACGTATAGCTGTGCTATAACAACACATGGTATCTTACAAATGCATTCAATGTTCATGCTTTATGCAATAGTTAAAAATAATCTTAAGCCAATTCTGGCTGGTTATGTGCTAGTTGGTCTCTTAAAGTGATGGTCATAGTCATCCACAGCAATTGTAAACTTTAGCTAGCACTGAATAATGCCTTGGAGGTGTGGATATAGACAGAAAAGGAAGGAAGGACAACCTTCTGCAAACAAAAGGCTTTGCAGTGGTTCCCACACAGGGCTGATTTTGAAATGCTAAATAAATTACTTCAAACTAGGAGTTTAAATCTAATGAAGAAGACTGCTGCGGGTGCCCTTGCATACTCTTCTAAAAAAGTAAATAACAATAAATAAATAGATAAACAAGTAAGGTGTGGTGGCAAGCCTGTCATCTCAGCATTTGAGGGGCCAAGGCAGAGAATCAGCTGCTCAAGATCAGTCTCAGCAACACAATTAGTTCAAGGCCAGCCTGAGCTATATAACACCTGTCTTTAAACTAAACTAAATTAATTAATTAATTTCACTTTTTGTAGTATCAGGGATGGAACCCAGAGCATCACACACGCCAGGCAAGCACTGTCCCCCTGGGATATTTCCCTAGCCCCTAAATTTAGTTTCAAAACATTTGATCTCTGGAAATAAAGAAAATGGGGCCACCATATCCTTTGATGTACTGAGAAGGAGAGTTGGTAACGTGAGATTATTGAGCTAAAATTAGGTGTGTGCAACAGCCCCAGAGGCTTAAACAGCCAACCTAAATCATTCAAGCAAACAGAAATAGGTGCACTAGGATCCTAGCCCTGAACATGAAAGAACGTGTACATCAATCTTTATTCCTCCGACTAATTATAGACTGCAGGAAAATATGACATAAACATTTAAAACCACTTTAGAAAGCACTGCAAGATAGAAGGTTATACTATGTAAAAAGCGATCAAACTCAAATCTAAGTATATGTATCTAATAAAGTAGATTTTGAGTAAGAAAATTCCCCCAAACGAAGAGAACATTACATAATGAATGGGCCAGATACACGGCAACTCTAAGTGCAACGAATAACAGACCTACAAAACACGAAGTGGAAATTGATGGGAAAATGAACAAATACGCAGAGGGAGACCTCCCATCCCTTTCTCAAATGGGAAGAGAAAACCTAGACAGAAAATTAACACGGGTTTGCAAATACCACACAGCACCATCAACCTACATGACATGAGGAGCATTTACCCAACAATAAGATCAAATCCACTCTTCCCAACCACAGCAGGAGTCTCTGCCAGTGTACATCTAAATCAAACAGGCCGAAAGAAGTCTTAAAAGAAATCACAAACTACACTGAGCTAAACAGAAATTAAAAATAAAGCATCTAAATTTTAGGGGCACGGCTAATGCTGGCAAGGAAATATTGAGCACTCACTGGCATAGTGACCTGCTAAGCAGATTACCCTTTTCTTCCACAATTAGACAAGTTTTGTATGCCTCAGAGATTTTTATTCCTGGGCATTGACTACAGAGAATTGAAAACATATCCACACAAAATGTGCCTAGGAACTTACAGCTTGGACCAAAAAAAAAGAAAATGTCATGTTCACATTAGTCTCGTCTCATCCTGGATGAACACAATAGGAAACCCTGCATGGAAACAGCTCAAGAGATAGTAAGGTCAAATAAAGGTGATATTCTGCTTTTATTTCCACTGTTGTGATAAAGCAAAAAGAGCAATGGATAAAGAGGTTATTTTGGGTTACAACTCCAGGGTGCAATACAGGCTATCGTCCATCATTGTTGGAAAGTCAAGACAAGTACTTGAAACAGATAGACAAATCCACAATCAAGAAACAAGAAAAAAATAATGCACGCAAGCCTACTTTTTGCTCAAAACTCTCTACACTTACACCGTCCAAGATTCCCTGCCTAGGGAATGGTGCTTCACACAGTGGGCTGGGTCTTCCCACATTCACTAACAATCAAGACCATCCTCCACAAATATTCTCACAGGTCAACGTGATCCAGACGATCCCTCCTTGAGACTCTCTTCCCAAGTGACATTAGACTGTGTCAAGTTGGCAGAATTCACCATCACAGGTGCTAAGAAGACAAGCCAGATATGAAAACCACACTAGAAAGTGTGTCTTGTTTCTCCCCAACAATGAGAAGCGAACCAGGCCTGTTGTTTCCCTGCTGCTAATATAGCAAATAGGCCAGGTAAGCCAATTGCTCCTCCAGAATAAATGAGAACCTTTACCACAATGAAGATCTGACACTATCCACTTTCCACCAGACTGTCTGAGTTTAGATGGCTGCACCCAACAGGTGCAGGGGTCTGTTCTGGGCAGCATCTTTCTTCTTGAAGGGATAGAATATGGCTGTCTTTCCCCACCAAAGACACGGGAGAAGGCAAGTGCAACTTCAAAAATGGAGCCAATAACATCAAGTAGTCTTGTCCAGAAAGTCTCTTTGCACAAGGGTCCAAGATTCACCCTCCCCTAGAGATGACAGCACAGTAGGCAAAACTGAAAAAGATGCTCTAATCATGTAGCCCATTCTGGGAAGCCTCTTGATTCTCACTGCTTGAGATTTCTTTCATTTTCCAGAGATACCGTAGTAGACTGGCAAAATCATACAAAGAGACAAGCAGCTGAGTCTAAGACACTTCTTAGCTACCAGGTTTCCAAAACTTTACTCACTGGTGCTGTGATACCAAACCGGAGAAGTATGGTTAAGGGATCTCAATACATCCCTCACCCACCAAAAACACTCAGAAGTCTGGCTTGGGAAAGCCTGTGGTGTTCTCAGGGAACATCAGCAGAGAGCGATGCTAGTCTACTGATACTCAAGAAACTGAGTAGACCAAAGTATCACCAAAACGACTCTGGGAATTCTTCTCCCCCATGGCACCATGGCCCAAAATAGTGGGTTAAGATTTGTATGTTAAATAAAAATAAGGGTAAGACTCCTAAACTAAAAGATTTAAACAGGAACCAGAGTTCCCAAACACAATGCACAACGTGGCCTAGAGCTAAACAACAATAACAACAAAACAAAAACAAAAAACAAAACAAACAAAACACCAAAACAAAAAAAAGCAAAAAATAAAAATAAAAACACTAACTTGAATAAGAAAATAAAATCAAGTGATTCCAGTCCCAAGGGAATCCAACACTGTAATTAAGGGGAAAGACTTTAAAGCACTGACCTAGTTGACTTTCTGTCATTGTGGTCAAAAGCAGCTTGAGGAGAAAGGGACTTACTTGGCTTATACATCCTGATCACTGGTCATCAGTGAAGGAAGTCAGGCCAGGAACTCAAGGCAGGAACTCAAGGCAGGAACTGAAGCAGAATTACTTCATGCTGGCTTGCTGTCCTTGTTCACCTGGCTTTCTTATACAACTCAGGACCACCTGCTTAAGGGTGACACCACCCACAGTGAGCTGAACCCCCCCCCCAAGTCAATAATTAATGCCCCGCAGACATACCTGCAGATCAATGTGATGGAGGCAATTTCTCAGTTGAGGTTTCCTCTTTCTAGTGTGTCAAGTTTAAACAACTAAGCAGCGCAAGCGCTCAGCAACGACCACCCATTTACGAGTCCCACATCCACAATGGCAGCACGAGGAGCTCTGCACGCCTGTTTCCCAGAGAGTTATCCACACTGGGGCAAACCATAAACCCAAATCAGCACTCACTGCTGGGGGGCAAAGCTCACTTACTTGCCTTGCACAAGGCACTGGGATCCATCCCCAACAGTAACCAAACAAGCAAGCAAACAGCAGCAGCAATAATAATAATAATAATAATTGTCATTTAACATCTTTGGGACTTGTGCTTACTGTGTACAGAAAAAGAGGATCTAATTTAGTCCCCTAAACTGTCTACTAAATGTTGCTAAGAAAAAAAAATCTGTAGCACATGTGGCACTTGAGACCTGACCTGCTCCCCATTTCTCTACGAGCAGAAGCAAAGTATGGATCTAGGCAAGAAGATGGAGTTCCCACAACCTCCAGCTCCAAGTGAACAGCTGCATCTCTCCAGGAGGGCAAGCCTGCCAAAATATCTCACTGGTTTCAGTTCTTTGTTGCAGGGGCTAAATTCCAAACAAGACTCGCCAAGAAGTCAGAATTGCCTTCCTTAATAATATCCCCAATTAGAGCACAAAGATTATGGCATGCAGGGAAAGGCAACAGCATTGAGTTACTGTCCCTCTCATTCCTGCTCACCATTCGTGAAGTGGGTCCATAGCAGGAGAGACTGATTAAAAACAAAAAATATTGGCTTCTAGAGTGCCCTGCTTTAAAAGGAGTGTATGTCTGAGACACTCAGTGGCTTTCCTTGCCTCTATGTCCTTTGTAGTAGATTGGAGATTAAAAACAGTGAGAAAGCCAGATCATAAAACCAGATCTCTGACCCTCTCTCCAAATGTGAATTTGTTCTTCATTTTTTTTAACTTTGAAAAAAAAATTACTGTGTTTTGCCTGTGTGTATCTTCTGGCACCAAGAGCATGTCTGAACCCCAGGGACACCAGAAGAGGGCATCAGATTCCCTCTGACTATAGCTGGAAATTGGTGTGAGCCCCATGTGGGTGCCTGGAATCAAACCAGGGTCCTCTGGAGGAGCAGTGTCCTGAGTGCTGAGCCAGATGTCCAGGACCAGACTCTGCTGGGTTATCTGAACTTGTGGTCCTATTTGCAGCCTGTTTCCTCCAGCTGAAGCCCATCTTTCCATGAGCCTTCTGCCCTCCCTCCAGCTCTCTTCACCTCCCCTGTGCTCTGTGCCCTTGTCATCAGCCTGCTGCCCAACTCAACCCTCCTGCCATACCCTCATCCTCCGGCTCACATTCCCACCTTCCTTCCTGCTGTGCCTCCTGCTCACCTCCACATTACACCTGTCTGCATAAAGAAACTGCTTGGCCTGATAGGTCAGAACATAGGTGGGTGGAGTAGACAGAACAGAATGCTGGGAAGAAGGGAAGTGAGGTGGTCACCATGACTCTCTTCTCTGAGACAGACGCAGGTTAGAATCCTCCCAGTAAGCCACCACCTCGTGGTGCTACACAGATTATTAGAAATGGGTTAATCAAGATGTGAGAGTTAACCAATAAGAGGCTGAAACTAATGGGCCAAGCAGTGTTTAAAAGAATACAATTTGTGTGTTGTTATTTGGGTGTAAAGCTACCGTGTGGGAGCCAGGTGAGAACGCAGCCCACTGTTCCTTTTACACCTGGCCTCTTCCAAGGCTTCCTGGCCTCTTCCTATTCCTGCCCTATTCCTGCCCTATTCCTCACCTTTTTACTATCCCCCAGGCTGTCATGTTCCCTTCCAGCCCTCATCCCCATTCCTCTTTCCTTCCCCAGCCTAGTGCCTAACCTCTCTGGTTCCTAATCCTTCCCCCAAAATGTCGAACCCTGGCCCTCGGCAAGTCCAGAAAAGGGCATTATATCTCTGTAACTGGAGTTCTAGGTGGTTGTGAACCCCCATACTATGGAGGAATAGACAACTGTCCTGAATACTGAGCCATGTCTTCAGCCCCACATTTTCCCTATCTGTCTAAACTTCGGGTCCTATCTTCTAGCCTTATTTCCCCCAGCAGGCTCCCAACTTTCCATGAGCCTTCTTCCCTGGAATTTATTTATCCTGCAAAAACATCTATCAAAATGAAACTGATATAAAGACATTGGCAGATAAACATACCTGAAAGAATCCCATGCTTCACAGACATAGATGCAGGCAAAACACCCATACACATAAAATAATCAAAAAGGAAAGTCATTAAGTAGAAAGTAAATAAAGCCAATTCAAGTCCACATATAATATAGCCAAATAAGTATAATTACATAATATTAAAGGGTGGCGGTACACGCCTTTAATCCCAGCACTCAGGGCAGAGGTAAGCAGATCTCTGAGTTCCAGGACAACCAGGACTGTTACATAGAGATTCTGTTTCGAAAAAACAAAAGGAAGTCAGGATAGGAACTCAAGCAGGGCAGGAACCTGGAGGCAGGAGCTGATGCAGAGGCCGTGGAGGGGTGCTGCTTACTGGCTTGCTCCTCCTAACTTGCTCAGCCTGCTTTCTTATAGAACCCAGGGGTGGCATCAGCCCAGGTATGACACCAGACACAATGGGTTGAGCTCTCCCCCCCACCAATTACTAATTAAAAAATGCCCTACAGGCTTGCTAGGGCCCAGTCTTATGGAAACATTCTCTCAACTGAATCTCCCTCTTCTCTGATGACTCCAGCGTGTGGCAAGATGACATAAAACTACCTAGCACAGACGGACATGTAAAGCTTCAACCAAGCACTAGCAGACCTGGTCCAATAACACAGAGTCAATGGTATGAAAGGTTGTTTGAAAACCCAAGAGTCATTTAACATAAAACACCATACCAAAGGAATGGACATGAAAAGGCACAATTATCTCAATAGATGGAAAAAATGACAAAATCTAATACCCACTTACTGACTGAAACTAAAAATTTATAAATGAGTTCATTAGGGTTGCAGCATACAAGGTGAATATTCAAAAATCAAGTCTTTCTATACACTAGCAATGACGAATGAAAAAAAAATGAAAGTAAGAAAAAAAATTCTCTGGCTGGAGAGATGGCTCAGGGGTTAAGAGCATTGCCTGCTCTTCCAAAGGTCCTGATTTCTACTCCCAGCAACCACATGGTGGCTCACAACCATCTGTAATGAGGTCTGGTGCCCTCTTCTGGCCTGCAGGTATACATACAGACAGAATATTGTACATATAATACATATTGTACATATTGTACATATAATAAATAAATATAATAAAAAAATATTTAAAAAAAAAGAAAAAAAATTCTCACTTGTTAGAATGTCTATTTGCCTACCATGCATGAGGCCCTGAGTTGAATCCGCTGAATATAGTGATGAATCCCTTTAACTCCAGAGGGGTAGGCATGAGGATCACTAGGTCAAAGTTATCCTAAGTACATACAGAGGTCAAAGTTAGTGTATGATAGAGACCCTCTCTCAAAAATATTTTACTTCAAACAGCAACAAAAAAATAATAAACGTATTATTTAAATGCCAAACTTACAATTTGAAATCCCAGAATAACACTGAAAAAGTAGAGAACCAAACAGTTTTTCATAGATTAGAAGACTTAAAATTGTTATTAGGACACTATTACCCAAAAATGATCCACACATTCAATACAATGTCTAACAAAATCTCAGTTGGTTTCTCTGCAGAAATTGGCGAGTCAGCTCTTCCTAAAATTCAAAATGTAAACAATGTACAGAACAAAAGAAAAATGGTTATTTCATCTAATTTTCAAACTAATCACAAGGCAACATCAGCAGGAGTGTAATGACTCTGTGACCTTAGGATAAACACACCTATCAGACGGCTAAAATCCCAGAAACAAATCTATATTCATTCCACTGGTCAATTGATTTTGAACATTGCTAAGGCAATGTAACTTTAAAAAAAATCTGTGCTGGAGCAACTTATAACCACCGAGAAAACAATACAGTTTGGGGCTGGAGAGACAGCTCAGTGGTTAAAAGCACTGGCTCCTGTTCTAGGAGACCCAGGTTTGATTCCCAGCACCTATTTGGTGGCACACAACCCTCTGTAACTCTAATCTGGGAAACGAGATGCCCTCTTCGAGATCCACAAGCCTTTCATGAACATGGTGCACAGACTTACAAAACACCCGTCCTCATAAAATATTCATTATTGTGTTTATTCTCTTAAAGAAACAGCTAGATCTCTTACAATACACACGAAAATAAACTTAAGATTAGGAACCACTGTGAATTCAAGATCAGCAATGATTACAGAGTGAGAGCCTGCCTTCAAAAGTGAGTTTAATACATTTTTACAATGGACAACTTCAACAAAATAAAACAACTACCAAATCGGGGGAAAATACTTGAAAAGCATATCCGCTATAAGGGACTTGTATCTAGAATACATAAGGAATACTTAACTCAATACCGAAAAGAAAAAGCACAATGAAAAATGGCAAAGAACATCAATAGGCATTCCTCCAAAGAAATTAACTGAATGGATACCTGAGATGTTCAACATCATTAGTCTTCAGGAAAATGAAAACCATTAGCGGAAATGGTGAGAAATTTAGTAATATGGGAGCTTAAAAGAACCACAGTACTTCATATACATGAATGAAATGCCATAACAAAGCTCATTATTTTTCAGAGTCGAAATATACTAATAACATTATGCAAAAAGTCTGAAATTGGTTCACTATGGCACACTTATAAGACAGCTATAGTAAAAAAATGAATAAATAAAAGGCGGCACAGGATGGATGAATCTTGAAAACATCACACTAAGTGAAAGAAATCAGCCGGGAATGGACATATATGATGTGATGGCATTTGTATAAAATATTCAGAGCCGGCAAATTCATAGAGACAGAAAGCATATTAGCGGTTTCCACAGCCTGTGAGAAGGGGAAGGGGAGGAAATGAATGCTTAATGGTAAAGAGTTTACTTTGAGGCTATGAATTAGATAATGGTGATGGTTTCACAGCATTGAATGTCCTAAATATCAATGATGATAAATTGTACGTTGTGGGCATTTTCCTACAATTAAAAGCAGGTGATAAATATTGAGGTTTCAAACAATGAGGAACCTCACATTCTGCTTATGGGAGTGTAGTTGCTTCAGAAAATAATTGAGTAGTTTCTCAAAATGTCAAACATGGACTCTCATGTGACTCAGCAATTCTACTCATGTATCTATACAACTCCAGTGCCAGCGTATGCACATGCACACGCGCACTCAAAGTCCATGGCAAGAATATGTGCACACAAAAACTTGTACACAAATGTTCGCAATTTTATGTTTGTTTTCATTACTATTTGTAATTGTGAGTGTATTTGTGTGTGCACACGAGTACATGTGCCCATGGAGGCCATAGACACTTTATCCTTCAGGAGGTATTAGCCTTCTGACCTGGGTGTTGGGAACTGAATTAGGCACCTCTGAAAGAGCAGCATGTACTCCTGATCTTAGAGCCATCTTTCAAACACCCCTCAAACATCATAAGTGTTTTGATTCTCTCCCCCGACACACACATACACACACACACACACACACACACACACACACACTGTGTACTTATTAGACTTATTAAGTGGGGGTATGCGTACACTTACAGACATGAGAAAGCCACATTACATAATGTGGAGCTCAGAGGAAAACATTCAGAAGTCAGTTTTCTCCTTCAATCCAAGGATTGAACTTAGGTCATCAGGTTTGCATGACAAGCACTTTGACTTTTTGACCAAAATTTTGATACAACTTAAATCTAAATCAGATGGTGAATGGATTAACACAATGTGGTACATGCATATATGTAATAGAATATCATTTGGTCACAAAAGTGTTTGTATATGCTACAATAGATAAATACCCAAAGTAATTTTATTGTGTACTAAATGGGTAAATATCATAGAATAAAAACTTTATGAAAAATAAGATGTATGATATTGGGCTGAAGCGGGATAAGCACATTGGCTACTCTTGCAAAGGACCCAGGTTCAATTCTCAGCATCCACATGGTGGCATACAACCATCTGCAACTCCAGTATCAGGAAATCTGATACCCTCTTCTAGCTTCCATGGGCATCAGACAGACACCTGGTGTACATAAATACATACAGGAAAAACACTCGTATATAAAATAAATATTTTTTAATTCTCAAAAAATAAATACACCAAAGTATAGTGTAGTTTTAAACATGAAAACTACAAAACTTTTAAGGGAAAAAGTCATAGGAGAAAATAGAGCCAAAGAACTCTTAATAGACCTGACATTCGGAAGTATGATCTACAAAAAGAGATTATGTTATAACATCAAAAATTGAATGGAGATGCAAAAAAAGGCAAGCAATGGTCTGAGAGAAAATACTGATAAACAGCATAATTGAAAAGGAAATACAAAGAATGTTGAAAAACTCTCAAAACTTTTTTTTAAAAAAGACAATCCAATCAGACTAAAGACAAATAGCATAAACAGACGCATCGTCACCTAGGACATACAGATGGTTAATGAGCGTGTGAAAGGATGCTGAACATATTTACCCGTTAAGAGAAAAGCAAGGCCACAATGAGATGTTACTGCACACCTATCAAAATGTCTGACAAGTGTGAGGAGAAATGGTTCGCTTGTCCCCAGCCGTTAGGAATGTGAAATGCTGTGCAATCATTCTGGAAAAGAACTTAGCAGTAAGAAACTCAATGTGCAATTACCAGAGGACCCAGCAAGTTCATTTGTAGGTATTTATCCGAGAGAAATGCAAGCCAACAGAGGCCTTAACTTTTGAGGTTCTCACTACGAGAGTGGCCACAATTTGCATCAGACCATTGCCTCTCTCAAATGCCATAAGGTAGATACGGGTATACAGATAGGTCCTGAAGTTTATGCGGCCATTAGAAGGTGAGGGTGGCTCCTGACTAGATCTGGAAAGGGGTAGTGGGGAGCACTAAAAGGGCACTTTCTCATTTAGTTATGGCATCAACTGTATTTCTCTTCCTCAGATTCAAGAACGGTCTCTAACTTTTCACCTGAAAATCCCACTGTTTCTTCCACATTTCTAACTCCTTGAAGTTTTAGGGAAAACTCTTTATTTTGCTAGGCTTTGTCTGCTAAGCTAAACTCTGGAAACTATCAAGAACCAAAGCAAAATGGGCATACACACACCTTGGGTGTTATGGTACTCAGTTGTTTGTTTGGCTTCGTGGTGGTTTTTTGTTTGTTTGTTTGTTTGTTTGGTTGGTTGGTTGGTTGGTTGGTTGGTTTTTGATATTTGAGACCTTGTCTCTGCTAATCAAAATGTCTGCTTTCTAGAGTCTGACTGCAGCAAACCAAAGTTTGCCAGTATGAAAATATGACCATTGTGAAATTCTTTAGAACATCCATTCGTAGCCAAAGTTCACAACCTAAGACCTCCACATCAGTCTCTGGACAATAGAACATAGCTTTGCTACTATAAATAAGGCAGGGCTCCAAGAAAACCAAGGCCAGGATATAGCTCAGTTGGTAGAGTACAGCTTGCCCAAAACCTTGAGTTTGATCCCCAGACTGTGTAAATGGTGATACACAGAGCTGTAATCCCAGCACTCCAAGAGGATAGGAAATTCAAGGTCACCTTCTACAATATAGTGAGTTTGAGGCCACCCCAGGATACACAAGACTGTCCCCGAAAACAAAACAACATGACATTCATTCTAATGCAACTAAATTATTTAAAGAAGAAAACTCTGACTTTCGTGAATACAGATCTTGTGTGCAGCCTTTTATTCAGCTTTGGTTGAACTCTGGGAAATTATGAGCCAGTTTTCCACAACGGCATTAGACAAGGTGCCCACGACATGCCCTCGTTGAGCTGAGCTGGGCAAATCTGACTCCATTAAGTAGTTTAGCTGAGCTACACACCTTCAGCTTTACACATAATGAAAACACACCCCTTTCCGCACAGGAGGAAATTCTGGAACCCAAAAGTGTGATATCAGTCTCACCCTAATGGATCTGTCATGCCATCCAGGTCTCTAAGCGCCTCACTAATAATTTCTCAAAATCATTTGGAATAAACAGACATCTCACTCAAGGCTGCATGTATGCAAATTCTGGCACTTTAAGTGGATTCTGTCCCTAAGTACAAAAACCAAAAAGCATGGGGGCAATTGGATTAGAAAAGTACGGCTTTAAAAAAAAAAAACACCCTCCTCTAACTAGCATTAAGTCACCAAACATTGTCAAACACATCAGTTAGCTAGTTATTCTGTGTGTGCATGTGCCTATCTTTTTAACCTCATAAACATATAAATGAGAAAGAGATGCATATTTCATGTGCACCCATATGGTGAGAAATACAGAAGCTGCCAAAAGATTGTAAAATCCTATACTAATCTTAAAATCATCTCTGCCTTCTTCTTTGTTTCTTGCTTGTCTGTATAAGGTTAGTTGGTTGGGGTTTTTTCTTGTTTTTGCTTCTGGGTTTTTTTTTTAATATTGCTTTCCTCCAAAATCACAGAGAATAAACTGAGGGTGGTAAATGTTAAGAATGGATCTTTACCTGAGAGTGAAATATATGTTAACTATTTTATTCAAAATGAAATGTTAATAATCTATTTAACTTTATTTTATGTGTATTGGTGTGAAGGTGTCGGATCCTCTGGAACTGGAGTTACAGACAGTTATGGGCTGCCATGTGAGTGCTGGGAATTGAACCCAGGTCCTCTGGAAGTGGTCAGCAGCCAGTGCACTTAAATGCTGAGTCATCTCTCCAGCCCCTCAAAATTAAAACTTTTAAAAAAATATTGATTCAACTTCACATTCTCAAGTATATGTGATGGTTATACATAAAATCATTTCTCTATGTTTATTCTGGTCATTAATGAGTTAATTTTTCTTAAGCAGTCTGGGTGCACATCATTCAGCCCCTTATGCTTCATTCCAACATGTGTTAATGAACTAGCATGGAAGATACCTGCATCAAAACCGGTCACAAATATTGCCTGTACAATATTTGGCAAAAGGAAAAAAAGTTCAAGCAGTTTACCAACCACAATATACTCTGCTGGTTAATTTTGCACTCAGCCCTCAGTCTTGTTTAAGTGGGCGTCAGCTCAAGCTTCCACTGGCCTCTGGGTTTACTAGGCATGACCATTCTTCCATGTCTTCAACCTATTTTTTTTTTTTTGCCATCCACGCTAATAATGCCTGCCAAGCTAGTAGGCTTTTGCTAATTTGCATGTCACCTAATGACACTTTTTTGAAGCTGCCTCTTCCAAAAGGAGGGGATGGTGACACAAGAATTTGCTGTCCTTGCTCACTTGGTTATTTCAGAACACAAATATATTCGTATTAGCTTCATGACGAGACCCAAGGAAAAGAACAGGCTCTCAAATTAATCTTTTCTGGTTTTGAAAGAGAGTCTCTTGATTCCCCCGGCTCCTCTGCCTCCACAGTACAGGAACTGCGCTTGCTGAGCAGTCAGTCATGCTCCTCCCAAAACACGGACCTACACAGACTAAATGTGGCAAAAACCAATGGCCTTTTACAGAGAAGTCATGATCTGTCGGGACACTGCAGCTGATAAACTGATATTACTATTAACGCAACAGCAACATTCCAGAAGATGCAAGGGGTCTGACTCCTTACAAATCTTCCGCTGACTGCACAGCATGTTTTCAGGGCACATAGGGCGGCAATTAAACTATAGGTAAGAACCTCATTTCCTGTAAGAACAAAACAAGGGAACGATTTCTCTAACCTCTTCTTTCTGTTAGTTTTGATTTTGTTTGTTTATTCAAGATAGGGTTTTGTTATTTGCCCAGGCTGCCCCTGAACTCCTGAACTTGAACACTCCTTCACGTCAGTTTCCTGAGTACTCAGCCTAAAAGTGGTGTGTCACCATGTCCTCCTCATTTAATAGCAAAACAAAACAAAAAAACAAAAACATAACTTTCTCCTTTCCAGGCAGTGGTGATGCAGGCCATTAATCCTAGCACTCAGAAGCTAGAGGCAGGGGTGTCTCTGTGAGTTCGAGGCCAGCCTGCTCTACAGAGTGAGTTCCAGGTCAGCTGGGGCTGTTACACAGAGAAACCCTGTCTCAAAAAACAAAAACAAAAAGACAAGAAAAAGTTTCTCCTGTGTCATGGTTTAAATTTTTAAGAAAAAAAAAATGTCTTCTAAAGATTCATAGGAAGGTGAGGGATGTGAAGATGCTCCTCAGCAAAGGCCCATCCGAGGAATGTGTTCTGTATCCTTGACCTCTTCCTGTCGCTGTGTGCCTCCTGGCTGTCTGGATGCCATAAGGTAAAGAACTTTGTTCCTCTGCTTCATCATGGCCTAATATAGAGTAGAGTTATCTTGCCTTGAGATGAGGTCTCTCAAACTATAAAGCCTTCCTTAAGTTGTTTTTCTTAATTACTTGTTAGAGTAACAAAAGAAAACTTGCATGATCAACATGTCTTAAAACCTTTAACCCTCTGTAAAAATGGGTCTTGAAAGCATCAGACATGTAGAGAAACAATTAATGAATTGAACCTCCTGAAATTGAAAATCTTCTGTAAAGCAAAGAACATGGTCAACAAGACAAAACGACAGCCTGCAGAATGGGAAAAGATCTTCACTAACCCCACATCACACAGAGGATTGATCTCCAAAGTATACAAAGAACTCAAGAAATTGAACACCAAAAGATCACATAATCCAATAAAAAATGGGGTACAAACCTAAACAGAGAACTCTCAACAGAGGAATCTAAAATGGCTGAAAGACACTTAAGGAAATGTTCAACATCCTTAGCCATCAGAGAAATGCAAATCAAAACAACTTTGAGATTCCATCTTACACCTCTAAGAATGGCCAAGATCAAAAACACTGACAACTTATCCTGGAAAGGTTGTGGGGTAAAGGAAACACTTCTGTATTGCTGATGGGAATGCAAGCTGGTACAGCCCCTTTGGATACCAGTATGGCGATTTCTCAGAAAATTAGTTAATGACCTTCCTCAAAACCCAGTAATATGCCCAATCGTGCCACAAGGACATGTGCTCAGCATTCTTTGTCAAAGCCAGAACCAGGAAACAACCTAAATGCCCCTCGACCGAAGAATGGATAAGGAAAATGTGGTACATTTACACAATGGAGTACTACACAGCAGAAAAAAATGACATCTTTAATTTTGCAGGCATATGGATGGAGCTAAAAAACATCATTTTGAGTGAGGTAACCCAGACCCAGAAAGGCAGTTATCACATGTACTCACTCATAGGTGGCTTTTAAACCTAGACAACAATGAGGACCCTAAGAGAGACATATGTAGATCTAATCTATATGGGAAGTACAAAAAGACAAGATCTCCTGAGTAAATTGGGAACATGGGGACCTCGGGAGAGGGTTGAAGGGGAAGGGAGAGGTGGGAGGGGAGCAGAGAAAGATATAGAGCTCAATAAAAATCAAGAAAAAAGAAATAAATTAGTTGTCTGAGTATTTGTTTAAGAGAGGAAAAAAATAAATAGCAGAGTTTACTTCGAAGAGCAACATTTTCAAAAACATTATGTGTGAGGGTGTGGGGGGGGTGTTCATGTGTATGCACATGTAGGGTAGTATGCATGTATGAGCATGCATATGGAGGCCTAAAATCAATGTTTTCCTTAATCATCTTATGGGTCGAGACCTGGTCTGTCACTGAAACTAGAGCTGACCAGTTCAGCCAGTAAACCTCGGGATCCTCCCGTCTTCGGCACTGGAATTGCAGGCATGTGGGGCCACATCCGGGTGCTGGTGATCAAACTCACCCTCATACTTCTACTGCACGCAGTTTACCAGAGCCATCTCCTTGGTTCCCTTAATTAAACTTTTAAAAAGATGTATTCTCAAAAGCAGTTAACCTATGAGGCCCCAATATCCCTAATAGTCACATCAAGTTTCTATTCTGCTTATAAACACAGAAGGCGGACCAGGTGTTCTGAATATTTTTACATACTGTTCCAATACTGACTGGCTGCTTAGATTTAGGCAGGAGAGACGGGGGCGGGGGGAGGGCAGGGAGAATAGATAATAGATGATATAGAGTGATAGACTAGATAGATAGATAGATAGATAGATAGATAGATAGATAGATAGATAGAGCTATAGATAATAGATTGCAATTCTCTGTTTCTTCATCTAAAAGTAGACTTTAAAATGTCTATCTCAAAGGGTTGTACTGTAGATTAAGTGAAAAAAAAATGTATGTAACATTCCTTGCTCAGGGCTTGGCTAAGCATCTACTCCAAAATGGTGGTAGATCCTCACAACAAATCAGACCAAGCCACCTAGACTAAGCAAGTGCTATACAGCTCTTTACTTGGACTGACTTGGACTTCTTCACTTTTGCATGTAAATTAAGAAACTTGCCATAATCTGTGAAAGAGTGATAATACCCATCTACTAATGATCCTTTATAATGCAATACACTCAAGTATAATCCAGTGCCCTGTGCCTGCTGGACTGATAACAACGATCAATTATTAAATAATACTGCATAAGGTCTTTAAGAGTATTTTTCAGGAGCTGAAGAGATGGCTCACAGGTTAATAATGCGCATTGCAGCAGGCATGGTGGTACACACCCTTAGTCCCAGAAGGCAGAAGCAGAAAGATCTCTTGAGTTTGAGGCCACCTTGGTCTATATAGCAAGCTCCAGAACTGCCATGACCTGTTCAAAATAAATAAATAAAAACATTATGCAACTGCCTGGGGATCTGACTGCCAAGTTGCAGGGGATCTGATGCCATTGATCTCCTTGGGCACTTCCATTCATGTGTACATAGACACACAAACATACAATGAAAGAGAAATAATTTTTTAAAGAATGTTATTTCCTTAACCAGGTTTGTCAATACTTACTTTAGGGTTTATTACACAGAATATTTTCAAATCACTCTAGAAGTCTGTGAGAAAAAAATACTCTGTTTGATGGAAATATGTTTATTACTTATATATATGGCACATGTGCACTGGCATATTTATATATTTTATATTAGCTTGTTTATTGTGTGGTTCAAATCTTCTGCATTTCTGTAATTTTTGCTTGTCTATCGACTTTTGGAAGAAGTCAGTAGACTTCATAATTTCTCTTTATCACCAGTAAGTTTTCAGTGTATATAAGCACCTGATTATCTGAAAACTGAATTTGCACTTTGCTGATTTCTTTTTATACCCAAGAGTGGTTCTGCTTTAAAGTCTATTTTATTTGATATCTGTGCACCTACATCAGTTTCCTTCTGGTTAGTGTCTACATAATATATCTATTACAATCCTTCAAGTACAGCTGGATTTTGTGCCTTTATCCCTTGTGATAACCTGTGTTTTTAATGGGTGAATTGGCTACCATCATAAAAGGGCCCTTTTACACTACCTCTCAGTTGCCTAGCTGTAACTTGATCATCCATGTCTTTTTTTTTTTTTTTTTTTGACAAATGATCTTGCTCTGTAGGACCTTGGCTGGTCTCAATCTCACTTGTAACCTATGCTCTCCTCAAAGTCACAGCACTCCTCCTGCCTCAGTCTACTCAGTGCTGGAATTACAGCCATGTACAGTCACACCTAGATGCCCAAGTGACTTTCTAAAAATCCCCTTGCTCTGTTCACTCCTGTGAGCAGTTAACAAATGCCCAAGAATCTCAATGAGAATTGGAGCTGAGTCTCTACTAATCATTTGTACTCTTCACTAGTACAGTTAATGCTGGCACTGTCCTTGGAGGAGAGAAGACCTTCTAAGGCCCTTGTTCCCCTCCCTTTGGAATCAGAGTATTGAACCAACAGACCACAAAGAGTTAACGCTTTCCCCCCAGGAAGTTTATGGTTAAAAGGGGAAATGTTCAAGCCAGAGGAGGAACTTGCCTTGCATGAAGAGATTTCATACAGTTCTGACACCCTTGCTTAACAGACCTGACCAGTGACAATGGCGTGTCAGGAACACAGGGCCCCACATCTTGACTAGGACTGCTTCATTATGCATACCTCTTGCCCTCTATTTAAATCTGAAAGTGTCAGTACACTGAATATGGGCTGTGGAAATCGCCCTACCCCTTTTATTTGTCCCTCTTCACAATTTGACCATACTGAATAAACCTCCTTCTGTTTTTCGCTATTGTCTTTTTAATTGGCATACTGAGGATGAGCCTGGTTTGCTGGAGTTAACAGAACCCAGGCTTTGACCCTAAAAATTCCAATAACAATAGGGAAAAGTCAATTAATGCGAGGGATTGTGCACACAAGGCTAATCCATCTGATATAAATCAATACACTGCACAGTTCAATTGCTCTGTGGTTCCACAGACAAGTACATGGAAGTGATTCACCAGGACTAAATTCATCACAAGCAGCAGCCCAGTTCTCTCCGGCTCACTAGGGCATCTCTGCTAGTAAAATTTAAAAACCAATCAAACTGAATAAGAAATCTTCGTTGCCGACATTTACATTGTGGAAGAGCGCAATTCTTGACAATTTAGAGTAAATGAAGTGCAAATTATTCTCTTATAACTCAAAATTGAAGCTTAAATTGTCAGTGAAAAAAAAAGCCCACAGTTTAATCAGAAAAATATATTTATTGGTAATTCCCATGAGCTCACATTTGATATATTTATATCATAGGATAACAAGTTCAAAATTATTGCTAAGTTATAAGTAAGAAATTTATGCAGAATTTGCATGTATTGAATTTTATTTTGAATCTGCATGTATTCCTATATTTGAATATTTATAATATTCCAGAAAAAGCACAGTAGAATGTGCAAGACAGATTTATTTAGTGTAATGCTCTGAAATGTGTCAGAGTCTTCAACACAGTTCTAGGAGGCAAAATGGCAGAAATAACAAATGGACGCAATAAGACCAACTGAATAATCCGCACAGCCCAAGACCTAGCAGAGCGAGAAAAGCTCTCTTGCCAATAAATATTTTACTGAAATTCAGACAAATATTTCCCTAAGCTTACAATGGCATTGTTTTACATGACATGTACCATTAAGTGGATTATTCATTATCCTTTAATGGAAAGAGGGAAATTCCCATTCATGCCTTTCTTTCTAAACTCAATCACAAAATACATCGTTTTTTTGTTATGGAATGTCAATATTAGCTTTTTGACCATGAATGACATTGTTTATGCTGTCAAAATAACTTCCACATTGAGTATAGTTTCAATGGAGGTTCAACAATAAGAGTATGCACCTTGATAGATGTATACGGGGCTGACCCACAGACATCCAGAAAAGCTGGGAAATAAAGTGTTCTAGTGGCCTTCACGAATGTCTAATTACAGCTCTTAGGCAGTGAAACTGCTCTAAGAAGACTGTCCAGCTGTAGACCCTTCTTTCCTGAATGAAAGCAACACATGCACTAATGGATGGCAGTCCTCACAGATGTTGAGAATTTAACTCTTAACCAATCTCAAGGCTTTGCTCTTCTACCTAGGCCATCAGTTCACTTAGCGTACCATGAAAGCCAACATTCTCACTAATCTTGAAGAACCATAGTCAAGCAAAACCAAGCCTTCTACTTCCAACCGAGGAAAAGTATTAGCTTCCTGTTGCCCTGAGTCCTACAGTGAAGAAGAAACAATAGCCAATCGCCTAGACATTTATTTCTATGCTAAGCTGGTGTAGAATTCCATGGAATGTCAGAAATAGATTAGCCAATTAGGCGAAAAATCAGCTTCCAGTGCTGGTCTAATGTGACTTAGCACCTCTGGCTTTCAGTGGGAGGGTTGACTGGACTGAAGCTATTCTCCTCATTAAGGGCTATCAGGACACGGAAAGGCTAATGAAACAACCACAGATAGTCTTTAGGGAGCAAAATTTAGACACAAGTATATTTTTCACAGCTACAAAAAAAAAAAAACTTGTCTTAAAAACTTGGTAGTGTTTACTTATTTACTTATTTATTTATTCATCGATTTATGTATTAATTTATTTTGAGGCAGGGTCTAGGCTAACCCAGAAATCACTACTTAGGCTAGTCTGGCCTTGAGCTCACAGAGATTTGCCTGCCTTTACCTCTGGAGCACTTGGTTTAAAGGTGTGTGCTACCAGTCCAACTATGTCTACTTTTATTATCAAATTAATATACTTGCAAATAAAATTCAAAATCCTCAGAATATCAGAATAAGAAAAACAAATCACTTCCCTATCTCTTAAGACCCAGGTGTGTCTTCTTCGTGTCTATATTCTTTATTGCTTAGATTTAGCAAAGATAGATTTTTCTATTTCTTTCTTATTCCTCCTCTGCTTTAAAAAAGAAAGAAAGAAAGAAAGAAAGAAAGAAAGGAAGGAAGGAAGGAAGGAAGGAAGGAAGGAAGGAAGGAAGGAAGGAAGGAAGAAAACAGTTTTAGTCTTGCTGGTTCCATAATTCTCTGAGGTTTTTGCTTAGTAATGAGTCACTAGCATGTCCCATATTTTATAACAGGACATTTACATGATTTTGCAATAGTGATCCTCCAAGTGAATTCACTGGTACTCTTGAAGCATTCTTTTCTATGTGGACTTCCTGTTCCCACTGTTTCAACTGAGACTGTTCACACAACACCTAGAATTTCCCACATTTCTTCTCTAATGATTTTAATTCATTCGCTTGTAACTCTTTCCCACTCTACAGAGGCAAGGACAGTCTACCTGGTTCATCAACGTGCCCACAGCATAAAGTTTTAGTGGTGATAGCAGGGACTCAATGCGGGTGGGGGTTTGTTTCAATGAAACCCCCGGAAGTAACTTATGGGTTAAAGAAAAAATATTGTGGTACTGTGGATTGAGCCCTGAACCTAGCACATCCTAGTCAAGTACTCTACTACTGAGCACTATATCTGTCTAATGAGGAAATAAATAAGTTTGATGCTCTATGTTTACAATATCTAATTTATTTCCATAAGGATCATTCAAATTTATACATCCAACAATAACTTATAAGAATTTTGCTATACATCCTTCTCAGCACTAGCTACTAATATTTTATTTTTGGTTTGGTTGTAATGTAGATTAGTCTTTATATTTTTGAATTAGGGTTAATTAGAGAGTAAAAAAAAAGTTATCCTAAGTTTAAATGCTTCTATTTGCATTTCTTTAGTAACAGGGAGACTGAGTCTTTTTTTTCCATGTCTGCAAACTAGTCCTGGGCCTCATGTCCTAAACTGTCTGGACATGCCCTTTGTTTCTCTAATCAATTCATAGGGTTTCTCTGTACAGAAAAGGTTTCAGCCTTTTGTCTGTTGTAATTGTTGCACATATTTTCATGAGTTTGACATATGCCTTTTCATTTTTGCTTGTTCTTTCTTTTGACAGATGAACATTCTCATTTTTATGTAATCATAACTGTCTATCTTTTACTTTATTCAAACCTCCTTTCTTTGGCTAAGAGGGCCATGTGTGAATTGTAGCTATCATTTAAATAATAATGCCGATTGTGAATTCAGATGAACTGGGTTCACAGATTCCCACATACACCACTAAGCTTTAACCAAGGCCAGAGCCCCTGTTCCCATCTCCTTACAAACCCTGCCCACTAGGAGTCTAGGCAGCAAGCACCAGTCACTGTGCCTTAGCGTTCTCCCAGCCCAAACTACATCCCTACTCAACCTCTCTGGTTTAATCTCAGGTACTATCTCAGTTGGAGACTGGAAATCAGAGAGGTACCTTTAAATGCCTTAACTTACTGTTGTTCTTTTTAAGACTCTCATACTCATATGGGTTCGTATTCTTCATCACATTTCCAGATTCCGTATGGTGGGGTTTCACCCCCATCTACCTCCACAGCCATTACTTCCCCAAGTATGAACCTTCTCTAGGTTAGGCTCCTAGCAAGGTCATGCTCACAATACCCACTGACTCCATTTTGCCAAGACAATGCCATAACTAGTCACAGGGCCTCAAAGTCCATGGGCTTTCTCAAGCAGATCTCTTTCTTTTCTAACTTGCCCTTCATACTTTACTTTATAGAGGAACAGGCTTTGGGAAACATCTTGTTTAAATCTCCCGTTTTGCAGAGAATACACTGCAGGTCAGGAAGAGGAAAGGACCTTCTGAGGTCATGCAGTCCTCCCCCAACCATCTTATCTATACTACACATTTCTGCACATCACATGGCAACCTTTAGGGCCTTTAGGCAGAAGAGGATGACCTGGGCCTTCTTGGCAGTGGTTTACCTCTAAGCTCTTCAACCGCTGGCACTAGAAAGGGGCCCTGATTATTACGTCTGGTTTAGAGATTAGATCTGAACCAGCACACAACAGATGAAAGGGTCTCTGCTTTTTAATATACCCTGATAAATGTCTGACATTTTAAGACATTACTGATTTTCAGATAGTTTTCAAACAAAACGCATCTACTTTTGAAAACATTTACAGTACCACATTGTTCACGTCTGCCGTCAGCTCTAGAGCATTGTCTTCCCTGGAATAGAATGGACAGTTTCCTAGAATTTTATTTCATGAGTGACAGTGGGAAAGGATGAGCATTCTTTTTTTTTTTTTTTTTTTTTTTTTTTTTTTTAATATTTATTTATTTATTATGTATACAATATTCTGTCTGTGTGTATGTCTGCAGGCCAGAAGAGGGCACCAGACCTCATTACAGATGGTTGTGAGCCACCATGTGGTTGCCGGGAATTGAACTCAGGACCTTTGGAAGAGCAGGCAATGCTCCCAACCACCGAGCCATCTCTCCAGCCCAAGGATGAGCATTCTTTTAATGTCATTTCATGCTATCTCAGTCGACAACTGATGTCCATAAAAAGCAAGCTTTAGTATTTTAATTGCCCCATCTTGGCAGTAACCTTAGATTATCAACAGAAGCTAACTCTGACTAACAGTTTAGACTACCTATGAACTGGGGTGTCTTGCTGAAGATGAAACAATCTGTTGGCAATCCATACAAAGGCGCTAACAAATACAGCTAGACTTCTACACATGCGGTTGTTCCTCTCTCATTCATGTTCTTTTGTCCCTGCCCATCATCCTGCTTTTTATTATCATTTGAATATTAATTTTCCTGCACAGGATCAAATTTTGAATGCCCAGTTCCCAGCTGGTGGCACTATTTTGGGAACTGGGAGAAATGTTAGGAGATGGGGCCTAGCTAGATGGAAGAGGTCAGCAAGGACAGATCCTTAGGGATACCTTACTCCTTCCTGCTTCTCTGCTTCCTGTCTGCTATGAGGTGAGAAAAACCCTCTGCCACCTGTTCCTGTTGCCTTGATATCCTATCCGAGGACATGGAACCTCTGAAATGGGGCACAAAGAAATCTTTCTTCCCTTTAAATTGCCTCTATTGGGTATTTGGTATCAGTGACAATAAACAACACAAAAGCACTCACCAAGAGATAAGCTAAGCAAAGGCATCGAGATTGGAGAAGTGGCTCAGTGGTTAAGAGTACTGTCTGCTCTTCCGGAGGACCAGGTTCAATTCCCAGCACCCACAAGGTTCACAACCATCTGCAACTCCAGTCCCAGGAATCCAATACACTCTTTTGGATCCTGAGAGCATCAGACATGCACATGGTGCACACACATTCATGAAGGCAGAGTACCACATACATAAAATATAAATCTTAAAAAGCAAAAAAGAAGGAAGGAGAGAGGACGGGAGGTTGGGAGGGAGGGAGGAAAAGGAAGAGAGAGATCTTCAACTAAATGAAGGTGAAAGACCAATGGATCACAGACTGGTGGACCACATGGGTGGCACTGCTTGCTTTAACAATTCATTCACTCCTCACCTCATCTTGCCATACACCTGCCTGTCTCTTGCCTTGCTGCAAAACCAATAAAGAGAGAAAATACAAGTAAGGACATGCATGGGATGATCAGGCACATGAACTCTATTCTAGCTTTTTCAGAAACCATTTTAAAAGAACTAGAAAGCTTTTTATCATATTTGTAAATGAATGGCTGATTCCCCCAAACAGAAAGCTTTTCTACATCTAAACAAAAACCTTTTAGTTCATTCCTATCAACAATATGCTACCGTATTTTAATGTTATCCTTCCATGTGGCTGCTCAAACTGCAGGGATATTAAAATCTAGACTGCAGCAGATATGCAAATTCTGAGACTGGGTACAGCCAAGGGCCTTGAGTCCACACCCATCCCATGGGCACCAGCCAGCATCCTACCAAGTGAAGAACAGGGTTTGTGCACTTTCTTGACAGTTTTGAATTCCTCCCACAGACCAAGTGACACACTAGAATTGGCTAGAAACGTAGGAAGTTTGGGCCTGGAAAAAGCCTGTAGAATTGGGGAATTTGAACAGCTGGTGTACAACAATGTTTTGATACATTTTTTAAATGGTCTTCGAAATTCTAAAATGAGCAGAACTCTTTTCTGACCTCAGGCAACATACTGGCAAACAGATGGATGAAACAAAACTTCTAATTTATTTTTTTAGGAAATATTAGTTTAATAAACAACTTGAGCTTTTCTCAGGCTCTGTCTCTAGCTCCCTGTCTTCCCTCATTCACTCTCGCCCCCCAGACAATATGATCAGTCATTTCTATTCAACAATATAGTATTACATATAACTCAAGCACTTTACCAGCCGCAGAAGCATGAAACCCTTTCAGATGTCGCAGGGATGGAAGGATTCAGGGGCTTGCTTTACGGTCCCATAGGCCCTCATGGTAATCCTAATGCAAGTGAAAGGCTCATCCTCAGAAGGTGGTTCCTTGTGGCACTCACCAACCATACTTCCAATCTAGCTCCATTCTATTTTGCTTTACAGAGGTTTCCAACATGAAAAGAAGCCTCAAAGCAATCTAGTCAAGACCTACTCCCGCTGAAAATAAAGCCTTCTTGGTACAGAAATCCATTCTTCTTAAGTCAGGGTGGCAACTATGGCCCAACCATTCTACCAAAGCTACAAGTGTAAAATGGCTGATAACAGTAATAATGGAAGAGAAAGCAATCCCAGCTAACATTTCTAATCACTATTAGGAAATACCTCATTGAGTTTTGGTAAAACTGTTCATCAAGGTACAGCCAAGACGTCAAAGTGTATGGAGTCAGACAAAGCTGGTGTCAGATTTCTGCTGTGTCACCAAAGACCACAATGACCTTGGAGAAGTCCTTCAGCCTCTTTGGGTCTCAATATCTTCTGATAAAAGGGAATATTCTTGTCCTGCCTGCCTTCCTCCAAAAGACAGCACGCATTCTTCCCAGAGAAATAGCAAGACAATATAAAAGCTCATTACAAAATAGAATGTTCTGTCTACACAGGCTGCTCTACCAGGAAACTTCAAAGGTGTATTCTATAGTCCCGAGACTAGCATATCACCCCAGCAATCACTAATCATATAGTTGCCTTGACTACTAAATTTTTATCTCCCATGTGCAATCATATATGCATGCATGCATACACATTGTCAGAGCTCATCCTGCAAGCAGGAATCTGTCAATATTCTGGAAAATTCTGGATCCCTCTTGCTATCACTGAATAATTCTGAAGATGAGCAGAAAGGAGTGAAATAATAAAGGTGCCCTTGAGGTGGTATTGTACTTTTCTTGGAATTTTTACTTCGTTTTCATAAATACTATATAATCAACTGACTTTTCTAAACGTGGTTCTTCTTCGATTAGACTAGATGGCACTGTGGTATCACCCTTTTAATCCCCAAGAAAATCACATTGCATTACAAACAATTTAGCTTCAACTGGGGACAATCCAAGAGGCTTCAATGAGTCCTCGTTATCCTATGGATTACATTTGAAGGAACCTGCCAAAGGACAAGGACTACTTAATAGATAATTCAGACCACATTAATAGTGTATGTACAGACATCACATCCCGACCTTCGTGTTCAAAGAACTGGGAAATGCAAACATGCCACATACATGTGAGAGACAAAGCTTTTTCAAGACTTTTCCTTCCTTCCCCACCATTGCTGTTGGTGTGGGAGTCTACTTTTGCCCCAGAGATTGCTTTGATCACCATCCCTCAGTACACCTACAAGTTTAGCTAGCATAAGAAACCATGTATAGTACTGCCAAATGTGACCACGGTGCTGTTGTGACAATAACTTACACAAATCTTGCCATGAACTGGGGCGCAACCTTCCTGTGGCCAAGATTTTCTTGAGACAGGAAAACAAATCAGTTAGTGTAGACAGGAATTGAAAGTTCAAAGGTTTCAGCCAGACCTCTGGACTTTGAGAAAAGCCACTGTAAACTGAGGATGTGACCAGAAACCAGAGGTTCCCTTTGCTGAAGCTATACAGAAGAAACCACACCCATGGCTCATTCTTAACAGTCACCTGCAAAACACCACTATGGCCAGGAAACTGAGTGAGTGTCCCCATGGGATATGGAAGGCAAGATGGGTCCAGTTGGGCAAAGGCAGCAGCAGCACCCTTGAAGGTCCATGATGCCACCAAAATGGGCAAAGCAAGACACATATGACCATGTTCTTATCCACTGGAAGATCCCAATTCCTCTCCCTGCAACTGACTCATTCATAGACTCTCTGCCCCAGTCTAGATATTTTTTTTTTTCAAGAGCTCTGCGAAACAATAGCCCTGGCTGTGATGGTTTCACTCTAAAACAGCACCTTTAGTCCACTCCGCAGCATCCCATGACCTCCAGGAATTGGTAGAGAGAAGAAAATGCCCTGCTGGCTACAGACTACTCATAAATCAGCTCTTCCTGCATCATTCCCAGTCACCCAGAACCTGAGCTGACCATGGGTGCCTAGGTTATGGAATTCCTGGGCCTCAGAAAAGCACCCAGCCCCCCTGAGGGTCCTAGTCGTCAGGCTGCCAGGGTGCCCCATCAGATCTGAAAAGGACTGTGGACACTTTGAGTGTAGGCAGCAGTGAGGGGCACAGGATGAGAGCTGGGAGGTCTCACTGAGTGTCATCAGACAGTGGCAGAATGACACCCACTCTCCAGAGAAAAGTGAGGCCTGGGGTGGGGAGGCAATAGAAGCCAGGAAAGAAGAAACAGGAAGGTGAGAAAGACAGAGAAGCAAAGTGGAAAGGGAGACAGATCATAGAAAGAGAAAGATCAGGAAAAGGAAGGACGGAACCAACAGCAAACAAGATGGGCCGAGAATTTTCCACTAGAGAAAGCCAGAAACTCAAAGGGGGAAGAGAATGTGGGAGCAGGAAACTGAGACGGATCACCAAAGAGAGAAAGAGAGAGCACTGGGCCTTGGAACCAGGTGAGGAGGGGAGAAGAGGCAAAGAGGCTAAAGCCAGAGACTCTGCATGCAGAGCACAATTTTTTTAGGGCTCTCTAGTACTCTGAGTGTGGTGTCCAGTCCTGGCTGCTGTTGGGGATGCTCATTCCAGGCCGCCGGCCCACTTTCCCCACACTCACTCTCAACCACCAAACAGGCCAACCTTCTCATGGGCAGACCAGCTGTCCCGGGCTGCTGCCCAAAGACTTCCTGACAGTGTCACAGCGCTAAGAAGATACGCTTTAGGGCACCTAGGGGTTCTACCTATCAGGGACTCAACACTCAGGCGCTAAGGTGTGCACAGAGTCCCCAGCAACTGCAAGCACAGCCTTTCCCGCCCCTGGTTGACCCACTAACAAGTAGCCAAAGACTCACCTGGAAGGTCTCAGCCTGGCATCGCGCTTGCCGTCCACCACTGAGGGCACGCAGCTGGTGAGCTCGGTCCAGTCGGCATGCAACCCGCAGCTCCAGCCGGTGGAGAACCTGGAGAAGAGCCAGGTCTCCCTCTTACCCGGCCGGTGGCAAGTGCATTTCTTCTGCCCCACGCGGCACTCACACGGCTGCTCCAGCTGGATGTTGCGTACCAGGTGACGGCCAAAAGTGGTGCCCCCAGTCTTCTGGATGTGCAGGAACACGATCAGGTCATCACCCTTGATGTCGAAGTCTACCTTGCGCAGGAGATCACCGCGGCTGAAATTGTAGCGGGGTACAAACCTTGCGGAGTTCTCATCCTCCGAGCGGTACGGATCGGGCACCGGGGAGCTGAACGCCTGCAGGCGGAGGAGCTGGCATTCTGTGCCGGGGCACACGTATTGGAGGACGATCACGGCAAATAGGAAGAGCATCACCAAAGCCAGCAGCAGCTTGTTGGATTTCTCATCCATATTCCCGACGCTGGGGGAAACCCAAGCTCGTTACGTCAATCCCGCAGCTCGGCCCGCTCTAGCCTCGCTCCCGCACCGCCCCCTCCCCGTGGCGCCACCGTTGCGCCCCTTTCCCCTCCCGTCCGCACCGAGTACTCACTCCACCAAGGCGGCGGCGGCGCCCTTCCCCGCTTCCTTCCTTCCCGGCAGGCTCAGCGCTGTGGCTTCTGCCGCACACACCCCCCCTCACCCCTACTCCATCCCGCTGGCCCTTGGCCCCCTCCCCCGCGGAAGAACCCCGGATCCCTTCCGCGGTGTCTCGCTTCCCGCAGGATCCCTCCTGTCCCAGTCTCTGCACTCCTTAACTCACGCCCACCCCTATCTGGCACCCGGTGCTTCCCGCTCTGTTCTCTCCAGCTCCCATCCCCATCCTACTTGGCCCGTGGGACTCTCCGGGGCTCTGGACCCCGTCCCCTCCGCGCGCGCGAGCTGCCGACCCGAAACGCGGGCTCCCTTGGCGCGTATCCCGTTGCCCACCGGGTGGCCGCTGGGAGTGGGCTGGGGTTTCGGGGTTCCCCTGGAGGAAAGGGAAGGAGCCCGAGGGCTGCCGGACTTTGCAAGCGGAGGCTGCGCTGCCCTTTCCCGCGGAACGGCGGGGAGGGAGCCGCACCGCGGTCAGTTGCGCTCTCAGCCGGTCCCGAGTCCCCCAGCCCGGTCACCGCAGGCTCGCTGGAACTTTGAGCCTTGCCCTCCGGCCCCAGCTGCCCTCTCTCTTCTCGCTGTCCCGGCTCACCCTGGACCCAGAGCGCGAACCAATTTCGCCCACAACGTACCTGGCCAAGGGACCGAAAATCTTGGAGAAGATCGCACTGAGCACGTGCTTGAGCGAGTGGCCCACGGCTGCCAGGCCCCGAGTGAGCAGGGCCCGGCAGAGGGAGCCCAGGTCCCAGCGTCGCCTGAGGTCGTGCATCCGCCTGCGGCGGCCTCGAGGCAGCAGCGCGAAGAGCGGGGCGCGCAAGGCTCCCGCCAAGGAAGAAAATGCCTTTGGGGGCTCGTCCTGGAGCGGCGGGGAGTTGAATCCCAGAGACACACCCCTAGGAGGGCCGGCGCGGACTGAGGCGGCGACCGACCCGGGCCGGCTTGCTGCCAATTCGGCCTCTACTCTGGAATGCCGGCGGGGACAGGTGGTGCGGGCGGGCGCTCCTTGCTCCGGTTGTAGCGGCGGCCCGAGCGCCCGGGCTGCAAAAGCAGGCAATGCCATTCCCCCCTTCAGGCAACTCAGGGTACTAAGGATCAGGAGCGAGCTTGAATTTATATAATAATGCCTCGGGCCCAAGAGCCCCAGCCACTTCACAAGCAAAAGACCTGGGTTTTCTCCTGTGTTGGAGAACGGAGGTCACTCCAGAGAGCGCATCACTCCACTTTGGCTCGTAATTTCAATCTCCCTTAAAATAGCAAAGGCGTAAATTGGACCTTTTCCCTCTCTCTTTGCCAATTTCCATTCTGCAACGGAAGAGGGGGTATTTTCTGAAAAGGTAAGTCAGCATGGAAATAAAGCATGACTAAAAAAACCTTACATGGGGGATTTTGAGCATTTTCAAAGCACACTCGCCCTTATTCCTCTCCTCCCCCCCCACACACACACACTGCCGCTGAATCCCCGGCACCAAGCCAACCGCCCGCAGAAAGATTTCACCCACTACTGTTTATTGAATGAATGGATCTCTAAATACAAACCACATCAGAGTGAGAGCATCATACTCAAAATGCTGTGCTATATGAGGAAACTGACGCCCAGAGAGAAGTAGATATATACCCAAGGTCACACAGCACAGCACTGGGATTTATCCTCAGAAATCCACCAACTGTCCAACCACTTTTTCATAATTAGAGCATGTTTCTCAATAAATACGTATGTGTTTATTATCAAGCCCAGTTGTTCAAAAGACTCTTCAGCTGGGAAACCAGGGGTTCGAGAATTTAAGGATGGCTCTTCCATCAGAACAAGGCCCCTGACAACTCGGGACCCAGACGTTTCCAATCTAATTAATAGCAGAAATTGCAATGCATAAAGGCACTGGAGTTTCCATTCCTGAATGCACTCCCAGCCCAATAGATGCAAAAGTGGTGCGGGTTAGCAGCAATGGTTCAAAGTAGCAGTACCATTGGCGTTGGGGGCACTGGGAGAGGATGCTCTAAGCTCAGTGCTAGTGTAGCGATGTTGCTCTCCAGAACATTCTCTCCCTTGCCATATGGTGAAGCAGCATGCGGAGCACTGATCCAGGAGTCCTTGGTGGGTTTTCTCTTCATTACAGACACCGTGGCATAACAACTTGCCCTTCCCGAGGCTCAGTTTCCTTTTCTGTCACATAATGCCTCCACTTTAACCGAGTAGGCTAGCGTGAGAATAAAATGTAGAAACCTTTGGGCAACTCCAAACACCGGGTGTTGTTTACCTGCAACTCTTGTCGAGCTGTATCAAATGAGTCTGAGGCTAGTTGAAGTAAACTGGATATTAGACCATTAAGGCAGGACAGGACCATCCTGTCCTGCCTGGCTTTACCCACGTCCCGGGGAATCTACTGGGACATTAAGGGATTCTTTGTGGAGCTGCTGCAGGTGTCAAGAATAGTACACCTCTTGGAAATTCTGCATTCGTGGCATTCCTGCATCCCTGGCCCTGAACTCCAGGAGCAAAGTTATGCAAAGGATCTGGATGCTGCAATACACAAATACACAATACACAAAGTATTCCTCCCTCCCTGCCAAGCTCCCCTGGGTCTGCTAGTCTGTAGAGTAGGACCTACTTCCCCCTGGGGGCAGGTAAGGATGTGAGCCCTGAAGCTACGGGGATTATCATTTTCATGGCCACCCACACAGTGGCCTCTTTGGCTGACTCAGTAGGTAGCTATCCTCATGACGTCATATAAGCCCCCCCCGCCGACCATTATATCACCATTATAATGGCATCCAGTGGATCCCTAAGAAAATACTGTCTAAAGCCGGTGCTCCACACATTTGACCTCTCAGCTACTAGTTATGGAATTTTTATTTAAGAAGGATTAATGGGATTGAAGTATGGGAGAGGAAATTACCTTGGGTGAGGGGTAGAGGGAGATGCTGAGCAGCACCACGGAAAATCAGGATTT